>NC_137260.1:10959696-11476816 GCF_053477335.1 Acartia tonsa | reverse complement strand
CGCATCTCCACCCCTGAAGGGGCGATTCGTCGTATTTTTAAAATGGCTTTTTATAGGTTATTTTAGGTTTGGTTAGATTATATTGGGTTAGGTGATTGGCCCACAGGGTTAGGCAATTAGCCCCTGCAGGGTTAGAGCCCCAAACAGGGGTTAGAAATAGGAGAATAGCTACTGCGCAAAATACGAAGAATCGCCCCTTAAAGTGCCTTGCCACGAAAGGGACTATATCCAAAATATTAAATTATAAGTCTAAACAAAATTAACGATAAGAACGGACGGACCGACACTAATTATAGAAAAGCGTAGATAAATTTTCTGACCCAGAATACTCTAACACCATATTTATGCAATCTATATTAACATTTTTTTTTAGATTTCAAATAATTATAAGAACTACTTTTGTAAAAAAAAAGATACACACTTGCGATGAATACACTTGGATTGTAATAATTTATAATAGTTACTTCTTGCTTATCTTGATTTATTTATAAAACTAACATCATTTATTCGCCTATTGATTCGCTTGCAATGAATTTCAAAGAAAATTAAAAAGTTTAAATAGATATTTAAATATTAATAATATTTACTTTTTCATACTTAATTATTTATTTTTCTTATCAAAATAATCTAAATTATTTGACTGTTAAGTATAATAATTTTTTTAATGTGTGTGAAACAAAAACAAATTTTGCCATTTAACGTATTTTTATAAGAATAAAATGTTAAAGATGAATAAATAGAATGACGAAAAATAAACGAAAATATGAAACAAATATTCATTTTAGTTTTAGTTTTCAAGTTAGTATTTGGCGATGCTCTTATATGTTAAAAATCCTTATTATCAAATTGCTTAAGAACAACAGATTAATATTGGACGTATTTAGTTCTAAGAAATTGTGATGCAAGGTATCCTGCATAATGCCAAATCGTTTCAATAATCTTCTTGCTAGATTCTATAGGAACAACTTTGCAATCATATAAGAAATTATTGATTTTTATGGATACTTAATAAATGTTTATGTACAAAACTAAATTACTGTAAAATTGAAAACTTTAGAAAAAGAATGCATGCGATACATATATCTACAAAACTAACTTTAATAAAAGAATACTGGAGCAAATCTAAACTTAACTTTATTGGGTTTTCATGGATACAAGATACGTATAACTACAATCCTTCAAAAAACTCTAATTCTATACAAAAGAATACTGGAGCAATTTTAACCTAACTTTATACAAGATACGTACCCTATTCTACAAAGTAGTAAGGATTTTTTGTCTATATTGCATATGATTTCCATAACTGATTGGGTTCTTTATTTATGTAAACTTCATATAGGATGATTTTAGTAGGCTATTTCAACTATAAATTTAAATATAAAGCTTCTAGATGCTAGGGTTGCAGCCACTAGTATATACTAAACACTTCAAATGTAGGTTTGTACTCTTTGGTAAGACAAGTTACTACAATTTCTCCTTTTATTACACAACGTTTCTCTGAAGTGTTTTTTAGTACAAGGTAATGGGATTCGACAACATATGATGACTTTAACATTTCTTAACATCCCAAAGACAACCAACCCTTTTATTACACATTTAGTGAATATGGCTTTATTTAATTATCAATTAATTCCTGAGAGTTTGTGAAACAAAACAAACAAACTAGAAACTTTGGAACATAAATTTCAAATTCTTGAACTTTAATCCCCCTACAGTTGTCGTTAAGATATGGATGGTTGTCCTTTGTAGTAGCGCAGCTACTCTATATCAAACCAGGGGGAGGAGGGGACATCGGGCTGGTAATAACACTAGTCCCCAATTTTTATAATAACGTTTTCTTATTCGTTAGCCTAACAACTTTGGGGACTTTAATTGAATTTTTAGTTGAGTGTCCGAACGTTTCAACCAGTAATTGTAATCTATACTAGGGGTATTTTTAAGTAGTATCATCATTGAGGATAAAAATCAATTATTTGGCAATTGTCTTATTCCTTTTGATCTCTGTTATCAAGCATTTTTCAATTGTCAGTCACAGTCCATTAATACAAGTTATGAAATTCGAATTTGCCATGCTACTTTTAAATTTTTGGACATTGTCCTTGTTTTTCTAGCAATATTGCATTATTATTACTGTTTAACAGTTGACTGTTTTATCTAAATATGTATGTAAATCGTATTTATCATGGACATGGCTGTACTTGTTATTCTACAAAAGATATTGTTTAGATCAACAAAATACAATATTCTTTTTTTTATTGTGGTTTTCGTATGAAAAAATCAGTATATTAATTTAAGTAATTCTGTCATTTGATCAGGTATCATTTTATATTGTTTACATTATTTTCTTGTCTTTCCTGATTAGAAATAATTAAAATAATGTTTAACAGCTTCCCTAAATCAAACAGTACACAATTTCTTTCTTGTTTGGCTACTTTCCTCACCTCCCCCCTAAAATCTCTGACTTCAATTAAATAATGGACATTTTACTGAAACCATTATTATTCTAAATTGTTTTCTTTTTGTTGGTTCTAATTTGAAGATTAGTTAGTTAGAACATAGTTCAAGATTTTTTTATCATTTTATTGCTATTTACTGATAACCTAAAACCCAAACAATATTTTTTTTGTAACAGATCTTTTTTCTACAAAACTAAAAATTTTGACATCTGAACAGTGTATCTACTTAAAAAATACATCCTTTTTCTTTTTCAGTGCTGTATAAATAAAATTGTCAAATTGTATATAAAATTTAAAATTGATAAAATGTTCAACTATCCACACACAAGTTATATCAGGTATAAAGTGATGGGTATACTTATAATAAGTATTAAACTACAGCTTTATGGTCTATAAACAGGTGAAACTAATTTTCGTATATTAGTACTTAACGGTTTTGTCTTTCTTAAAGGTTAAAATGACAAATTAAAAGATAAAATGGTTAAAATCTTCTCGGATGAAGGGGACATTGGATTGCATATTGCATTAGTACCCAAAGTTTTTAGGCATACTTATTGAATTTAGATTGGTTGGTCCTAATCTATTAGTGTTCAAACTTTCCCACCGATGATTTAATTATTATAATCTTTTTTACTTTTCTATGTGTTCTTTTTCTATGAATTTATATTTTATTACACAGCTTGAATTATGCCAACTTACAGATATATACAATATATACAAATATAGTTTATTCAAATTTGAAACATTTTTCTATTCAACTTGCCTTGAACATTGACAAATTTAGAACATTTTTCATATTTTCCATGCCTTTACATTTAAATTGGATCTAATATCTAAATGGCTTAAACGTCAAGAAAATTAAACTAAAATTGATGAGGTCAAACTAAAGAAAAAAGTAGTTTTTATCTGTCCTTATGAAAAAAATACTAAATTAGATTAATTAAATATACAAAAATACAAAAAGTAGTTAATCACGAAACCTTTTAAAAAAAACATATTTATAGGTCTTTTGTAGCATGGCCGACAAACTGACGGGCCAAGTATACTTTACAATGTATGCTAATTGATTATAATAATACATATAGTTAAAAGAATCTGTCCATTCGTATACAATTTATACATCTAATGTATGGTAGGACAGGAAAATATAAATTTGTATGTAAAGTGTTGATTCAAGAATCTGTCAGGCTGTCTTGAGTGCCCAGCCACTAGGTAACCACATAAATATTTCAGAAATATGGCCAACATGTACTGTTGAAAAAGAAGATTTAACACAAATTCGTGATGCAGACAAATTTATGTCAGTGTAAGGATCAAGTGTTCTATTATTCCACACATTTTAGGAAAGTTTGTTATTGGTTCTGTACAGGTTTCTAGCTATATTACGGGTGTAATAGGTAGTAAATGAATATGAGAAGGGTTACTAGTACCCCATGCCACCTATTAATCCTGGGTGAAGGTACTGTTGTAATAATTATACAAACATTCCATAAATATGTCTAAACAAAATTAGGTTTTAGCCTATTTGGAAAGGGTACGTAGTCCCTTTGGAGATATAGCCCCCATAAACAACAGCTTTAAAAAATCCTTTTTTTTAAACATAAATAAATTTGGCTTAATTTGACTAAATCTTTAACTTTAATTAATTAATGTTGTTAACATATATTGGTCAGTTCGTTTATTCAGTAGGAGGGGAGGGAAATGTGTTATGGGGGTGGATTGGGGCAATCGTTATTTGAGCTCGCTGCGAGTTTTACTTCATTAGGTAACATGAAAATCTGTTGTAACATTCAAGTATTATTAAATCTAATGAGCCATTGCTTCAAAGTATACAATAAATATCAGCATTCTAATCCCTATTCGCATTAGTATATTGTACAGAAATGTAAATTCTATGAGTGTAAACATAATTTTAGAATTTTCCAAATTTTATATTTCATACTTTTCAAGCTGAGAAATTGATATTTTACTTGGCTTTAAAATCTAATATAATTTATGAAAATGTATGATTTATTATATATTGGTTAAAATCATAAAAAAAACAAGGATGACATCATCCATAAAAGCAAAGCACTGAAACTGTAGGACAAACAGACATTAACACTTAAATAGTGTCAAAACTGAATAATCAGAATATGAATGTATAACAGTTGAAGCAAAATTGTAAGTGTAAATTTGATGAAAAACTGCTTGATACAGGATAATGTTTATGGACATACTTACATTTTTAGGACTTGATTATAGAGTTGCTTCGCTTGAAACATTATACTTTGTTGTCCCAGGAATAAACATACGAAAAATCAGATCAATCGGATGATTAGATCACAAAAAAATAGTTGTTAAAAAAAGTAAAAAATCAACATGTTTAAAATGGACGTACGGACATTCTTGTAATGATTATAGAGTTGCTACGCTTTTTAAATTGTACCTAACTACTAAAGAAATCACCATGCAAAGTTTGAAATCGATAGGACAATTCTAACATGCCTAAATTAACTGAAAAAGCTATCCGTTTGTGACGGACGGACGGACGGACCGACCCTAATTATAGAAAAGCTTCGCTTTTAAAAATAAATTATGCTTTAAATTTAGATTTGAATATGATATAGCTCTAAGACAAGAGAAATGACTTGAATTGTAAAGTATTCAGAACAAAGGCGTACAGACTAGGATGCACCCACTTCCCTGGCAAAATTAAAGGGGGTAAATAACACCCCCTAGGTGTCCAATCATATTCATACCCTATAAACCCATCTGACAAGTGACTATAACCCCCCCTGATTCAACCCCGCTGATACAGCCAAGGGGGATGTCAAATAAAAGAGTCACATCCACCTGCGCCCTTCAATTTTCTTGATATTGTAGGGGGTGGGCACCTATGGGGGATGTTTCCAACCCCTTGGAAGTATTAACACCCCCTGTTTGTCTGTTATACACCCACCTCGATTTTGGTTAAAGGAAAAATGTAATAGTTTTTAAAAGTTTTCGGGTCTACTTTATGCACACCTCTGGCAAAAGCTTGTGCACGCCACTGATGTAGAATAAAGATTTAATATCAATAATAATTTACAATATCCATTCAAAATAGGCTATATCCATAACATTACATCTAATAACTATATCTACCCACCATCAAACATACTAAATTGGGTTCTAAAGTCCAATAAAGAAAGTTGCATAACAGTTCAGGACCTTACTACGTAAGCTGTAAACATAAGGGGAAATTCTTGACACATAAAAAGGACTATAATCAGTTAGTGCCTTAAGATTAATGTCCAGGTTAGTGCCTTAAGATGACGTCCAAGCTTTTTATTGAGAGAGGTAGAATGAGGGATTACAAAGGTTTTAGAGGGGTAATCTTTAATGTTTTATAAAGTTTTGAGAGGGTTAAAGCAAGGTGTCTAAAGTTTTAAGGGGTTTTAACACCCTTATTAAGATTAAGGTCCTTTGATCAAAGGGATGGATTTTACATTATCTAATATTCAAAGCTTATTTAAGAATGATATTAGTTTTTGGGACAAAAAGGCAAATATATCTCAATTAAAATTTTTACTGTGATACCTCTGAATTGTATGACTATGAGAATCAGCAGTAAAGTTTTATATTCATGAAATTATTGCTAATGTTGTTCTTATGCAAAACTGGGATCTTAAGTTTTACCATTTGGGGTGGAACAGAGAATATGAAGAAAAACATTCAAAGAATTAGAAAACAATATGTTCTCTACTTTTCTCCAACTTTTCTACTGGTCAAAAATTACCTGTAAACCAAATTGAACAGAATGTCATACTTGTTATCAATAAGGAAAATAAGAATTTTTAATTTATCAATGAATTTTTGATTTTAGCATAAATGGTTGTAGTAAAATAAGTGGAGTGGTATATAATCAGAAGAAGAAAAACTATTATGCCCTTAACTTTATTTGTGGTTTAGCTTTATCTTTAATATAAAGTAGTTAGCTTTTTTTGTCTGTAAGTAACGATCTCGCTAACCGCTGAACCGATTTGATTCTCCTTTACAGTGAAGGTTCTTATAGCTTCTACAACTATTTTGGGGAAGGGTATTTCAATTCTCCCCAAAAAATAACCCTCTCCAGAAAAAATATTTTTTACTTTTTCTTTGGGGATGGGTTGACTTTTTTTCCTCCTTCCTTAAGTACCCTAGATGCTTCTAGGTGCGTTGCCGCTAGTTATTAAATAATGCACTTGTTAACAAAAAAGAAAAAAAAACATTATTTTACCTGTTAAGAATTATTTTGCAGAGTTATATTTTACAAAATATAGTCTAAAATATCTCTAGAACTAAAAACCTCTAGGAGTTAAATACAGAGGGGGAAATAATAGATGAATAAAATCAGATATTTTTCAAGATTACGCTTAAGAATGTTTGTAGGGTAGAAATAAAGTGTAGAACTTTAATTTCAAGGGAATTTCATAAAATTTAAATATTTTATTTTTGTTTTTCTAACTAAAAGTAGCATTAACAAAGATGGATTGACTGTTTTATAAAGATTTTACAAACATAATCCTTGTATAAAAGTAACAGGATCTCTGTTTATAACTGTTTTGGGGGATGGTACCCTCCTAAGAGAAATGACATCCAAAAACTGATTACTTTTCTTTTTAAAACCAAGATTTTAATGGGTGGGGGGGGGGGGGGTTCGACTCACCCTCCTGTCTCAAGTGGTCCAAGAGGCCTCAGGGACATTTGGAAAGAAAAAGTTGCCGAAATAAAATAGAACAAGGAAAATTGTGGTAGGGGTGAAGCGTTTCAACCCTACAACGCAAGTTCGATTCAAAAGAGCCCCTAGCCTTAAGGATTCTATCAATAAAGTACTACAAGTAGTTACTGTTTATAAGATATATTTGAACTGAATACACATACAACATAGTTAATAGCTTATATACAAAACAGATTACAAATGGGTTAGGTAGAGATGGTGGAGGGTGTGGGGGAGATGGGGGGAAGCCCCATTTAGGTGAACAGTAGAGTGGTAGGCTCCTGTAGGGGGTAAGGTAGACGTCTCCTGGAAAAGGGTAGGTTGCTGGGGGCATGAAGTGGGGAGGGGCAGCGCCCCTCCCGTTATCAGCGGTGTATAAGTTGACCGCCGTCTCTGATGAGCAAACAATGGCCAAAAATGGGCTGGCTAGAATTGTGATAAGCTGGGGATTAGCGTCTGGGTGTTATTGGGTAAACACGGAGCATCGCATACTCTGGAAAAGGCTTGTCCGTATGCCGCCTACCACAAAATAAAGGGGCGCTTGTTTCACCTTTTAGAGACATACCATGGTTAATCTCTATGCAAAACACTTTTTAGAACAACAATTAAAAATATTAGAATTTAAATAATTTCATTTTATGTCTTATAATTCAGAACATGATTATTTTGCCTCTATCTTTTTCACAAACTTTGAATAAATGTTATTGTCAAAAAGTATTTTCAGTTTGATTATCTTCTTTTTTGGTTGGCGGGTAAACTTATGGTCACATAGTTCTTCTTATAATAAAAGGTTTCTTCTAGCTATAGTTTGTTTGTTAATCTCTTTAAAGTGCCTGTATCAAAGAGGATAAATTTAAAAACTTTGACCCAAATATATAGTATGACGTAATATTAGAATAATCCATTATTATAATATGACGTAACTCAGGATACTTTGGCCACAAGTTTTTTAACGTTTCCCCTTTTTTTTAGTTTTTTTGTATACAGACAGAAAAGGAATATTGTTGGTAAAATCCATCAGGATTTAAATTTACTATAAAGTGTGATCGAGGATTTAGACAAATTTTCAACTACCAAAGACTTAACACATGTTACAGTATATTATAAAGCTTAACAATGCTGTAATTTAATTGTAATTCTATTATGTAGATGATTTAAAGAAATCCGTTTTAAATTTGTCTGAAATTGCATCTGAATACCGTTCTTTGTCAGCATAATCATGTATAGATGGATGGATGTTAAATCATGTTTTTCAAAGAACAATAATAATATCCACAGGATTAGAACAGGTTCTAAGCTATACCAAAAAATTATGTATCGTATTGTATTCCAGCTAGTTTTCTACGAAAATTAAACTAAAATAATAATAATCCTAGTTTTTGTGAGCCTGGGGGCAAACAAAATTTGTTCTAAACTTATTTTTTTATTTTAATATCCGTGGAAAGCTGTCTAAAATGAATAACTAAACTAATGATAAACAACTTTATGACATTTTGACTTTTCTAAAGTGTTTGACAAACTTCTTATTAATTTGGAACTCTTGAAACTTGTTGCTCTGAAAATCAGGAGCATTAAGCTAAGTAATATAGTGATTAACAGCCAACCAACTCTGTGATTATAAAATTTTTAGCCAAAATCTCAATTGATAATATAGGTGTGCCTTTTGTAGATTATGACATACTTTCATAGTATCTACAAAGAGCACCTGTATTAAAATCATTTTTAATGATTTTAGCAGATATTAGTGGTAATGATAATTTTCGATGGAAGCACCCGATTTTGGTTAAAAAGGGTATAGTCAATAGGGCGGATTCATATCGTAATTAGACAAAGAGGGGATGCAACAGATAAAATTAACCTTAAAAACATTTCTGACCAAAAAAGAATTTTAAAAAATTGAGTTTTAGAACGCGACCACTAAAAAATATATTTCATTACTTATTAATATGCAAAGACGACATTCAAATTTTTTTTGAATCAGAACTATGGCTTCATGGTGATCCCTGGAAAGGCCTTAAGGAGCTGAATCAGGAACTTTTGTCCGTATCAAAATATCTCGTTCCTAGCCTTAGAAATCACTAAAAAACCACAATTTTTTAAGGTTTATTGAGAATTGTCAAATTTGTAGAGGTTTTTTAGATTTTCTCAGGCTAGGAACGAGATTTTTTGAAACGGTCAAAAGTTCCTGATTATCTCCTCAATGCCTTTCCTGGGAGCACCATGAAGCCATAGTTCTGATTCAAAAAAAATTTGACTCCCATTTACAAATAGCTGTACAATTGAATGTCTGGTTGCAGCATTTTTAAGACTTAGGATAAATTTTAAATCATCCAGTGGTGTATTATACTCATACAAATCATTTGCAGATCCCCGCTTTGGCCTCAGAAAAAAATGTCCAAAATCGACCCACCCTAATAGTCAAATTTTTGGGTGTGCCCAAAATAATAAATTTGAGTAACTGTACTAATAGTAACCACGAAACCTAATTATGCAGATCATTTTATGTTATAGATAACTTTGTAATATAAATACTGAATTCAAGATGTTCTACTTTTGAGGTAATACATACATGGTCTTCAATGAAAACATATATTAGTTAATATTAAAATTCTAATTTTAAAACTAGGCCATATTCCAGCATTTTCTCATGAATTTAAATTTTATACATATAGAGCTTGTATGTGATTATTTGCTGAGATTCGGGGAGGGGAAGGAGGGACAGTGGACGAAAAATTGTCTACTAATAAACATGTAAGAATTTCTTTCAACACTAGTTTTTATCGATCAATAACACATAAGACAAAAATAATAATCTTAACTTCTTAAATTAAATCAATTTAGTTAATTTCATATAGATGTTAAGATTTTACCTGTCTTAATAAAGACGACTTTTGACAGATACTTTGTTTTTTTTCAAATAAAGGGTAAACCTACATAAGAGTAAATTGTAGTTATGATAAATGTTCTAATATTATTACCTATGTATATTGATAATTAAATAAAGAACAAAGTTAATGCTTATATATCTATACAATGTAGTGGAATAAGTGCTTAGCCATTAGCATCGAGATATTGACTTAAAAAGATATTCTGCTTGGTGTTTTCTTCGGAGGGGACGACCCAGCAGATCAAGTAAAGGCCTATATATTGAACATTTGAAGTCTTAGTGCAAATAACTATTTAGAAAGTATGGCGTTGCAATAATAGTCAATATTTTTGTAGATTCGTCAGAACGTCACTAAATATGAGTTATCCCTAGTTATTCTTAGTTATGGTACAGATTTAATCTTGTGTAATGAAAAGAATTGATTCCAACTGAGTTAAGCATATATTACATGTAAATTTAGATGCGTTGCTAGTATATATTTTGTTTTGTCTCTCTGTACGCTTAACCATCACCAACCATTAGACTTATTAGGGAAGCCTAATAAGTCTAATTTTAATATTCGTAGAAATATCAAACGGTTTCAAAGCCATACGGGACTAGAGGTGTAGCGGCTAAAAAGTATTAATATTTTACTTAAAACTTTCTTTAGGATAATAAAAAACCTTCTCCCTCCCAGAAGGTCTATTATGAATCTTTAATTACAATTATTTACAAGATCTCAATGGACAAACAGATCTTGCATCTTGTTATTAAGCCTAGTTGCCTTAGCCCTAGCATTAAAAAGTAGTTGAATGAATCTCAGTGAATCCCAAGAACTTATTGGACATACATACATCTTGCCACTTCATTGAATTAAATATAACACCATTATTTCCCACAATTCATATTATAAAATTAATTGAGGAAATAAATTAAAAATTATGTAAATTAAAATATTTCATGATAAACATAAAAATGCTAGTAGCATAGCTTCTTTATAACTATATTTCAGGACATAATTCTACACATCTTTCTTCCCCCAAAGCGGAAGGTCACATATACTTGTCAAAACTTTAAATAGAGCAAGGACCATTGTTTGTTATTTCCTCCTATTCTCTGAGGCACTCGATAAAGGTTCTGGGTAATACAACCCCAATAGAAAACTAACCCTTTGATACCCTAACTATTGTTGCTAGGTACAAATTTTAACTTAGATATAGAATTACAGAATATATCGGACGATATTCCTTTATTTTAGTTTTCTGTTCTATTTTTACTCATATGAAACAAACATATTTGTCTAAGCTTTAATTGCGGTTTTCTGTTCTTACACCATTAGATTCTCACATATACATCCATACTTGTTTGCATATCAACCATAAACCATACATAACACGCGAAGATCATCAAATTTATCACTTTAATCTAAAAAGATGCAACGATTTTAGTAGTGTACCTAAATGTTTAAAAATCACCTATTGGAATATTAAGAAAAAAAGGATATTTCTGTGATGAAAAAATTGGTTATGGTAATGGTTTATTATACCTCTTTGTTACAGGAATCATAAAAGGACTTTATCTAATTTGATAGATCTAAAATGCTTAATGAAGATTGCCATTCGTACAAAATCATCATAAATGGAATGGAATCAAAAATAGACGTCCTAGAATGGAAAAATTGATATTTACCCCAATCAAACTATCAAACCTATCATTTTACCCCCCTCAAAAGAAATACATTAGATTACCCACCTAAAACCTTTAAATCCCCTCATTTACCCCCCCCCCCCCAAAAAAAAAAAAAGCTTGGACGTCCCTGGAAGCTAACATATGACAGAAGAGATAATTTTTGAGTAGCAACTCTACAAATAAACCATAATATTAACCAACCAAGCATGGTTTAATGGGAGCACCCTAACACGGAACTCAATCAGATAAAACACATATATTAGATAATAGTGTACATTCAAAACCAGTAACGATACTTATAACAGTTATGTAATTTTTGTATATTTTATTTTTAAAAATATTCATTTTCCCGTATGGCTTCGATACCGATGAATATCTGCTGGATTAGAACTGGTTTTCAGCCATACTGAAAAATCATGTATAGCATCGTAATATAGATAATTTCTACGAATAATATAATAAGAATATCAACATCACTTTTGTTAACAAAACTGGTTTCAATCTATAATCTTTAATTTTAATATTCGCGGAAATACGATGCAATAAATATTTATTCCTAGATTCCACAAAAAGCAGAACCATACTTTAATTATTTTTGCATATTCTTATAAAACCATAGGGTTTAAAAATTAAATGTTATATACTTAGTAATGTACATATTTGTTGGTAACCATAACTTGATATATTTTAACCGGATTGCAAGAACACTCATCTACAAGCTAAATATACAATACATATATTGTATATTGTTTATTTAGTAACTAAGCCTCATATCTTTCACCCATATCTTCAAGGGTTCTTCGTTCATATGTTCCTTTTAACATAACAATTTTTAATTTTAGCTGTACGTTTGGAAGACGTATAGCAAATCTATAAATGTCCTTATCTCTCTCTTCCTGTTTTCAGTTATTCGTCTATCTGGATGCAAAACCTTGTGACCTTGAACTGATCTGGACCTATTCAACCTTACTTCTCAGAGAAGCTTTTTTTGGTTGGTTGTGCGAGTGGTTATGCTTATTAACAAAATAAAATCCATTTCATAGAATGACAGTCTTTACAGGCTTGAACTCTGTAATATTTCTTGACCTATTATCTAAAATTTTGAAGAAAAAAACTTATTATTAGCCCCTCCGGGAATTCTAACCTTGAGAGCCTTCGGGGTTCACCTTTCTAGCCTTTACTTCACCTAAAAAAAACTAAACCTATAGAAAGCATTAGATATTTTCTTGTTCGTATGTAATATGACTGTAACCGCTAAAATCTGCCTTTCTTTTAAATTAATAAATGAAACTTTTTTTGGACAGATATTTTAAATGGAACAAACAGTAGAAAAAAAGGGGCTAGGAGGGAGTTGATAATTACTCCATAACATTTTCAGGAATATAAAGGATAGGATAATTGATAAACAATAAACTTTGCACCATCCAAAGTAAACATATCTGTATTTTATAATCTAAACTCAATATTTTTAAATCCTCAATTTACCTTTCTCTATCCCCCTGGCCGTTTCATAGGCTCTAATAGCATCATTAAGATAGAAATGACTTTAACCTAGTGTACATAAATAACATCACTAAAGGATTAATACAATTTCAATTTACTAATATGCTTAAGTAAATTTCATTAATTAGATATATCTAATTACTAAGATAGAAAAAAAGGCATATAAGAAATGATTTAGAAGGTTTTAGGCGCCATTAAGGATAAACCTGGAATTATATTGGCTCCTATAGCCGCCAGGTTGGATGTTTCTTACAAAAAGTTATATGTTTGTGCCATTTGAAGAGTCAGAAAGTTTTCTTACTGTTCCTTTCATCCTATTGAGAAGTTTTTTACAAAGCTTCATCAATATTAAATTAAATATCCTTGTTATTTTATAATAATAAGTTAATAACCTAATAAGTCTTATACATAGGTATGCAGTTAATGATTAGAGGGGGCCCGAGCTATATATGTAACTCTACCTACATAGAGAAATCAGCTAATAGGGTCGGAAATATAAACACTTCCCTAAAAAAGAAAAGAAAACAATTTAGCAGACAAAAAAGGTCTCCACCACTTGTGTCAGGTAGTTTTATGGATTATACATCTATACTTTTATTGATATGTACAAATTTGTAAATTAAGATTGGGGTAGATTCAGTTTTCCATGTTTTGAAAGATGGTTCCAACTGATATTGATGTGATAGAGTATAAAATGTAGAGCACTCAGTACAATTTATCTACTATAGAACCTTAGAAATGATTTCTTTAAAAAAGAACGTATGTGTAAATCCTATTGTATAAAGTAGTTTTAGGATCTCAATAACTACTAATCTTATTGGGTTCTTTATCTAGGTAAGCTTCACATAGATCCTGTGATTAGTTTAAGCTATTCTGTTTCCATATTTATATCTTGGGATGGTTTCAAGCTATTTCTCTAGCCTCCTCTGTATCTATATATACAAAGCTCCTAATACTTGGGGTATAGCCGCTAGTTATTGATATAGAAACAGCTTTTTATTGTAAATATAAAAAAAACTAAACTTCAATTTAGATGAGTAAAATGATTTAAAATGCTGTTCTTTATATTTAAATCTAATATTGAGGCTTTTGGTATAAAACTAGAAAAACAAACAAAAAATTTAAAAAAGATATAAAATGCAGGGAAGGACATAAGTATTATCAAAATAAAAAAAATTGAATGGAACAAAATAAAAATTTTTCAAATCAATTTTCGAATAGATTGTAAACTTTATACTGCAAAGTTAACTTAAACAAAGCAAATGTATATTTTAAACAAAACTTTTATATTTGACAACAAATATAAGAAATATTCTTAAAATAACATAAATGTATCAATTAAATTGTTTTGACTGTTGTTTTGATCCGATTGAGTTCTACATTTTAGGGAAGCTTAGTAAAGTTTCTGCGATGGTTTTAGGTTGTTTTTTATTATTAAAATCTTAAGATATTTTTATGCTACTTTTTTGCTCTAGATGCTTGAGGTGCAACCGCTAGTATCTTGTATTATAAACAACTGTGTATATGAAGTGTAATTTAACTGACAGGCCATTTTAAAAAAGAAAGAAAATACAACTTAATTGAGGCGAGGGGATTATTTTTCTGATTCTTATCTCGCCTTTATTTGTTTCCATTTTTTTCCTCAACTTTTTTGTTGTTTAATGGGATTTTAAAGTGGGTGAAATGATAGGGTGGGATGAATGTGGTTCAGGGAGGGAGGGAATGAAATTATTTTTCATCCTAATATAATACAGTCTATTTTGATTTGTTTGTTCAATTTTCTATCCAGTATTTTCAATATTTATATTATGTACATATATATGTAAAGGGCTATTTTGTTTATCATAATTTGGGCGGGATTGCAAATACCCTTAAAATCTCTGTGAAATAAAAGGTTTGTTTGTTCACTTATCACACTAAAACATCCAACTACTTTTGATATGTAATTAGGAAACACAATATTATACGTAGTGAAATAAAAACGTTAAAAACAGACATACGTATTTAAAAAGACATTAGATATGCAATATAAATATACATGCTGAAAACAGAAAATATATATGTGCAACAAGGACAATCCAGCAATATAGTAGCGCAGCCATATATCAAAATTTATTAAACCTATATCAAAATTTGCGCTTCTTACGCGTCGTGGTTTAAAGCCTTTAGTTTTACAATATATGTGAATTTTAAACAATTAATATACCTAAAATTGGTCGTTTACCTGAAAACCCCCAATCCATCTTTAAACTTTTTACATTCAAAGTTGAAATTAACATTTTTCCAAACCCCTTAGGCTTTCCAACAAAAAATGGTATGTCCTTGTTTGTAACTATGATATATAGTGACTAATCAAACGGACAAACCCTAGTATAGAGATACTATGCTAATAAAAATAAAAAAATCCTTAACTTATTGACACCCACTAAACCACAAAACAGTCACATTTATCCAGGAACAAGGGATAATACCTATATAAAAGTAATATGGTATCCATATTGTTCTGTGTGTATGTGTGTGTACTTAACAGATGAACCGATATGGTTATCTTTTACAGTAAAGCTTCTCATTGATCCAGAAAAGGTTTATGATCTTTTTGAAGAAAAATCACCCCTATGAAAAAATCTCTCTATCTCTTTAAAAAAGACTTTTTCTTTTAAAAACTAAATTTAAAAGTGGAGGACCTTTAAAACATGTATGAAACACAAAAAAATGTTCATAATCTACCTAAAGGATGAAACCTTTGATATGATTCCTAGTTGTTGAATTATTTTGTTTTGCCATCAAATATCCCCTACACCTGCATAACACCTTACAAAGTAATCCGTGAGAGAAAGTCAACGAAGCCTGAACTAAACCATTTTCATATTGATTTTCACACAAAATTTGGCGGTTTTGCGGTTTGGGAAAGCAGGATTAGGCTTTACGTAAAGCTCGAAAAAAATACAAAAAAGATTAAGAGATATTTTACATACAAAAAGGAAATACCTTTCCAGTATGGCTTCAAAAAAGATTAATTTCCGCTTGTTTAAAACCGGTTTTCAGTCTACTTAAAAATCATGTATAGCATTATAATTCATAAATTTTCCGCGAATACAAAAAAAAAATAAAATTAATACCAGATTTTTTATCAATTAACAAAAATTATTTAATAAATTTTCATTTTAATATCCGCGGAAATTGTCTATAATACGATGCGATAATTAATTAACTATTCTATTGAGATAGGTCAACTTAAGTGTAGGTAGATAAAGGGAAAATCATTTTTTCTCAATTATTTGTTTTTATAGCTAACTTATTTCTTGGCAAAACATTGAATTTATTGAACAAGAAGCCAGGTATTCAAAGCAAATTTTTGACCAAAAACATTTTTAATCCTATTTTGGCTGTGCTTACTAGGACGTAATTATCTTTGTTAAACTTTTCTATTATAATCTTTGTCTAAACTGTTCAAAAGTCTAAAATAATTCGGCATGAAAAAAGAAAATTATCTTAATAACTTTGTTGTTATCCAAATCTTTATCAGTTAATTTCTTCAGCAAAAAAACAAGATGATTTTAGATTTTAAAACTTTGATAAAAATCTGGACAACACCTTTTAAATGATGTGCGTTCACGTCCGTAAAAAGAATTGTTATTTCCTAAAAAACCAACAAGCGGTTGAACTCATTTTAAGGCTCTATATTTAAAATACTAACAAGGGACAGCAAAATAGCCTAAAACCATTAGTTAAAATAGTAAAAATTATGAGAAGTTTCAATGAAGTGGTCAGAGCTAATATACTTTTTTAAAAAGTTTGAATATATTACTACATTTTCTATTTTGAGTGTAATTCTAAAAAAATCCGTGCTTTTCTTACCGAAATATTAATTTCTAGGACAACAAGGAACACCTTTTAGAATGGTGCAGCGATTAAAATACAAATGCTTAAATCAAGAAGAGATATTTGACTGTCTTTCACGCGCTAAGCTTTATATAATGATTAGAATTAGTCACTTAATGTGTATAGCCCATAGTAAAATTATAGTTCATAGCAAGATTAATTCCAATATTATGAACTTTATTTTATTATCTATAATACAAAGTAGAACGATGTCTGTCCGTCTGTCTGTCCGTCTGTCTGTCTGTCCCAAAAACAAAAAAATCCTTCCCTTATTTTTTATTTTGCTCTGCTACAGACTGCCGCAGGCTGCCCTTTATTATTTTTTATTCCAGCATTTATTTTGAATGAAAGAATAGCAACATTCTCTCACTAAAAACAATAAATATTAATTTTTTTATAACCTCTTGAGGCAAAGCCCCTAGAGGCTAGGGGCGAAGCCGCTAGTTTTTTATAAGACATGATATATGATTTTTCAGTGGTTTCTAAGCCATAATAAATTTTTTTTTATATTTGATTACAATTTTAAAAATATAATTAATTGCAAATTTAAGTAACTTGCTTTAAGCTGGGTAACTTAATTTCAAAGCTTTACCTACATCGAAGATTTTTAAAAACAAGTAGAAGCATTTTTTCTCAGTTTGAAAATATATATTTAGATTTTAAGATAAACCTATCTTATCTATTAAGACAGAGTTAAATATCTTAATTAATTATAAATCAGGGTATACAAACATTTAGAAATACAAGGAAATAAAAATCAATTGTAAAATAACAACTACCACTTCCAAGGAATAAGATAAAGAACGATAAATTGATCCCCAATGATAATGAACAAACTTAATTTTTTTCTGGATTAAAATTGTAATTTAAAAAATTTGTCCACTCCTAATTTTTTCCAACAAATTGAAGTTCAATAAAATTACCCAAGTTTTTGAGCCTACAAATGAGTTAACTTGGTTATAAAACTAAGGGTACCAGTGTAATTTACAGTATAATGTCCCTCCATCATTGACCTAACCAAACTTTGTGATATTTTGGCTTTTTAAAAAGTCTTCAAAGCTCTGGAAAAAAATTCATTTAGTATAAAGGGTATAATAATTAGAGATTAGTTAATTAGCTTAACTACTGAGTAACGTTATTCTAAAAATGATTTAATTTTTAAGAATGATTATTCCTAGCCCAAAAAATCTTTTGTAGTAAACCAATTTCATTTATTTTCTCTTAACAGTTGGTTAGAGAGGTCCATAAATGAATCATGGCTAAAAATTGCTTTTAAACACTTAACAAGAATGATCTAATTGCCAAGAAATAAAGCGCAGTATTGTAAACATTTCACATCTACAGACAAGAATTAGTTAATTAGGATGATAAGTACTTTAACAATTCTTAAATAATTCCAACTAGTAGTAGAATATGAATTCTTGGAGTCTTCTCCCCCTGTCCCCTTAGAAAATACGATGGGTCAAAAAAGTGGAATTAAGATAGAGACAAAAGCAAAAATATACAAAAACACGTTACAAATTGTCACAAGTCAAAAGCAAATCAAATTTGGACATACTTTAATACTAAGAGATGGTCAATTAAAGTAGTTAGTTAATGAGCAGCTGCGCTACTACTTACATTTATTGTCTGTCTGACTGGTTTTGTTTAGAATAGGTACCAGTAATCAGAAAAAAACTTTACCCTACATTATTTATCCAATGAACTTCTTAATTCAATATATATTTTGAAAAATGCATAACAAAAATTGTAAGGTTCTAGTGCAGTTAACAATAAAATGTTATCCAGGGGCGTCCAAGCTTTTTTATTTGGGGGGGGGGGGGTAAAATTTTGAAGAAAAAAAATTTTCATTTTGGGGGGGGTAATCTTTATTTCATAGAGGCATTTTTATTATTAGGGGGGGGGGTAAAAATTGAAAATCCAAATTCATTTTTTTTTGGGGGGGGGGGTAATCACCCCATTACCCCCCCCCCTGGACGTCTATGATGTTATCGATTATCTCCAAAAATCTATGAACTTTAATCTTTGCTATTCCAGATTATTTAAAGGCCTTCCTATGCTGCTTAAAACTGTGTGCGGAAAGGGCATGTTCGTTTGCCAGTTTGGCTGTAAGCAGCCTTAAGAGTTCATAAATTTTTGGAGATAATTAATACCAGGAAAACTAGATTTAATTGTAATTACTCAAATATATTTTATACCTTTTTAAGCAAATTTTTTTTTAAAAGTTTTCCTAATAGGCTACTTTAAGATATTTTATTCCAATCCTTTGGTTTAGGCAGCCTGACTTAAAACAATCACAATGAAAATTACTTTATAACATAATTGGCCCCCTTTCTTCTACTAAAAAGTATGTTTTCTTTCTTTCTATAACTTTAATTTTAGTTTAAAATTTCTCTTCAAGTGAATAAAAGTTTCAAATATACTTTTTCCTTAAACTAATGTTTTTATATAATTTTTTTCTCTGAAACTTGTAAAAATTCCCGTAGATGCTTTGATGCAGTCGCTAGTAAATTATAATTTAATAACAATGTATTAATAAGCTTCTATTGACAAGTTTAAATTGCCCATAAATTATATTTCATATCTATTCAACTATTTTTGATTTTGAAAGTAAGCTGAACTCACATACTAACTCTTTTTCAAGAAAAGTTTCATTTTTATATATTATATACCTTGTAATGCCCAAAATATTTAATTTTCTTATTATCATTATAAAAAGTTAATGATTTATAAATGAAAAAAAAAACTTCGCATAACATATGTTATTCCTATACAAGTAATACTAAAAGGCTAGAAAAAATTAGCATTTAAAAAAAAGTTAAACTGAATTTATTATCCTAAAAGTTAGAAACTATGTGATTGCATACTGTATTATTACTGAATTTGTGTTTTACCAACGTTATGGTAGTAACTCCTTGAAAATGACCTATACTTTTTTGCGACTTGTATTTTTGTCCTTAGCAAAGAGTTATTCAGTCGACTTAATTCAAAAATTTTGTATATTATTTTAAAATTTTATTTTTCATTAAAATTATCTTTTTTCTTGTGCTGTACTATTCTTGCTTTGTCCCACTATGTTCTTTAAATAAGTTCATAGATGTATAGCCCAGATAACTACCTGGCCCAAGTCTTGGGGACCTTTTTCGTCTCCTAGCAAACTGCTTTCTGCCCTTTTTGTGAGACTTGGGCCTTTGGATATTTACTACGCTATTGGTTGATATCCAAAGACCCAATTGAAAGTCGTGACAGGGTCCAAGGGGGTTGGAACAAACAGTTATTTAACCCCATCCCCCTCTATTGTTTTACTCTAAATTTCTTTATATGTAGTTACGCGTGAAATAAGGTCTTTAAATCATTGAACTATTTATCCTGTTATATAAAATAGCAAGATTATTTTTGTCCGATATAGTCATCCTTTACAGTGATGCTTTTCATAAGTCTCGGGATGGTTTTAGGCCATTCCATAATCTCTTCGAATTGAGAGTCTCTAGATGCTAGGGGCGTAACCACTAGTATTATAAAAATTGACATCTGAATGCTTTCTTCCCTTTATTTTTTATCGACCTGAATCTAGGAATAAGATAGAGGTAATCAAAAATTTCACCTAAGGCTAGAAATTCTCTGTTTCTATTTCATCTGGGTTTTTACAAAACATCAAATTTGAAAGCCGCCGCTTCTCTATAACTTTAAAATATCTGTCTATATGTTGATCTTTGTATATTTCTTATATAATTGTCTGTTAAACTCCACATTATTTTAATATGCCATGAAAATATTAATGTTATTTCTGTTCTTTTGTTTACTGTTATTTATACTTTTCAAAAACTTTTCATTGCTAACCTCTATTGACTTTTTGGAAGCAGTTTAAACAAAGAATAGAAATTATCTTCACAACTTAATTTAGATTTAGATTATTCGTGATTTGATAAGAACACTATTCTATTTCTATCCTATATACACTTGTTCTAATTCTAGGATAGATATGGAACGATTTTCATCTTTTGAGCTATGTTATATTTGTGTGAAATCATACAACCATTTCTCTCTATCCCCCCTAAAAAAGAACAAATGCATGCTCAAATTTAGTTAATCACACAAAGACAAGATTTAAATCGATTAAAATGGAAAAATATTTTGAAATGTCCCAATTTCAAGCAGTTATAATACAGACCATTGGTGTTTCTTTATGTCAGCAAAATCCAGCAAATAGCTTATTCCTAAAATATACCATTAGAAAGGATTACAAACCATTATAGTAAATAGTATTAGAGTTTTGGGTAGGGTAATTTATATCCGCTGAATTAGAACTAGTTCTTTGCCATACTGAAAAATCATTACAGCATCATATTACAGACAATTTTCCACATATATTGAAATAAATTTCATAAAATTGAAACCAATTTTTCATATTATATGTGATAAATAACTATTACAAAATTAACTGATTTCCCTCTGCTCTTCACAATAATTTACAGAAAATTTATTAATGTGCTTAGATGAAACAGATATTTCACAATTTAGATCAATAATTATATTGTAAGGTTTGTGAAAACACTCAGGCAATTACCCAATTACATGTTTCAATTTCTTCATCTCCCCTTTTTACATCATAAAAGTTTCTACTTGGATTAAGGAATGAGAAGTACAAAATAAATTGCAAATACAAAAATCTTATAATAGTTATTTATTGCATCGTATTAAAGACAACTTTCCGCGGTCATTAAAATTAAAAATTATTAAATCAAAACCAGTTTTAACTTAAAACAAAACTTGTATTAATTTAATGATTTTTCAATTGAATATTCGTAGAAACTTTTCTATAATACGATGATATACATAATTTTTCAGTAAGGCTGAAAACCGGTTTTAATCCAGCAGATATTAATCGATTCCGAAGCAATAATGGAAAATAAATAACAATGGTGACAATATATGAAAAGCGAATCTTACACATAAGAAAGTTTTTCAAATACTTTCCAATTCTGCTTTAAAAGTGAAGGGTAGTCTGGAAATGGGGACAAATTTTAATCGGTGTTCAAATGAAACAACTGCTCTTATCTAAGTATTAAATTTCATGTTTTGTCTAAAGTTTATTAGCTATTGCTAATTTCTAAATCTGCTATCAAATTCAATTATTTTCATCGACATTTAGTCCAAAATCATGTATTAATATGACATTTTTTTTTATTTTGTTTCTTTAATTTTAAGCTCTTTATGCTTTTAGTTGTACGACAAGGACACCTAATACCATACTAATGATTGTATGTCCTAATATCAGAATGTTGGTTTATGACATGCTTTATATGTCTCGATATATTATTAATTGGATGTTGCACCAGATTTTCATCTAATCTAATAAAGTGATGCTCGCAGCTGGCTAAAATAACGACATTCCCATCCACCCCCGTTATCCCATTTCATACCCTCCTACTCGATGAACGAAATGACTAATAAATGATGTCCATAATAGCAACCTTAAATTGACGACAATTTTTTCCCTGTCATAATATCCACAAAGATTCTGCATCCATTTTTAAGACATGCTTTATATGTCTTTCTATCTACATATATTTCTATGTTTTTTTAAAATTTGATTTTATCTTCCTCTCTAGTGATTTTTGTACTGATACTTTAACTACTGGATTATGAAATCATTCAGTTCACTTGCTTTATACTTAACTATCTAACTAATTTTCTTTCTATGTATATACCTATCTATATAAATTTATATATCTCTATCTATCCATAAAGACACCAATCTATCTATTTATCTATCTTTCTATTTTTCAATCTTTCTATCTTACTATCTTTCTGTCTATCTATTTATACACATATCCAACTATCTATCCATCTACCAATCCATCTATCTATCTATCTACCAATCCATCTATCTATCAATCCTTTGACCTAATTATCAACATAGCGTCCCTAACTTGCCATAAGCTAAGAAATGATGTCATTTATCTATCTATCGAAGCATGTTAATATCATAATTGTTATTATGTCTCAATCTACATTCTAAGACACATATACATATAGTTAAATTAGAGTGCCATAAGATTGGGGACTTTAAAGGGATAGTATGCAGTAGTTCTTTTCTTAAATTCTAGATTTCAAACTGAAGTAACTTAGGGAGGGTTGATGAGTTTTTCTTATTTGCAAACATCTTCTTTAGCGAGAAGAGTATCATTTGATTATGTGAATAATAATTACTCAATCTATGTAACAAAGTAAAGCTGCGACTTCCAAGCCCTCTGGTAAAAAGGAACATTTGTCTTTTATCTTTTCTTTCCTAACTGTATGTGGCTATAATAATTATAACTCTAAATCAAAATATTGAATTTTTTTTAAAGCCTAAATACTGTCCTTTTAACCAGATACATGACAAACAATATAATACAGTGTGCAGGAAAGTAGGGAAAAGATTATGGTAAGAATAGTTATTTCTCGTATCGTATTATAAACGGCTTTCCGCGGATATAGAATGTACAATTAGAAGATTAAAACTAGTTTTTTTTAGCCCCGTGGTGCCGAAGGCACCGGCTAAAAAAGACTAGTTTTAATCTTATGATTGTACATTTCTATATTCGTAGAAAACTGGATATAATACGATGCTAGACATAGTTTTTTCGTATTGATGAGAACCGGTTCCTATCCACCGGATTCGAATGAATACGAGAAAATTAATTTTAAATTTTCAATATAAAAAGCACAAAATATTATAGACAGCTTTTCAGAGATATAATGAAAAATTATTAAATTAAAACCAGTTTCCGAAGACCCGGGCTAACAAACCTGCTAAAAAAATTACGATTTTTATTTAAGCAATTGTGGAAAATTATCTCTAATAAGATAATATACATGAATATTCAGTATGGCTGAGAACCAGTTGAAATCCAGCGGGTATCAATCGGTTTCGAAGCCATTCTGGATAATAAATTAATTCTCCACCGACCTACCCCTGTATTTGTTTTTGTCAGAGAGAGGGGGGACTGTTTTACAGTAGTCCCCAAAGTTTTATAACAACGTTTTTGCTGACTTAACAACATAAATAAATTTTTATTGGTGAGTTTATTAAGAGTGTCCAAATTTTTTTACAGATGGAGTAATTTTGTGTAACTTGTGGGTCATTGTCTTATCCCTTTAGATTCCTGAAGATATGTTAATTAAAACACCTCTAGCTGTCACGAATTAAAATTATATTATCAATATTACCAGGGAGGGAGGGGACATTACACTGGTCCCCAAAGTTTTATAATAACGTTTTCTTAATTGTTTACATAATAACTTTGGGGACTTATTTAATTTTTTTTATTGTTTCATTAAGTTAAGTGTCCAAACAGAAAGGTTAAATATAATTTTTATAATAGTATATTTTATGCATCAAGGAAATCTAAGTTGAAGTAACAATATGCCCATCTCCAAGTTTCAACTTTGCCGATCTCTTTACCCCTAAAATGACAAAATTAACGCCCTCTGTTTACATGAAAATTATTTTCTAATTTTGATTATTTCATCTGATGGGCCAATAACAAGATAATGACATATTGTAAATTTGATTACAAACAAATTGGAGACTTTAGTCTACCTATCTTTAAAGAAAAGAAAATTAGTTGCTAACATGAACCTCATTAATTTATCAGTTCGTTCATCCAGTAGGTGGTGAGGAGATGGGGTAAAGGAAGTGGATGGGGGGTATCGTTATTCTAGCCAGCTGCCCGCATCTCTTAATTAGAGTACATGAAAATCTGATGCAACATCCAAGTAATAATATATCGATCTAAGAAACATATGTTGAATAACTGTATAATGTTTACACATTTTTCTCTGAAAAAAACCTTTTAGTGATTTATATCTATTCTTCTCGTCTCGTCAACACATTGGTTAAACCAGAAGACATATATCCATTCAATATAACTAACATTATTTTGTAAAATGATAATTATTATAGTTTAATTTTGGGCAATTCCCATTTGTATTTGTAGCAGGAGGGGAAATCGGACTTAAAATTACACTAGTACAAAATAACCCCGATAACTTATTACCTGGCTCAAAAACATTGGGTCCTTTTATTAAAATTTTGTTGGTTATAGGAGATTTGCATCAGTATATCGTCCACAGTCTTACCTTATCCTTTAGATTTAAGTAAAAAAAATAATTTTGATCTTTACTTAAACCTGCCAGGCTGCTGGCATCCTTTGCCCTACAGAATGGAAATATTCAAAATACCCAAAATGTGTCATACCCATGTTTAAAAAGTCACTCAGTTATAGCCCTTTATCTTTCACACATAGAGAATAAGATGGAAAAATTATTGTTGAAATGTATGGACACTACATAAGACGGCCAGTGGCCATATTTTACACACCTCTTAGCTTTTATGGCGCTTATCTCACAATAAAATGTAAAAACCCAATGTGTGTGATAAAATAAACAACATTCATAATATCCATTAAAGCATAGCTCAAAATAAAAAAATATTCATTCCACCTTTTCTGAAAATGCATAGAACAATTATCATTTTAAGGGATCTTATGCTTAAATAGAATTTATAAAATGGTCGGAACCAATATAGGAATAGATAAATTCAATAACTTCCCCAAAATGATGATAAATAGAATAAGATTAAAATCATTAGTAGAACACTTTTGGACAATACTTTATTAAGATTTTTTAAAAGAACCCAAAGTTTAAGCCGAAAAATGATTTAAAGATCCAGCTCAGTATAACTTCAATGTCCTCTTCCTCCCTAGATTTTACTGATGTACTGACGTTCAGACCCATTGTGTATAAAACCTATGCCCTAAAAATGTAATACATAGATTATACTACTATACAATATTTCGTAGATTTTGTTGTAAAACTTGTTTGTTGCAAGTTTCAGAGAATAATATTATATTTTTATAAATCAAGTATAAACCATATATTTTTATATTTATACAAATTTAAACACTGAAGACATTTAATCCTATTAGCTATACATTTATGTAGCTTAGTGATAGTTATCATTTTTAAAGTGTTCTGTGTAATTGTAACTAACCTTTAAACATTAATGGTACATTTTTAGTTATACATATGTCTTAACTTACACTTTGTATAAAATGATAAAATCCACGTTAAAATTGATTTGGATAGATTTATATTCGACTCTGTTTTAGTATTTAGGGATAGGTAAATATAAGCAAAAAATATGAGTCATACATAAAACAATAAGTAATGAATTGATTCTCCAGGTAGCCTGGAGAATCCAAAGAATCAAAGAAAGAAGAATCAAATTTAAAGACACTTCTGAATTATACCCGTCCGCCTTAGCCTTCAGAATCATTCCATCTCCCTAGGTTATTCAGATTAATATATACATATGAAATTGCCCTATCCCTGTATCCCTGAACAAACATTTAAATCTGAGATTAAAGTTCCTGCACTGTTAAACTGCCTTTCTTCATGAAGTGTTTACTCAATGTGAAATAATATTTTAAAGAATTGAAAATTACAAATCAGTATAAGCTTGCTAATAGACAAAAATTCTTAAATATGGTAGACATTTGAAAAGAGAAATGTTAAACCTTAACCTGACTTTTTATGAATAGAGGTATATTTTTCCTATTGGACAAAAGCCCTTTAATTATTTGCTCCTTTGAAGGTACACCAATATAAAACTGCTTAATCTGCCTTTGGGGGAAGATAACAACTTCAAATTTCTAGAAACATAGCTTTACATGTTTGCAAGGTTGTCAAGACTTTCATGCTTTTCTGAAAAGAACAACTGCAGTTTCGCTAAAAGTGTCTATTCAAGCACAGAAACCTCCCCTCCACCACCTTGTTTTAAAAATACAAGGGGGGGGGGTGGCTTCTTGTTTTAGTTTTTACCTCAGGTTATGTTAGTTATATTGGTTTTAGGGTGGCTCTGAAGGGATATTGACCACCGCAGGAGGGGATGATGAAGGGGAAGGGGGGGGGGGGTGTTCTGATCCTGCCAGGAACTTTGAGGGAAAGACCTACACTTTAGTTGGACAACATTTCACCTAAAGAAAAACTATTTAGCGCTTATTCCAATTGCCACCTTACCAAAAAGGGTTTCATCTTAAGTAAATGCTTTTTGATTAGGAAATCAAAGACTTTAAAGGCCGCGGGAAAAGTTGCATATTCATAAACAATAGAATGATATTGTAAAATTTTGGAAGAAAATGATTTAAAACTGAAACTATGACAACACTGCTTGTAAAATTCAGATTCTATCACAATAAAATTCTTAAATTTTTAGGTCAACCATTTTTTTACAACAAAATTGCATTTTTTATTCAACTCAAGAATCTTTTACAAGTTGGAAAACATTTAACCAAACAAAGCAAGGGACACAGAAGATAAAATTGAAAACATAAAATCTTAAAATTTGAACATCTCTAACTGCATTAAAAGGATTAAATGAAAGATTATATTTAAATTCTTGACACACAGTAAGGCAGTCTGCTACTAAAATATAGAGGCTTCATATGAAAAAAAGTGAAGCTTGAAAATAAATTGAAAAGTAAAATTGAGAACTTAATCTATTTAGAAAGATAAAAAAAACTTAACTTTTTATATTATAGACTAGCGGCAACGCCCCAAGAAGCCTCTAGGGGAACTTAAGACAGGAGGGGAAATTTGAGTTTCAAAAGAGTAAAAAAAAATTTGGGGGGGGAGGGGGGTGAAGACACCCTCCCAAAAATAGTTTAAAACCTTCCCAGGACCTATAAGAAGCTTCACTGTAAAGGAGAACAATATCGGTTCTGCGGTTAGCGAGATCCTTCGGGACAGACAAAAAACGCTTACTACTTTATATTATAGGATTTGAAAATTCTTTTCTCTCTCCATTTTTGTAGGTAAAATAAGAAAGAAAAGTTGTATTGGTGCAGGTACAGTATTATAATGTTTTTCTTTGATGGCATTCAAGTCATGATTGTATTTTAAAAGAACATTAAAAGAAAAAATATTTTTCGAAATACCTAGTTATCGTTTTCTTTATCCTTTGAAGAGATAAAAAGAAGATTTTCATCAATAAAATGTCACTATTTATAACACAAAAAAATGATGTCTGTCCGTCTATCTATCTGTCTGAAGCTCAAGATCTCGGTAACTGCTGATTTGATTGAGCTCTACTCTTTAGGAAATATACCTACTAGTCATGTAGAGGTTTTAAGCTATTTTATTAGGGGATGATAGGAACGATTCTATATAGGAGGGGGCTTCGAATTACCTCTTGGAACAATTCCGCTAGTATAGAACAAGGAAGTAGAAATTAACATAGTAATATTTACAGACAAGACATCTTAATAAAAAAATGTAATAAAACGGTCAAAAATATTTTTATTGCTTATAAAAACAAGGAGATAATAATTAACATATTGTTGACATATTTATTATTTTTTTAAAAAATTTGTTCACATGAAATATTAACGAATAAGTGTTATTTAACAAAGATGGTAACATCCATAAAAGCTAAGCTCTGAAACGGTAGGACAAACGAATATTGACACTTGTACATAGTTAGTGTCAGAAC
Source organism: Acartia tonsa (assembly GCF_053477335.1). NCBI lineage: Eukaryota > Metazoa > Arthropoda > Copepoda > Calanoida > Acartiidae > Acartia > Acartia tonsa. Next base: position 11,448,161 of record NC_137260.1, on the reverse strand, counting down.
TGTACAGCAAGAATATAAATGTTCAAGTCTAAACAAAATTTTAAGTACAATGTTGTAAAGCTGCTAAATGCAGAATACTTAATTTCTTAATACTTATTTACCTGGTTTATGCCATTTCAGTTATGCAAATGGTTTATAGGGCAGAGTTTAAAGAGTTTCTGCAGAAATACTGAAAGACGAAAAAACCGCTACGTTATTATTGCGTCATAATAATGAATATAATAAGAACTACCGCAGTATAATTGAGTAGAGTGAGAATGGATATAGAATAAGTAATAATAATATAGTGGATATTATAACAGGGAAAATTATACCTCAAATCAGGTTGTTAACATGACTCTAATCTATTGGTCAGTACGTTCATCTAGTAGAAGAGGTTGGGGTAAAAGGAGTGAATGAGTGGGGATATCGTCATTAAGCCTGCTGCGAGTTCTACTTCATTAGAGAAGATGAAAATTTAGTGTAACATCCATAATATATCCTTTAGAGTGAGGAAATAGGTTTCAACACCTAGTTGTATTTTTAACAATTCCCTATGTGCTTTAAATGGGTCCAAATAAATCCCCGTCTCATTGTTTTTTTTTATACGTTTATTTGTGTTTAAAACATTTGTAAGATCATGAAATTCTGTCTTAAGAAATCTGTTGATTTCTGATACTTCTACGTTTTAGTTACTTTCAGAAAACTTGTAGACAAAACAGGTTTTCGACAAATGAAAATGGGGAGGAGCTTGTTAAGATGTATAGATATTGTAGTTTTCTTTGCTTAATCCATTCATATTAACCACAACAATACCTAACAATGAACTCAGGACACACAGTGTAGTGTTAGGGGAAGTTACACTTTTAGGACCACAGTGGAATATTTAAGATGATTTAAATCCAAAATGTTAAAAAAAAATTAATCAAGTAAAGACTCTGTTTTATAATTGTATATCCCACTGTGAAGGACTCTAGAGATGTGAATATTGTAACAATGGGCAGAGATACACAGAGCTTTAACTCATGAAAACAGAAACTCCATTTTATAGTTGTATATCCCACTGTGAAGGACTCTAGAGGTGTGAATATTGTAACAATGGGTAGAGTTACACAGAGTTTTAACTCATGGACACAGAAACTCCATTTTATAGTTGTATATCCCACTGTGAAGGACTCTAGAGATGTGAATATTGTAACAATGGGAGGAGTTACACAAAAAATGGACAAAGAAACTCCATTTCATAGTTGTATATCCCACTGTGAAGGTCTCTAGAGTTGTTATTAGTGCAACAATGGGCAGAGTTACACAGAGTTTAAACTCATGGACACAGAAACTCCATTTTATAGTTGTAAATCCCACTGTGAAGGACTCTAGAGTTGTGAATATTGTAACAATGGGCAGAGTTACATGGAGTTTTAACTCATGGGAAATCAAAATGTGTTTCTACCTAGATTTTCATAATACAATTTAGTTATAAAAGAGCTCTCAACGGATATCCGATTATGGAAAGTAGTGAATATATTTTTGTCTGAAGCTTAAGATCTCAATAACTACTAAACCGATTGAGTTCTCTGTATTAGGGAATCTTCCCTATTCTATTTTTTATATTTTAGTATTTTGGTGGGTTTTTTTGTGGTATTTTTCTGCTCTTCTGTGTTTTTTCGAATAGTTAGCCACTAGTAGATCATTAGATCATCCTTGTCTTAAGATAGTAAAAACATGATTATGATCAATCTACTATCATAATATTCATGGTTTTATAAATCTACATACAATGGCAAGTTTCACAACACACACATATACTTACACAAACAGACAATATTTGTTTACCCCAGCACCTTCACTCCTACTGGATGAACGAACAGCACACACAAACACACATGTGGGGATAATAAGGATTTTAACACCCACTAACAAAGCGTTTTTCATTGGTTGAGTAGAATACAAGAATAACAAAATGCACGAATAAGAACTAATAATAAAAAATATTAAGCCTGTATCAGAAAATTCGATTGCAATACAGAAACCACAAGCTATGAAATGATTTTATTTAAAGTGCATTTTTGAGCACAGAAATCCCCCCCCCCCCCACTTACTTCTGAAATAAATAGAAAATAAGAGTGGGTAGGGTGGTAATTTTTCGTTTATGCTATTGTAGGTCAGGTTAGGTTATATGAATATTAAGCACTCACCCCCCCCCCCCTCCCAAAATTTTAGGCTCCTCAGAGGTAAAGCATAGGAAAAAGAACCATCCCTAATTTATTTTCAAATGTAAGGTGGGTGGTTTTAGTGTTCGGTAGGCACTTTGAGGAAAGCGCCAACACTTTATTAACTTAATTGTAGAGTAACTTAATTGAGTAGAGTACCTGTGTATGAGTGGCTAAAGGATGGATTGGACGCACTCACAAGTCTTAGTTTCATAGTTGTTGAGTTTTTGTATAATGTGTGACCTTAAAAATGTTTTTGGTTAAATAAAGAATATTTTGTGTAAGTATATTATAAACTTTGTCCTATAAAAATAATTGTTTTAACCTGTAAAAACTCCCTTTTGTATATAAAATTACCCATAGTCCCATACTGTGCTTCCTTAGTTAATTCACAATACAGCAAAATTATAACTTTAGTCCTTTAGTAGAGCAACAGTCAATTAACAATATTTAGGCTTAAAACGGGAGTATTTAAGTAGTAAATGCATAAGTGTAGATATATAACCCAGACAACTATCTAGTTTTTTCTTTTTTATTATTTAAGTGGCCTAATGTGCATGATTATGTTACACATATTTATCCATTCAAACTTAAAAGTTTGTTTGAATTAACATCCTTCTACTTGAATGCTTACCCGTTTACCTCATCGTATTAACCATTAAACAGGAGATGTTTTCCTAAAAAGTAACACTGTAAAATAGAAATTTTATCTATGGTTATTTTTTTTTGGTGGGGGGAAGATATGTAGATTATTGTATTCGCCTTACTCAGAAAAGGGCATAAAGAAAGTGGTTAAAGTTTGATATTCCTGCAATTGACTGAAATCTCACTCTACCTTACTTCAAGCATCATGTATGTTTTTAAAAGCGAAGTACGTCCGTCCGTCACGGATAGCTTTTTTCGTTAATTTAGACATGTTAGAAATGTCCTATCGATTTCAAATTTTGCATGGTGATTCCTTTAGTAGTTAGGTACGAATTAGAAAGCGTAGCAACTCTATAATCATTACCAAAATGTCCGTACGTCCATTTTAAACATGTTGATTTTTTTTTACTTTTTTAAATAGCTTTTTTCGTTAATTTAGGTATGTTAGAATTGTCCTATCGATTTCAAATTTTTCATGGTGATTCCTGTAATAGTAAGGTACGATTTACAAAGCGTAGCAACTCTATAATCATAACCAGAATGTCCGTACGTCCATTATGAACATGTTGATTTTTTTAACATTTTTAACAACAAATTTGTATGTGACCTAATTATCCGATTGGTCTGATTTTTGGTATACTGATTCCTGGGACAACAAAGTACAATATTATAAGCGAAGCAACTCTATAATCAAGTCCTAAAAATGTAAGTGTGTCCATAATCATTATCCTAAATCAAGCAGTTTTTCAACAAATTTACTTACAATTTTGATTTGACTCTTATACATTTGCATTCTGATTATTCAGTTCTGACATTATACAAGTGTTAATGTCCGTTTGTCCTACCGTTTCAGAGCTTCGCTTTTATGGATGTTGTCATCCTTGTTGTTATAAAAACAATTTGAACTGCTCTGTAAAAATACATTTTTGTCTTCCAACTATTTTTCAAAATATCTGTCACAATTCCTCATTACATTAGCCATTAACGAGTTTCACATTTTTTAGGAAGTTGGGCTTTTTCTTTTATGGATTATTAGTGTTCAATCAAACAAACAAATAAATATTTTAGAAATAGCAAATTTAAATGAAAATAATTAATTCATGCTTTCTAGTTGTAGAAGAGGAATAGCCCATTCAATTTAAAGGCGAATATAAATATCACGCTAAAAAAACTAGAAGTAAAGAGCCAAAATTGTTTATTGTTTTATATGGAATACTGTACGTTTAATTTCGCTGGCAAAAACTGTTTTAACTTTTAGGTTGCTTATGTTCCTTATGTCGTTTTATGCCAAGGATCGCCAGCTATTTAAGAAAGGTTTCGAAGAAGATTCTTCTTTGTAAGGCTTATATATTAACGTTATAACTATCAGTTACTCATAAGAGTTATGATGTATTTCAAGTACTAGCTGGATAAATCCAAAATCCAACAAAGAAATTTCGATGCATAGTAAACAATCGTACTAAGTAAATTGTAAAGTAAATTTTCAGCATAAGATCAGACACTAGTCGCGTCGTAAATCGCAGCTAAGTTACATTTTTTCTTATGGCTTTACATAATAACGGACAGGCAAAGTTAATTACATAAAAGATTTGATACTAAAAGTGCAGTAGAATTTCATTTGTTGATCCCTTGTTTGTAGGACATGAGTTAAAATGGGAAAAGGTCGAAGGGGATGGATGAAAATATCCCTTTTTCCGGTAAAGTAGACTTTTTTGTTGAGTGGTTGTCCATATGATTATACCATCACATTTTAGGTGAACTAAACAGCAAAATAACTTTTTTGTTTATATTTCTAGGAAAAGATCTATGGTATAGATGTATATACAGACAACTACCTCCCTTCCCTACTTCGTCTGCTTCTAAATTTTTTTTTGCTACTTGGCTGTGTTAATATAAGCGACACTATTAGTTGATTTTCAATGACCCAATAGAAAGGGTGTACAAGGTGGTTGCGATGGGGAGATACAGTTATTTAACCCTTTCTCCCTCTAGCGTTTTACTCTAATTTTCTAGGCATGTGAAACGTAAAGCTATGTATTGACATACAATTATAATAGTTTATGACATTAACCTTATTAAGTTGAATAGAACTAAAGCTCGGTATAAAAACTTACTACCCTTATTTTTATTTAATTATTTTGTATACCTATTCAAAAAATACTATGTGCTATAAAAAGCCTTTTTGACATTGTATTTCAGTTCTAGTTAAACGTAATAACTTTTATCTTATGTTAATATAATAACAGCAAAATTGTTTAACTGAAAGGTTAAAACACTTTTTACCCACATCATTGTTATGCCAAAAAGTTTGTGAAATCAAATTGTCAAATTTTCATATTTTGAGGTTGGTTGCATTTTTTACCCAATATCAAAGACGTTCGTTTAAACTAGTTACAAATTAAGTGCTAAATAAAAAACAAAAATTATTACAATGGGGGGTGAAAAAGAGGGAGACAGTTCATCCTAATAACTTGTTTATGGGAGTGTTGAAATCCCCCTACACAATATTTATAGGTTGGCTTTTAAAGAGATTATAATTGTTTTCAACATCGCATCCTTATTATATTTGTATAACTTTGAGTTTTGTATTTGTTTATTTTACAAATATGGTTTCAATGTAAGTTTATTTTCTTTTTGGTAATAGAGCAAAAACTACTAGTGGAATACCTAAACCCCCCCCCCCCCCGCCCACTTTTTTTTTTCAATTTTTGATATGCCAATATTTTTCAAACCTTTTAAATTTGTTTTGCATTTAATGCTTTACTAATGTATATAGGATTTACGTGGATAAGACAATGAAAAATAGCCTTCAATTTAGGTTGCTAACATGTAACTTATTTATTGGTCAGATCGTTCATACAGTAGGAGGGGAGGTAATTGGTTAATAATAAATCCATTACTTTACTCCCGTTTCATAACTTTTACAAATATTCTAGTAATAGATGACATTTTAAAGAACCCCAAAAAATTCAAACATGACTTGAAAAATTCTTAATAAATTTCAAAAGTCATTAAACTAACGGATAAAACTGTAAAATTTGTGACTAAAGTGTTAGATAATATGTAATTATCTTGAAACAAAAGTTTTAATTTACTTTTTGAGACAAAAAGTGTAATCTAATATTAGTTAAAATATGTTTCAGATATTAACAAGGATTTTAAAAGCCATAGATTTAAATTTGCTATTCAAAAAAAGCTAAAAATGACACTAACAATAATTTTTGAAAATTTGATAATAAAATTCTCAAATAAAAGTAATAGGATGTCTATCTTTGTGTTTGCGCAAAGATATCTAACTTACCATTGGACCGATATGGTTCTTCTTCATAGTAAAGCTTTTTAAAGGTCAAAGGGAAAGTTCTGAACTACTTTAGGGAAGGATACCATTACCCTTTTGTAAAAAATGCCCTTAGAAAGTATCCCCCCCCCCCCTCCACCCAACAAAAAATAAATTTTATACCTTATCGCTTAGCTTGGCTAAGTAAATAACATTTTACTATAATACAATAATTTATTATACGGTAGAAAGGTAACTTATTTTTCTGTCCCTCCCATCCTTTTGAATACAGAGCCCCTACATGCTAGGGGCGCCGCTACTAGTATACTATATAGTGCTAGGGACTGACAGACTTAAAGAATAGCTTTCCTAATAATGATATAACTGTATCAGTATGACATAAAGTTTCCTCTCAATTAAAAGTTTTGACACAATTCTATAACAATTCATGGCAGGGAGGGATATTTTATCAACAGAATAAAAGTTTTTGACAGCAGTTTAAAATAATAATATTTGAGATGAAATGTATTTTTACTTGTCACTTTTTATTAATTTTCCAACTGAAATGGTGACTTTTGGCTTTAAATTAATTGATAATTCTGATTTGAACTGTGGTTTAGGCGTTTTTTTGGGGCTGTAACTAAAGATCTGGTTTAATGGATAAAAAATTTCTTTTCAAACTATAGAAATTGTTTTTGTGATCAACAATCCTTTCATCCCTGGAAAAAAATATAAGCTAATAATAATAATGTTACGAAGGGAGTTAATATTATTGTAACTTAATCAAACTTAATAATTCTAGATCAATTAAAATAATAATATTTTGAGTTCAATCAAGAAAAAAATCTTGTAATGTTTTGAATAAGAAGGTTAGCAAGGAGAGGGTGAGAAAGGGGTAATTAAGAATAATTTAATTGCCTTTCAATAATAAATTAAGACTGTAGTATTTGCATTTTACTTGGAAACTTTTTATACCATATAATTAAACTTTTATGTTTTGCTTCCCACATTTTAACACTTTCATCCTTGTTTTATGAGAGAATAAATACAAATATAACTTCACAAATAGAAAACAAGAATTACAAAATGCATTAGAGCGGGTTAACTATAACATTGTAATATTTTCTAAGAGGGTCGAAGGGCTTTTTTGCATTAACTTTTCTGTCCTTTTCTGCGTTTTTGACAATTGTAAAAGTTAATACCATTTCCTTGTTCTATTATGTGTAGTATAGTAGGACATACTGATACACAACTAATATAGAGTAGTTGCACTAATAAGATATCAAAGTTAGTCCTGATTAATTATAGTATAATTATTCTATTATGTGTAGTATAGTAGGACATACTGATATACAACTAATATAGAGTAGTTGCACTAATAAGATATCAAAGTTAGTCCTGATTAATTATAGTATAATGATCCTATTATGAACCTTCAATCTAATGGCTAACTTCACACAAAATAGTCAATAATTAAATTAATTATTGCAAATTTGATAGATTTATATAAAGATTTACAAATTTGTGTGTCCGTTCAGTGACGGCTTAATGTTAGATATACACATTTGTGTAGTTTAAGGTAAATATCCCTAGATAATTTATCTACAAACATCAAATGATTCAAATGGATTAAACTAACTATTGGTTGTTGTATATGCACACCCAATCTAGTTCAATACTTGAAGCTATAAAGGAAAGTAAATGGGTTGGATACTTATAAGAAGAGTAGTAGATTAATGGATAAAGACTTGCAAAATTTTCAAACAAATAAAAGTTTAGAGTGTATTGTAAATATTCAAGTATTTGTTTTAAAAAGAAAAACTTTCATTTCACATATTAACATATCTAGATTTAGACTTTTATTCCCCTTTTTGTATCCTCTATTCATTAGAGTAAAAAACTAAAGGGGGATTGGGTTAAATAACTGTACTTACCCTTACCGAGGACCCTGTGCAGACTTTCAATTGGATCTTTGAAAATCAACCAATAGTGTCGGGAATATTAACCAGCTAAGTATCTAAAAGCAAATTTTACATTTTGATCTCGGAGTCTTCGCTCTCACACAAGAAAACTCCATAATTTCATAGGTCCATTATAAAATTTGACGTACATAGTTACCTTGATATCTTAATCAACCTATACTCAGGGAAAGAGATAGAGATTATAAAAAAATTAAAGTGCAGACGAATATTGAATTTATATTTGAGTTTGATAATAATAATGGTACATTTTGGTCAATATCTTAACGGAAATATCAAGCAATTTCCCACTTATTAAGTCAATCTTAGATCTTCCCTTTCCACTTCATGTCGACATAAAAGCTGAAATTGTTAACAACATGTAACTTAATGTGTAAAGCGATGAACGATAAATTAATTTACTACTAGATTAAAATATTTGATTAAGATTTTATAAAAGTACCTTTGGGTTTTAGGCCCACCAACGAATGAACAAGTTGATCAATCTTAGGGTAATTTTAAAATTTACCCTCCCTCCCTGACCAACACAAAGCTTTCAGTTTGAACATGCTTATTATTTCCAGTATATCTGTCTCTGCCCAATATATTTGGTGCCTCAATAGCTCTGAACTTGGGATATAGATAGAATAATTTATTTTGCTTGTCTTACTAAATTAATATCAGCACGTAACAGGAAGGAGTAGGTACTAACTGACAGGAATCTAAAGGGATAAGACAATGGCCGTTAAATTGATGTATATCCCCAATGATGCTACACAAAATTACACCTTCTGTGGATTAAAATTAGTGGTAGAAAGGTGTGGACACTCAACTAAATGAACAGACCAATAAAATTCACTAAAGTTGTTGACCCAACGAACTAATATAATGTTATTATAAATCTTTGGGGACTAGTGTAATAAACAGCCCAATGTCCCCTCCCTCCCTGACTAACTAAACATATTCTCCATTCACTCCACAAAATTATAATTACTGTTCAATATTTTGAGCAGCAAATCTACTTAGCAAGTCAACCATGTCAGTTACTTTTAATGAGTGTAACGATTAATAGCAAAGGATATTCTAAAATAAAAGAAGACGTTAAAACCATTTATACATATTAATCACTAGATTGAAAACATTTACGAAAACATAATTGCAATTTATGATTTTTAAAAAAGAGTAAAAAAGTATCTTTTAACAAGTAGCGGAAAGAAATTGACATGGGAATATGAAAAATGGCAAGTTACAAAAAATGTAGATAACATAGGTTTAAAAAAAAGATTATAATTATTTATGTTGAAGTTTAACCTGTATGAAAGAACAGTCTACCTATGTGGGAGACATGTATGACTAAATCTTTTAAATATGAATTATTTGTAAATCATCTTATATCATGACTTGATTTGATATGAATCGATTTAAAGTTATGCTTAATAACACACAAACACATCATAATCTAAGAGGGATGAGCCATATGCTATCTATCTATCCTTATTTTGTAGGTTAGAATACAAAACAACTAATTCATTATTTTTGAAGAGTCTCTTTCAGCCCTAGAAATAAACCTTTAATACCTTAATAAATAATACTTTTCGCTATCACTTCAATAAAAGTACCCGAAAGCCTACCTACACTTGAAAAAACTAAGACTTATTATTAACTTATTAGATTAACAGTTATATATCGCGTAATAAAGACATGGACATCTATCAACCTTGATAATTGGGAGAAAACTGGATTTTCAAAACAAAACGTTGTAAGTATCATTGCATAAAAAATGCACATTGGGTTAGTAGAAAGATCATCGTACAAATATAACATGATTGCTATTAAATAATATTTTATGAATATTGTAATTTTGTTTTATTTTAGTCGTTTTGTTTGAACAACTTTATATCTTACTCAAACTCATGTCAGATATGAGAATTAAATTTGCATTAATTCCAGTAATTCTTAATCATACTTTGGTTTGGGTGGTCCAGCTGGTATATAGATAGATAGATTGCTGAATTGGTAAATAGATAGATAGATTGATTGATAAGGCTTGTTGTAAGAAAATTAAAGTAAACTTATAGAGTTAGCATGAGTCATATGTAACTCTGTCCACAGGGCTGGTCCTGATTTTGTATTTGATCTTCAAAATCAGCAAATAGCGTCGGAAATATAAACACAGCCGAGTCTCTGAAAAAAAACATAAAGCAATTTTCTAGCAGACGAAAAGGGCCTCTGCCAATGGAGGCAGGTAGTTGTCTGAATTATATATGTATAAATAATTACATTAACATTATTTTATGAAATAGAAAGATATATAGATATAAACAAATAGATTAACAGTATTGAAAAGATTGATAGATACCGAGGTAGATAGATGGACATAGCACTTGAATAGAATTCCTCGATTAGTAAAGAAAAGATAAGAATATAGATCGATGTAAATGAATAAGCAGAATATAATTGTATAAGTCTAAGCAAAATTTTAAGTAAATTTGAAACAAAAACTGTTTTAACAAGATACTTACATTCTGATAACGATTATAGAGTTGCTACGCTTTCTAAATCATAATCACCGTGCCAAGCTTAAATTCGATAAGACAATTATAAAAAGCCCATTATGACGATAATATCTGTTAAGGATGAACCGACCATGATTATAGAAAAGCTTCGCTTTTAAAAAAATAAACTAGTAAAATTGAGTGAAAACATCCATAAAAGTAAAGCTCTGAAATGGACGTTTATAGATATTGTAGAGTTGCTACCTAAGTCGTACCCAACTGTTATAGGAATCATCATGTAAAGTTTGAATTCGATAGTACAACTCTAACATGTCTAAATTATTTAAAAGGGCTAACCGTTTCGAACAAATAGGCGTACGGACAAACTCTAAATATGTATATATATATATTCTGTAAAAGGGGGAAAGGAAAAATTTGTTAAATAAGGAAGGGCATCTTTTAAATTAACATAAATTGAGTCATATATTTCTAAGCAACATAAAGGGTATAATAGGGGTGGTGTCGGGGGTGAAGGGGAGGGGCAGTTGCAGAGGGGCGTGAAGGGGTATTGCATTATAGCTGGTTGCCTTATGGTGGTATTAGCACAAAAGATTTACACAAAATCAGAGGAAATTGCTTAATTATGATTTAAATATAAAAATATTTGTTTGTGTTGTCGTCTTAATATTTCCTAATATTAGGATATTAGATTTTCATATAACAATGCTTCTATTTTTAACTCGATGTTATGATATATTCAACTTTCAATTTATGAATTGAACATTTTTTTAATTCGGAAAAAAACTTGAATCAATTCTTACTTTTTTGGCTGTTAATTTTGTTTGTACTTTTAGGATCTTTAGGTTCAGTTATCTAAAGCATTTAAACGGACGAACACACGTACATGGCATAATATTACTTGAAAATAGTAAGCCAAAAGGTTTAAATCTTATAGTACAATTCTATTCTAGGTTTAAAAGTTTTATTATAGCCACGAACAAGTAAGTTACTTTGAATTTTCAAATTTATAGATTTGCCGCTAAAAATAACCAATTACGTATACCTTTGTCAAGGTTTATTCAATAACAGCTATTCAATAATACGTTTATATTAAGACAAGGAGAAACTAGATTGGTTCATCTTTAGCGGCATATCCAGAAATATAAAATGTAGAAACAGACAGACCCATAATTATTAAAACCTTTGTCTGTAAGAAAAAATAATTTAACATAACAATAGTAAATTAAATTTTTATCCAACGTATGATCTTAACATCTCCTTCTAGCCATAATCTGGGGTTGCTACACATATTCAAAGATTTAAATTAATTTAGTTTTTTCATGTTTATTTATATATTCAAAAATCATAGGGCTCTTTTCTTTCCCTAGTAAGACCTTGAAACTTTTGATAACCGAACATTTTGACAACCCCTTATATTTTTTTACACTCCCTTTAAATTAAAATCGAGAGGGTGTATTGGGAGGTGTATAACAAGGGTGGACATCTATGGGAGTGTGTCCAATCCCCCTTGGTTTTCCAGGGGGGTGTATACAAACTTTTTCTGCACGCCTCTGGAAACAAACCTAAAGCTTGTTGAAGAAATCATCCTATAGACATTAATTCATTTAAATTGTTGTAAATCTGCCTCTTTCCATGTCCTTATCCAAATTTTCGCCGAGAGTGTTTAAAATACAACCATGAAATAACTACAAAAAAAGGTTTAAATTTGCTTTATTAACTTTTTTACATAGACCAAAATCAGGAATTATAACCAGTATGATCCCAAACATTATATGACCAAAATCAATTAAATTAAGTAACATTTTTAGAGGATTTTTTTAACAATTGTATTGGAACATTTTTTCACTTATGATGATATTTAATGATGATTGTAAAAAGAAGTTTATTAATGTACCTACCAAATATGGTAGACAACACACATAGAAATGACAGGATTTAAAGGGATAATGAAATGTTTTTTTTTTTAATTTTCATTTTTTACCAAATAATCGAGAAAAGAGATATAAACGCTCGAATAAAGAGGGTATGTTTGCTTGTTTTAAACATTTTTAAGTAGTTTTAATCAATTTGTTTTTATATAATACTAGATTTATTTTTTGGTAGCTGTCTATAGTGCTCTAGTAAAATGGGGATAAATGTCACTGCTTTTGGTCTACCTATTCTATTTACGTCAGGAATTACCCTATACCCCCATCTCATTTATAGGGGGTTCCTTTCCCCCTTCCCTTTATATTTCCCTCTACTATGACATCAATAGAAAAGGTAGGCCAAAAGCGGTGACATCTATCCCCATTTTCCTAAGGCACTAAACACAGCTACTAAATTTGTTTTAAACCTATTAATTAATACAAGTTATGTACATAACTAACTAATTTATTTTGATACCAACATCCCTTATTTCTGAATAAAAAACCTGCAAAGTAAACTATACATCCACGTAGCGTATTGCGGTAGGTAACATTTTCATACACAAACACAATCATATTTTATCAGGGAAAAGAGGATTTATATCCTCCCTCCCACCATAAAAATTTGGATACTGTTTTGAAAGATTTCTTTTGTATGTTTTTTTAGTAAATAAACTGTACAGTTTAATTTTCTCTGTTTGATAATATATTTTTCTGTGATTTTTATTTTATTTCTATCTGTTTTTCTCATAATTTTGACAGATACATATGCTTTTAAATTTATTTTTTTCATTTATACTTTTATACAAATTTAAGCTGACATAATCTTCTTTATTTTAGGTCAATTAACCTGCCCCTGAATCCATGGTTTACGTCTAAACGCGTTGTGAGGCTTTGGCAAGAGTAATGGATTTATTATCATTTGGATGTCACACCAGATTTTGCATATTCTCTAATATGAAACTTGCAGCGGTCTAAAATAACAATTCCTCCCGACCAACACTTTATTCCATTTCTTCTTCTCCTACTTGATGAACGAACTGTCCAATAGATAAGTTCCATGTTAGAAACCTAAATTAACGACAAGCTTTCCCCTGTCATAATATTCATGTATGTTTTATATCCATTGCGAGAGTAAGTGAGGGGTTTCCAAGGAAGGAGAATAGTTATTTCTCGCATCGTATTATAAACGGCTTTCCGCGGTTATAGAATGTACAATTATAAGATTAAAACCAGTTTTTTTAGCCCGTGCCTTCGGCACCTCGGGGCTAAAATAAACTTTTGGTTTTAATCTTTTGTTTGTACATTTTTATATTCGTAGAAAGCTGGATATAATACGATGCTAGACATAGTTTTTTCGTATGGATGAGAACCGGTTTCTATCCACCGGATTAGAATGAATACGAGAAAGAAGATATCTTTATCAAAAGGACATCTAGCAGGGCGGGAGGGAACTGTTACCCTTGTTTTTATAATCCAATGGATCTTAAGGGATAAAATTATTGAGGATAAATTGATATACATTCCATATGATAATAAACAAGAATATTTTTCTTTAGATTATATTATTGGTTGATATGTTTGAACTCTACAAATTAAGCCTTTAAGACATATAAAATTTATTTTTGACTCGTCATATGACCCAGTCCAAAAAATGGACGAAAAATTACATCTAGGCCACCTAGTTATTTATGCAAAAATAACATTTTTGTCGGGATAAAATATTCATCTATTAAGAACGGTACTTCATCATGGATCCTATTGTCGTCATAAACTTTGATCTATTGTATTCTTTATTTGAATTTAGGGATTCACAACCAAAAATTATTCTATAGGTATTCACCTCCTTATTCCCCCCCCCCCCCCCGTCCTCTTTCCACCCTCCTTCCATATTAAGCCTTATCTTGTTTTCAAAGTATTATAAGGGATAAAGGGAAAGGCGAACAAACATTAAAACAACCTATTTCATATTGAGAAAAGGTTAGTTGAAAAATACACAGTAAATTGTTTTTTTTTAGAAAAATATAAAATAAACTATAAAAATGTTTCAAGATTTAATTTTAAAAAATCATAATTTTAATAGTTTTCCTAATTCATTTTTGAATTAATTTAGAAAATAATATACAATTTAAAGATATTGTTAATACGTTTTGAAAAGTAAAGTTAAAGGCAAGAAGTTCTTCTTTAAATCAATATTTTTTATAACTGTTATAGAAAATAAAACAAAGTATAATTTTTATTGACTTTTTTTTTCAAAAAATTGTCCATTTATCCATGCTTATTTTATAAAAAAAAAAGTATAAAGGCTCATGATGGTTATTATACCCCAAATGAGGAGAGTTCCCCCACACAAACGAGGAAGGAAGGAAGGGAGGGCCACCTAAAGTGAGATATCAAAATTAATGGATGGTCCCACAGCTCTGCCACAGCTCACATTCCTTGTCTATTGTTACCTATATCCTCATATTATATATCAAAGTATTAATGTATTTTGGTAAAGGTGGTAATACGTGTTTTTTTCCCAGGGGGATCCGAATTTTCTTTATGGCGATGCCACTCTGCGACACAAGAAGTACGCCTGTTAGAAATATTCTGATATTATAAACATTGTTAGGTAGCAATGAAGTTTTTATTATTTGAATCTTACCAATTATCTTTGGTTGGTTTTAGGCTATTTTTCTGATTCTCTGCCCTCTCCTATAAGGTAGGGGCGAACCAAATACCCAACCCCTTCGAATAAAAAACCCTAGATATTAGGGACGTAATCCCAAGTACTTATTATATGAGGTAGAACGTTTTTTTTTTGTCTGAAGTTAAAGATTTGGAAAGGGTGGCCTGAATGGGTTATACTTTTTAGGGAAGGTTTAATAAAGTTTTTTTTTCAATTGAAATGTAATGTTATTGCAGTAACTTAATAATTTATAGAATAAACATGTACATAGGTTTATTATTTGTTTTAAGAAGTTATTAAGTTTATGAAAAACAAACCTAATTGGATAATCCGTTTATACAGCTAGCTGTTTCAGATCAAGTTGGGTATACGATGTCGATGAATCCATTATTATCAATATAACTTGAAAGTCTACTTTAGGTCTGACAAGAGCATAAATAATCTGAAATAAACAATACCTATTTCATATCTGTTTTCTTCGACCGCGCGAGTTCCAGTTGTTTCATAGTTTTTGCAGTCGTTGTTAATACCAATCGATATATTATTACTTGGATGTTGCACCAGATTTTCATGTACTCTGAAAAAGTAATACTCGCAGCTGGGTAAAATAAAGATACCCCCTTATCCACCCTCTTTACCCCATTCTTATAAATGAACACAATATGCACTGTATAAAATCTGACACTGGAATGGCCCCAAACCGATCCTATTGCAGATATCAAAATTATGTAAAAAAAATGGTTTTCGTTGTAAATCCGACCTGGTCCGCTGGTTGTATTAAACACACATAATTTCATATTGATTTAAATATAATGTACTTGTTTTTATATATTTTATTCGAGGATAATTATGTCTTTAGTAGCGTAGCATTATCAGGTCCATGTTTTGTTTTCCATATAGAAACGTTTAAGTTATGAAATAAATAATAAACAAGTTTAGTTTTAATGAAAACTTATACATTTTTCAAGAAAAAAAGGTATTCACACAAATTGTAAAAAAAGAGAAATATTTATGTATATTCTAGTAATTAGTAGAGAACAATCATATATCTTACACCCATTTTTGGCAACTAATACTTAAATAAATAAAAAATAAAACACATATTATTAATTGTCTTGTGATAACAAAAAAAGTAATTATGTTGCAGTTACCTATTTATTGACAACAATATAACAAAGTAAAGATGATAAAATATCATATCCGATTTGTTTTTAACATTGAAAAGATACTTAAGGATTTTGAGGGATAGGACGATGGCTGATAAATTGATGCACAACCTAAATCATGATAAACAAAATTATCCAAACTGTAGATCAGAATCATCAAAGGAGAGTTATGAAAACTGCTATTTTGTACACCCCAATAAAGATTGAATGATAGAACCCAAAGTCGTTGAAATCAGCTAATAGCGTCGGAAATATAAACACATCTAACTCTATAAAAGAACATAAATTAATTGGCTTGACTTGAAAAGTGCAATTTTTTAAAATCTTAAGAACATAACGCATTTTAGTTATAATTTTTATTTATTACTTTCTTATAACAAAGGTAATGTTTGACAAAATAAAACTAATCATATCCTTTACAACCAAAATCAAACCAAAAATTCGTGTTAAACTTAGAGACATTATACTGACATAATAGCATGGTTTATTTCAAATATATAAAGATCCAATTAAAGTTACTTAGCTAATACATTATTTACAATATAGTAAAATAGGTAATTTTATAATAGCATTAAAAACCAATATCTACGATGTTAAATATTTTTTTAACAACTTTTAATGTTCATATAACATTTTCAACGAAGTTTTACATTGAGGTTTAAATTTAATATAATGTATATACCTAATAATGTGTTCTAAAACCAAAGCTTATTAAGTAAACCTTTAAAAACCTAATTTATAGGAAAATGAAATATCACTTCCTTTTTGGAAGTGCTTTAAATTATGTTCCACCAAAACATTAAAAAAATATAGCGAAATATTTATTATAAAAAAAGACAATAATCCTATAATATAAAGTATTAAGTTTTTTTGTCTGAAGCTTAAGATCGCGGAAACTTCTTAACCGATTGGGTTCTCCATTTAAGAAAAGCTTTACATATGTCTTTAAATGGTTTTAGGCTATTTTTTTTAGGTTTAAGTCTATGGATAGTTTTAGACCATTTTACTCATCTCTACACCCTCGAATACAAAGCCCCTAAATGATAGGGGCGTAGCTGCTAATGTTTTATAAAGAAATAAGAAGCTAAAAGTAATAGTTAAAGAAATGTGTTTATAATTGTTAGAATTAAATGTGCCCATTTTTATTAATAGTAAATCTTACGCCCCATGCTACATTTGAAAAAAGTAGTTCTTGTTTCTAACGAATCCAAGCTAGTTAGATAGGTAAAAGGTTAATACAGCTTTCTTTGATCCTAAAATTACTTCCTACTGTTACTAATAAAGGAAAATTAGTTTGGGGTAAAATACATGGAATCAACCAATTTGAACAGTGAATGTTTAAAAGTATTTTTTGCCTTGAATTTAATCAATATTCCCTGATATTACTTGTTTCAGGGAGTTACACTTTTACCCACGGATTTATAAACATGCTTTCCCTTTCGTGAGCTCAAAAACTTTGGGTATTTTTATGAGAGATGTATATTAATTTTTTGTAATTCTAGTTAATTTGTATTTACACTAGCGGTTTTGCCCCTAGCCTTTAGGGGCTTCGCCCCAAGAGGAATTATTTGTTTTAGTTTACAAAAAGAAATAATTTTTAGGGGGGGGGGGATTTTTTGCTTTTTTTGTGGGGTGTGTGTGTGTTAATTTTATTGTTACCCAATTTATACAACTACAATTTAACAATTTATCTATTAAATGTATTCAACATCCATAACTAGCGAAGCTCAAAAATTATTAAACGACATCTGGAAAAAATTATCCATAGAGTGTGTCATATTGTGTAGAATATTGACTTAATTAATCCCTAAAAAATTCAGCCGTTTATCTTAAACAGGAGTCAAGAAAATCACAAAAACTTGAAAAACTAGGAATCGATCTAGCACCCAAACCAATAGGAAAATCTTAAATAAACTTGCTGGAAATATGTAGACTGTAAAACAATCCCTGAAAATTTCAGCCGTTTATCTTGAATAAGTTTCGAAAAAATCATTTAAACTCAAAATCTAGGAATCGATCTAGCACCCCAATTATTATTCAAATGTTAATGAAAATATGTAGAATGTGAATTTATTTAATAGCCAAAAATTTTAGTTGTCTGTCTTGAAAAGATAACAAGAAAATTAAAAAAACGTAAAAATATAGGAATCGATCTAGCACCCCAATTAACAGACAGATGGACGAAACTATGTATAGGTTAGATGAGCATATGTTACAGGAATCTACACTAAAAATTTCAGCTGTCTATCTTTTATAGAAGCTGAGAAAATCATAAATATATCATGAACCAGTTTCTCAACAAGAATTATATTTTAGGTTAAATATTATAATTATCTAAACACACCCAAATGTATGGTACAGTTAGGTTTATGTCTTTTTTGTTTCAACAAAATTGAAATAATATGAAAAATTAGATTTAATTGCTACCTTGGCTTATAAGTTTTGTTAAAAATTTTCAAAAGTTCAAAGATCAAAATCGAAATTGTTTATTTCATAAAATTACTTTGACTTTGCCAATCAAAATTAATTCTTTTTTAGTATTTCATGATTTTCTCTGTTGATAACTATGAAGAAATGCTCTATATTCAAATAATGATAATAATTTTAACTAACCGTTTGGAGGTTAGAAGTGGTTTCTTGGCAGTTTCCCTAGTTGAGAACAGACAACACCCCCCTCCCCCCCACCCGTGCTTTTAAACAAATTGAAAGGGTCTAAGGCACTTCAGCTATAGGTTCCATAGAATTAGGATCTACCCCACCGCATGGATTTTGATCTCGCCATTTACTTTGAAGGAAATCACCATTATCTTTCATTGATAACAGGTAGATAACTAGTCTTAGTAATTTTATTTGTTATAAAGCTTGTATAATAGTTTTTTTTCTTTAGTTATCATTTTAAATTATATTTTTGCAAAACAATTTAAAGATAAGCAAAAGTTGAAATTCTAAAGGAAATATAACTTGTACATATATATGTGAGGTTGAGTTTATATGTATCCTTGCAATATTAATAAACTCTTTAGAGCAGTTACTACTCTTCATGCTCTATCCCTACTTTCTAAGGTTTTTTTATCAACTAATTTGGTATCTAACTAATATTATAAAACTAGAATTGGGATATAGTCATAAGCTATGAGAGAGACATGCTTTTCTTAAAGCTATATCAAGTTTGTAACTTAAAAAAATAGTAAATTATTTGTAGATTAAATTTAGGGTTTCTGTATTAAAAAGGAAAGGGGACAGAAAATTTAAAATTTTCAGAATTCCATGTACCTTTTAGAAGACTTTTACAAATTTAAACTTAATTGGTCAAAAGTTAGCGAGAT
Organism: Acartia tonsa; assembly: GCF_053477335.1. Lineage (NCBI taxonomy): Eukaryota > Metazoa > Arthropoda > Copepoda > Calanoida > Acartiidae > Acartia > Acartia tonsa. Next base: position 11,428,506 of record NC_137260.1, on the reverse strand, counting down.
CTTAAAGGACGGACAAAAAAGTTACTTTATATAATATAATTGAAATTATAACAGTTATGATGTTGAATATGGTCGTGCATATAAGCTTCAAATAACCCCGTAGTTCCATTAGTTGGGTATTAAGGCAGTAGCTTAGACACGATTCTTGGATTAAGCAATTACACATGCTAGAAAAAAAACTAATAGTAATAAAGGAATAAGTAAAAAAACCTAAATTGATAAAAATGTAATCATTTACAAGATAAGGCATATTTGGATGGATATGACTTATAGAACTTATCCAGAAGTTCTTTGTTGATCATAATTACTGCTTAATTATAATCACATGAAAGTAAGTTTTAGTAATCAATTTTTTGAATTAAAGAAAATATACCTATGAATAAAATTCTGTTAATCCAACCATTTTTAAGATAGGGCAAATTCAAACACACATTAATACAGCGGCGTGCACAGATCTAACAGGGGGGGGGGGGGTGAAAACATTAGAGGGTGAAACAAGGGGAAGGCATTCCTTCTAAACTTTAATTTTGAAAAGTTTGTTGTAACCATTTAAACCCATTACCACATGCCACTGCTTTATTGAAAAGCATTGAACTTAAATGTTTTTTTTCATAACTTACTTATTCCTTTAGCAATGAAAAATGGCAAAAAAAAACTATGGAGTTGAAAATTGAAACCATTTAACTTTTGTGTATTAACATCCCCGCATGAATTTAACCTACATTAGACCATAGACTATTTGCTATATAGAATACTGAAGGATTCGCCTCAAGAGAGGAGAAAACAAGGAAAGTCACATATAACTTTTCATCTCCAAGAAAATTGTTTAAAATCATCGTAGGACCGCAGGACTAGTATCTATATTCCCTGAGAAGCCCAATTTTTTTCCAGCGGTTATCGAGATCTTAAGCTTCGGGCAGACTTCTTGCTACTTTTTATTATAGATTGGTATTTTTCTATAATTATAGTCGGTCCGTATGTCTGTAACTGTTAGCTGTTTTCGTTAATTTAGATTTGTTCCATCGATTTCAAACTTTTTAAGATAATTACTAATATATTTAGACATAGTTTAGGAAGCCTAGCAACTCTATAATCTTTACCAGAAAGACCGCAGGTCCATTTAAATCATGCTGATTTTTACATTTTTACCAAAAATATTTCCTGTGATATAATTATTCTATTCCTATAATTTTTGTAATACTGATTCATAGGACAACATAGTACAGTGTTATAAGCGAAGCTTCTCTATGATCAAGTCCTAAAAATGTAATTATGTCCTTAAACAGTACCATGTATTTTATCAGTTTTGCAAAAATTGATTTATATAAAACCTTATTTTTACATTACAATGATTCTATCTATAATCTATATTTTAATATTCCATGGTTGAGCAAAAATTACTCCCATTTTTATTCTTTATGTGCACAAACAAATATTAATCTTACAGCTTAGGGGCCTTTAAGACTTATTTTTAAACTTAAAAACCACAACAGTAGGTTATACTTGAGAGTTAGGTTTAATTGTGGACGTAATTTGGGATTACTGAAAACAGAAATACAAATGATATTAAGACTTCTACCTGCAATATAAGCTAAGATAATAATAAATAAAGTGAATCGCAATGGTTTATGGTTTCATTGATGTAAACAAATTTCGAGTTCAGTTTATCCTTGTTAAAGTCTACGATAATTCTTTATATTACGGATACCTCTTAATGTTACGTTGAAGTCTCCCAGATTTTAAGAAAATTTTCAATTTTTTGTCATTTCTTTTGGGAGGGTGGTAGTACCCTCCCCCAAAATAGTTAAAAACCTTCCCAGGACATATGAGAATCTACCCTGTTAAGGAGAACCCGATCGGTTCAGCGGTTAGCGAGATCCTTCGGTACAGACACACAGACAGACACACAGACAGACACACAGACAGACACACAGACAGACAAACATCCTGTTACTTTAGTATAAGGATTTTCTACTGAGGTTTTTTTTGCATTATTTAAAACAATGCAAACATAAAGTATAATTTTTCCGTTGATTCTCAATTTCAGAAACTATTACTTTGTTCATTATTTATTTGTACAAATCTATTTTGATTTTTTTTCTAGAAAATTTTAAGATAATTATAATATCAATCCACATAATAAAGTAATTTTTTTAATATTCTTGATTTTAGGTAGACACTTGAACGCAACATAGACATATTTGAAATAAAAAAAAAACATTTATAAAACTCTAGAGACCTCTAGGGGCGTAATATATAAAAACAATTAATTATCATAATTTCAGAATTTTGACAGCTACATGATTGTCTAAAGTACACTGTTAAAAATATTTTTTTTTTTTTAGCATCAGATGATACTCTATATTCTTCACATTAATGTATAGTATCAATCCGTACGTAGTAGGAAAAAAACCTCATTACGATACAAGGAAGTTTTCAATGCTGTATTAAGTATTAGGTAATGTTCTGTGAAGTAACACGTAGTACTAAATAATGTATTTGTCTGTATAGTATTGTCTAATACGCTCTTGGGAATATAATTCAATACGGTAGAAGTAATTTTTCATTGCCCTCCTTCGCAATTGTTGTTACCCTCTATCATAATTTTTGATACTTTGTAGGGAATGAAACTGTTTTACTTTGTATGAAAGATCAGTTTATAATATATGATTATTATATGTACATATACATTTTGTTATATCAACAAACATACCAAGCAGAGCCATAAAACATTAATTTAAATGTAAATTTAGTAAAAAAATTACTTTAAAGATGTTTAGGACTAAACATTATCCTTAAAAATAAAAACTATGGTCAGTCATAATTACAAAAAACAAAACTATAAATCTGAGCATAAATAGTAACATTTCATCTTTGTCTAAAACGACCAAGCATTAAAACACTTCCATGAGAGGTGTGCACGAATGGTGCCTGTTTCAATTATTCTTTACAGTACAGATTTGTACCCTAGAATGAATGAATAGTTACTATTTTAATAAACCATTCTCTTGCGTATTGTCTGATACGCTACAGCGTATGAAATAGTACTAAATCAAGAAACATTTCTACAGCGTATTTTCCGATACCCTACAACGTATAAAATATTACTATTTTTATAAACTTTTCTACAGCGTATTCTATAGTACCCTAGAGCGTATCAATCGATACTAAAAAAATGTATTGGTTCTGTATAGTAATAATTATTGTGTTATATAGTATTACATAGTGTTATATATTAATTATATAGTTGTAGGGTACTTACGGGTCCAATACTCTCCAGAGTATCAATTGATACTAAATAAAAAAATTATTTTTAACAGTGTAGAAATAAAATACAAGATCATAGTATCAACAATTGGTCACTTCAAATTGAAGAATACTCAATTTTATCAGCTAGAAATTTGTCTAGAAGTATGAATTCCCTACGGGTTTCTTTATATGGGTGTTAATTTGATTCAGTAAAATTATTTGCACTTTAATTGTCCTCCTATACTAAATTACTAAATACTAATTATGCGTGTTTGTAGAATATTCAGCTTTCCGCGGATATTAAAATGAAAAGTTCAAATTAGTGTTATGATTTGTATTTTAATATTCGTTGAAAATTGTTTGTAATACGATGCTGTACATGATTTTTCAGTATGGTTGAGAACCGGTTCTAATATAGCGGATATCAATCGGTTTCAATGTTGGAAACATAAACTATCCACACGTGTTTTTTATTAGTAAAGTTGATATATAATTTTTTGCAAGATTTTAGCACATTTTTGCAAACACCTACCCACAGTTTGAAGTCCCCCTTGTATTGCAAATATTGCCATAAACTAAATCCAAACAATACAATAGAGTTAGGGATAAAGGGAAAGATAATTGAATATAAAATAGAGTGTCTGCAGTTTTCATGTTAAGAAAATGAGATACAATTTTAAAAACCGAACAAAAATATGAGTTGCTAAATCATTTGATTGCAGGATATTTCATATCAATGTTCTGACGTTTTTATTCTTGATTATAGAAATGCCCCACTTATTGCCCAGTGTCTATATGGTGCCTTATCGTCGTAATAATCACCATTTGAAAATTATGTCAAACGTATAACTATACGCCTACAGACCATTGAGTAAAGATTATAGAGTTGCTAAGCTAAATTGTACCTAACTGTTACAGGAATAAGTATTAAAAGTTTTAATGCATAGGACAATTTTAACATGGCTATATATATTTATTTTTGCAAATCAAATGTTCCTTTAACCTAGATAGGACAATACAATACACAGATTGGTAAATAAAATTAGAATAAAGCCTAACTTTATTGCTTCAAGTTGGCTCTATAAAGTTTTAACAAGAACATATATTTTCATTATTACTACATAGTGCACATTAAAAGAAATCATAATACAAACAAGGCACATTTTTACTTTGTAAAAATCTTAAAGATAAATATTTTCAAAAATAGATACGGAAATTCGGATTTACTCAGACGCTTGCCCACTGCAAATTCTACAGATAAGTAATTTCAAAACAATCCAACATGCAGACCAATCCTTGTACTAAAATAACAGGATGTTTGTCTGTCTGTTTGTCTATGTGTTTGTACCGAAGGATCTCGCTAACCGCTGAACCGATCGGGTTCTCCTTAACAGGGTAGCTTTTCATAGGTCCCGGGAAGGTTTATAACTATTTTCTTGGGGGGTGGAACTAGAGGCCTCTAGGGGCGTAGCCGCTAGTGTCAAATAAAGAAGTGCTTCGCTGTAAGACAGTTTAGATTAAATTGAGCCCTCATTTAACTGAGTCTTACAGTTTTACACTTTAAAATTAGAATATAATAGATTTTTTAACAGAGCTACTCTCTAAGTTAAGTCATTTGATAAGTGCTATATAGCTGTTAAGAGAGACAATTCTACGAAATAAACTGTAATTCCTATATAAAAGTAACATTATATCTTGCAAGTGAAGGTATCAAAATTGTTACCAGAGAGTTCTCAATACATAATGTAGAGAATAATATAACTCACAAACAAAATATGAATTTTACATATTTATTCAGACATTACAAATTGTTTCATGCATGTTTGCACTCTTCAGATGTCAATGTAAAACTGTTTAAAACAAATTAATTTAAATTTGTTTTAAACTTTAGTTTTACATTGACATCTGAAGAGTGCAAACATGCATGAAACAATTTGTAATGTCTGAATAAATATGTAAAATTCATATTTTGTTTGTGAGTTAACCTCTTATAAAAGTAACATTATGTATATATGTATCTGTCTTTCTTTATGTGTGTATTTCTCTAACCGATGAACCAGAAAGTTAGTTCAAAGAAGGTTAAATCTTTTTTTTTGTGGGTAGTTAAAAGAAATCAAAACTAGAAAAAATACCCCCAAATCAATTCCCCCCAAATGCCTCTAGAAACGAAGCCGCTGCTAGTATACTTATATAGTAACTACGCTATAAAATAAGATATGTTTGTCATAAATTTATTGTATACCTTATTAAACTTGAACTTTAGAAAATTAAACAAAAGCCCAGCATTTAATTTTCCCAGATGTAAAATTAGTGAGAACCCAAACAGAGGGACAGGAATATGGTACCCGAAAATGACAAATGTAAAACTCAATACATTAACCTGATTTTAAAATTGGAGAATCCTAGAAAGCTATATACACTGACAAGTTTTATAACTCAAATAATCCCATGAATTTATGACTGATCCAATACAATGTATTGAGTTTGCATTTTTTAAAGAAGCTCTCTATCTATTTGTGAATGGTCGTTTGTACAAATGTCTCATTTACTTACCTTTGCTTGTTACTGAAAAACTTATTTATATCTTGAAAGTTAAGTTATTTTAAGTTAAGATAGTTTTTTTTCGCAGTATCCAATCCCTATCCCTGACACTAAAATTGTTGGGAAGCCACCCCCAGCCCACACAATAAAAACAAGGATGGAAACAATTTAACACGAGAGAAATTAATTATAAAAATTCTTGTCAATTTGGGTAAGACTAAAACGCGCCCTTTTTGGTGTTTATGCAGTTTGTAAAAAAATAAATTGCTAAATTTTGTTTCATATACATATGTATTGTTTTTGAAAATGTTTAAGAAACTATTTTACGTTAGATTTTTCCGATTGTCTTTTTAATGTAATACACATTTTGTTAATTATGATGCGCTAAAAAGTGTCATGTGTGAGGTCATGAAAATTAGTCTAAAGGGAGGGGTGAAAGGAGATATGGGAAAGGACCCCTCCCCCCAAAAAAAAAGAAAGATGGATAATAGACGAGTTTTATGTCGTCACTCATGACACTTTCCAGCACTTTATTTCAATGTACAATAGTATACAGAAATTATTACATTTTGTCCAATGGTTTTCAATGGAAGATTAGTTAGACCAAATATTTTTTCTTATAATAATCATAACTCTTTTTGCTGTTTATAATAGAATTTATACACTACTTTGTACATACATATTATAGGCATGGCTTTTAGATGTGGGAAAGGGTAAAAAGACATGAGAACAATTTTTAACCCTCCTTATGTCTTAGGACTTCTTACACATTTGTTAGAAAATAACTTTTCTTTACTTTCAATGTTATAACTTGTATTTAAGGTATTTTAGTTCTAAGTTTAAAATTGATAGAACGATTCTAACAGCCTTTTTATATTATTCTCTTTAATTTTTAAAAACACAATATCTAATTATCTAGCTTAAAAACTATGGGAACTTCTAGTAAAATCGTATTGTACAAACCACCAATATCTAAAGACGAAACCCAATCTGTAACACTTTTGATTCCTGTGACGTCATATTCTCCATCTCTTTTTTAGGGGTTTTCTTTTCCACTTATTCTTTCATCTCCCTCATTTTATGACGTCATAGGAATCAAAAGTGGTACAGATTGGGCTTCGTCATATCTAAACTCTTCAATCAAGAATTTTAATATTCAGAAGGAACAATTTAGATAATCGGTATTGATCTTCAATTTAACGTCCATAGGGAACCCTGTAAATTTTATAAAATTAAAAATTATGGGAAAATAATTAATTTGTAAAACAAGAGAATTAAGCACAATATTTTTACTTATAACATCCTCATCCGAATGATAAAGAACCGCCCCCTCTTTAAACTCCTCCTACTTTCTCAGCAACTTGGATCTTTGATTTTAAAAAGAGTCAAGGTGACTTTGGTTTACATAATTTAACAACGGGTGGCTTGGGTTGGAGATTTTGCTATAAAATAATTTGCTGTTTTGAATTCATGTCATTTAAAAGGCAAAGGATGTGAAAATTTACTTACAACGCAATAAGGGGTCATGTTACGACGAACCAGGCCCTTTAAATTTATAATTGACATATTAGAAATTTAGGCTTTTGTTGTTGTACTTCTACTTGCTACGGCATAATAAATAATAACAAAACTTGAACTATTTTTGTATTGTACAATAGTTATTATTTTATTGTTAAATAAGTATGAAATGAAATGATTTAATGATGTTATTTTCAGGTGCTCTAAACTAGCTCTAAATACTTTTGTAACTTTGTATGTGATAATCGAGTTAAAATAATATAACTACAGACCAAGCTTCTAAACTAACTTTATTCTCATAACATTCCATGGTGTGCTATGATCGCGTGTCAAAAAAATAATCACAGACCAACAGACTAACAGATACTCTAAACTAACTCTATTATAAAAAAGTTCCTTGTTATGTCATGATCGTGTCGTGCAAAATATTTGTGTGATGTTTGACAATGAGTAAAAATCCCACAGATATCTCATACTACAAAGATTATAAGATTTTCAATTAATTTTTGTTAATTGGTCTTTAAAAAAAACTTTGTGGTTCAGCAGCCGCAGCCGATATATTTAGAAGTTTTATATTGGAACTAGTTGCTCCGCCCCTAATCTCTAGAATGTTAGAAAAATTGGCTGAAACCACCACAAGACATTTATAGGATAATAAGAAGCTTCTGGTGACTGAAATACGTAGGTATAACCTTTAAATCTTAAGAAAATTCGAAGTGTTTTTGTGCCAAGACATTTCTTTCCGCCCTACTATTATTGCAACACGTAAATATGAATAATTGTAATTATCTTTAATTTCTTGAATAATGACACAGTTTGGGCTGAGCTTCGAACCTGTCACTTTCAACTACAACTTATTACAATGCACATTATATATGTGGATATTATGACAGGGGAAAAATTGTCGTCAATTTATGTTGCTAACATGGACATCATTTGTTGATCACTTCTTTCATACAGTAGGAATGGAAGGATGTGGTAAAGGGGTGGAAGGATGGAATCGTTTTTTTTAGCCAGCTACAAGTTTCAACTCATAAAAGTACATAAAAATCTGGTGTAAGATCCAAGTAATACTAAAACCATTATTATTACACATATAATTTTAACTCCCCCCTCAAAAGACGTGACATTGTAGAAAATGAAAATATATTTTAATGGCTAAACTGTAAGCTCTAAAACTGTGTAACTTTACTACTAATAAAATAAATCTCTATTCAAAGCGAAGCTGGTTGTTAAAACAGAACAATCCAAAAACTAAAAAGGACCCAAATAAATATTTCATAATACCTTTGATATTTTTAACGAAAAACTTCGAACCCTAGTTTTTGAAAATGTAATATAATAATATAATCCATAATTGGAAAGCAAAAACAATATCACAAAGACAAACAAAAAAAATTATGTCCATAAAGTTGATACTAAAAAAAATATTAGGTTTGAATTAAGCTATTTTAAGTTTCGAATCAATTTGTTTGTATTTAGAAGGCATACTGACCTTAGAAGAACAATAATTATAATAATAATTGATACGGGCAGTTTTCGAAAAACCAATAAAAAAAGATTTTGTGTTAGAAATGTTAAAACTAGCACTATTGACCCACAAAAAAAGATGTATGTACTTAGAAAAGATCTTATTGTCCCAAAGAAACAAATGATTATTTAATTGGTATTTAAGATACTAAATGGTTTTTATTGGTTCTAGTGTTTATACAATTTAGAAACATAGCAAAATATGACATTGGACTGTAAATTTTACTTGTACTTTTAGGAATACTCTCTAATTCGTTGGATGAAACAGATTAAACACTTTATTATATCTTGATTGTTTGGTTCAAATTAGCAGCGTTTAAACTTTTCCTCAACTAATGTTTATAAGTTTAATTAATTTATGACCATTGTAGATGTAATTGCCATTTAATATATCGTTCATTGTCTTATCACTGAACATTCCTGCATTTATACGATCATCAATATTTGAATGCTTAAATGCCTTATTATATTTGGGTATTTTTCATGTAATTTTGTATGAAAAAGATGGTTTATCCCTATCCATATAAATGTTTATCTGAAACCATTTATTTAGATAATTGTCCTAATAGAAAGTATTCTTACTTTCTGGCAACATTTTATACAAATTTTAGCGAACAAACAAAGAAAAGGAAAGGATTCGGCGATGTCCCCCTATCGCATTTGGACCACAAACGAGCTTATTATAAGTTATAGGAGCCCTGCTGGGATAGGGACCTACAGGATTAGAGCCTAACCCTCAGAGAATGGTTATTATTATAATTTAACAGTGATCTGTCTTTTACAGTCAAAGCCCACAAAAGAATTTAAGTGTAACAATTCAGCATTAAAAAAATCTTGCTAGTTTCTTGGAAAACCAAAATAACTTGCCAACTTTATGTTTACAAAGTGGAAAAAAGGATAAAACCTAAACCCTTTAATGTATATTTTAAGTGTATAAGAAAGATATACAGGGATGTAACAATTGCTGTTAAAAAAATCTAATAATAAAGATATGTATTTTGTTTGTTTATAAAACTATTATGTCAATATCTAAAAGATTACAGCTATAATTTTGGGATATTAGTGATGGGCAGGTTTAAGGCTATTAGCCTGCTAATACCGGTTATTTTTTGTTTCTGTTTTATTCAGCAACTGAGATTAATCATGCTGATTAGAAAAGGAGCTTTTCTAAAAAAGCACACAACAATCTTTACATTTTATCTTAGACTCTTTAGATTAATTAAATATGTTGTTTCATTTCATAAGTCAACATAATGATAAAGCAATAAAAAACCGCTGAAGGCCCCAAAAAAGGATGTTGGTTACAACCCTCGGAAATTAAAAGGTCAAAAATGAAATATTGCGCTGTAATCTGTATAATGAGTTTTAAACCTAAATTACTGTCTGCCGCCCGCAGGGGATATCAATCTTATAATAGCAAAAATGTCTCACACTTTACCCTCCCATGGGTGTTTTTACAATGCAAAAAAGATATACCATAAACTAGTGAATTTAAGAAATATTGCAGCACGAATTTTAACACGAAAATAGGAATGATTGTTTTGACTGGCAGAAAAGAAAGACAAAAAATGATTATATTTACCAACATTAAAATCAGGGTTCGGCAGCCGTCTGTAAGCCTCATGTAAATAAACCTTTTAAAATTGTAAAAATCATTTGTAATTTTAAGCCTGACCAAAATATGGCAATCCCTTATTTCCAAAATGTTTTTAAAAGAATGCAAACGATTATAAAGTTGAAGCTTAGTCGCCGCTGACGCGCGGCTGCTGAGCCCTAATCAAAAGTTTCACCTAAGTATGAGACCAAATAGCTCTTTGTTGTATTGTGAAAACTTAATATTTTCCTGCCATTTATAGCGCAGTTGCTTTTTGTTCTGCCAAAAAAATAAATTTTTGCGATCAATAATTAATTATAACTTATAATTCACTTTAAAAAGGTTTTAGAAATATTTGTTTTATCATAACAATTTTAAATTCAATTCCTTCTCTAAAATCATCTTTTTGGTCGTTTAATTTTTGTCAAATATTTGAAAAAGCTAATTATACCTAAAGTCCAATTTCAATAAAAAAAAAATATGTCCATACGAAGGTAGCGTAGCAATGAAAAATATTGCTGTTGTAATGTCAAGCTAAAAAAGATATCACAGAATTATCAGAATAGAGTTAAGTAATATTTATAATGACAATGATTTAAGTTGTGATTTTTATGAAATAACTTTAACGATCAGACAGACAGACGGACATTAACTAATCAAAGAGTAGCTATTTCTCTATGTCTAAAAGAGATATCCTTTAGCTGTCAAACAATATTTCAACCTTTTCTTTTCATATCTCAAAATTGGTTATTATGTGAAAAATGAAAATGTTTTGAAATATTTTGAAGACTCATGGTATAGGATATCAATATATGTTCATGTGATTGAGAAAATTTTAGCCAATAAGAACAGCAAACAAATAATAATGTGCATATGAAATATTAAGCATTAAAAGATACACATCCTACACAAATTGACCAGACAAGCCCAAGTTATAAAGTGGTAGCACCAATAATAGTAATTTATCGCATTGTATTATAGACAGGGTTTCGCGGATATCAAAATGAAAAATTATAAGATTAAAACTGGTATTAATAATTGTGGAAATTTGTCTTTAATACAGTACTATACATGATTTTCAGTATGGCTGCGAACCAGTTCTAATCCAGCGGATATTCGAAGCCATATTGGAAAAAATATTTTTGCTTTTTTAAAAGGCTTCTTAATAAAGGATATCAGGGTATGAATTATCATATCCCCTTTTGTGACCTAACCGAACCCTTTTTTCGCCCTACCCCATTTTCAATCTGGAAATTAACTGCTTCCAATATTTCAGAAGCTAAAAATTCGTGAAAGACATTTATCTATTATGAAAATACCCAAAAAATCTCGCAGAAAAAGGGGGTGATGTCTCCCCCAAAATAGTTCTTAACCGTTTCTAAACCTATACGACGTGTTTACCTGTAAAGAAGAACCATATCGGTTCAGGTGTTCAGCGATATCCTTCGTTACATACAGAAAGACACACAGACTAACATCCTATATTCCTATAGGACAGGATATTGCTACTTAAGATCTTAAAAATGGATAAACAAATATGACTTTACTTTTCAGTAAAGCAAAGTATTTTTTTAGTTGGTTACTATTCTCAGGCTATTTTTGGAGCCCGAAGCTTTCAATGCATTACTTGTTTACAGAATTTTTGTTCGTGTGACCGATACAGGGTTCAAATTTAGGGCTCAGCAAAGATAAAAGTTTACAACACTATTCTAAAGGTAATGCTGTACTACGATTTAAGTCTATACGTTGCTTCACTTCAGAAACTTTAATAGGAAACCAAAAAATAAGATATTTGTTTCGGTACGCATGCCTTGCCGTACACGAAATCTTAATCTCCAAGCCCTCCGAATGACCAACATGTGAATGTTTACAAATGTGTATTTATTACCATGAAAACGGTGAATCTAAAACAAAAATATAAAAATTAATTACATAATATTAATGGTTTATTATTTTTGTATATCGAGGTTGCGTGATTTCAATTTAATTAAAAATATAAAATTTCTAAAAAACTTTAAATTGGCACGAAACATATTAAATAGCATCAGAAATTGATAATTTTAGATTCAAATGATCAATAAAATTAAGGAAAATATTCGTATGTCAAAAGTTAGCAGTTAAATGGTCTATTTGTTGAAAAATTAATGTTTTAAATTTCTTCGTAAAAATATACCATACTACACTTATTATTAAGAATTAAGATAAATTCTTACCACATTATGATGTCAAACTAAGCAGGAAGGCTTATTTGAGATCTTCCACGGATTAGAGCGCATGTATATCCATCCAATACATTATTTTTATTCACGTAGCTCTTCACATGGGAATCAACAAGGAAAAAATGTGCGCGCCTTTGTTTGTTTACAAGCGAAGCGCGGAGATAGTTAGGAATGCCGCGTAACACACTCATTCTCTGGTGTAAGGAAAAGGGAATTAATGGGTTCGAACTTGCCAGGGAATACAAGAAAATCATTCCAACACACACCCGTCTAGTCACTGGGAATCGAACACAATAACTCATCTTAACATCATGCGTGCAGACAGAGTCCACAAAATCACAATCTCATAACGCATAAATTACAAGAGTTTAAAATGGCATGGCCATCAGGCCTAAAATTAATTATGGTAACTTACGAACACCACAATAACTCAAACCGACTCCACTACCACATAAGGATAGGAATAAGGAATGGGAAAAGCATTCAACATTCATGAAATGCACATTTACCACTCACACATCTCATTAATCATGGCCTCATAATCTCAATTAAAGTTAGAATTACAGACCATGTAATTGCGAATACATGAATTAATAATCAATAGTACCTAAACTTTGATTAGGTACCTACATAATAATAGGCAAATGATTTTTATATTAAAAATCGCATCAATAATTAAATAATCAACTCAAACTTTTAATCAAAAGAAAGAAAGATTAAATAATGACATTTTTTCTACTAAATCTTTTTGCTAGAAAAGAAAATAGAATTTTCATAAAAAACTTCTCAAAATTAAGCATTTTCTCCAGCGGAAAAATACTCGGGCTTACATCTAGACATTCTTAGATAAAATAGGTAAATCCTTAAATCTAACATGTTTAATAAAATAGATACTTAAATCTAAATAAAATATGACTGTGAAAAAAATCATCAAACATCGGAAAATTAAAATCTCATAATTTTAAATCTTCGTGAATCAAAATTGCGTAAAATAAAATTGCAATTGAAATATGCAAATTAAATTACCAAAATAAAACAAAAGCTCAATTATAAGAAAAGAACTTCTCTAAATGCTGAGTTTGCAATTTCTCTCTGTTTTAAGAAGAAAGCAACTTGTACATATTCATACAGTCAAAATTAAGGCAATTTGGGGCCTCAGTTAGAATGAACCCCTCAAGATACAAACTAACCAATCTTTCAAATATTAATAATGCCATGTTCCAGCTATCCTGACGGACGTTATGTCTTTCCATCACAATTTTTTGATACTGCATAATTTCCGACAGGATTTCTGGCGCAGGGCTCCATCAACTGAAAATAAACATAATTAGTGATGTTTAAATCAAATCAAAAATTAAAAGAATCATGAATAATTCAAGAAACTTTAGAATCATCAATCAAAGCAATCAAAATAAAATTATCTTATGCTTTAGTTTTGCCGTTCTGTAGTATGTCTGGCCGAGGTAACAGAGCTAAGATACACTATAGAGCGGTCTTATTAAGCTTAAATCTTCGAACTCAAAGAATCTACTTAATTCAAGACGAAAAAAATCTGCATTTTTCTTTAGGTACATCGGTTAAAAGGTAAATAGAAATAATTTTAATATATGTAATATTAAATTATCTATGTGATTATAATAAATCTTAAAGAAATATTTGTATGATGTAAAAAATTTCATTGTGTTACTTTTTATCATATCGAATTTCAATTAAACAAGGATAAAAATGTTCGTATTTGCGTAGGTACCTAGGAAAACTTCCGCGAAAAAAATCCCTGGTCCCGGAAAGACTTAAATCATTGAAAAAACTTGCGTAAACGTATAAATAACTTAAGTTTGCATTTCAAATGAAAAAATCTTGCGTCGATTTGAAAGTTTAAACGAAATTGAGTCAAAATTTGCGTTTTTTGTCTTTCGAAAAAAATATCTGATAAATCTACCGTAAAATAAAATTCAAAGTTAAACAAGAACGATACTTATACTAAACTTTGGGTAGATTGATCTTGAGCAGACGTCTTGCGGAAGTCTCGTTACTCGTGGCGGCTGCGTCATCTGATAATTTGAACTTGCAAACCACGGTCCTCCCACCTGGGCGCACTTCTTCCACACGCCCCAATCTGAACTTCTTCATCAAATTTGTGCTATCGTCGATCAGCACCACGTCTCCCGGCTCGAGCAGCACCTTGTTGCTGCGCCACTTGACGGACTTGAGTAGCTCAGGCATGAGCTGCTCCTTGTACACCTGATGGAACTGACGGGTCAACTCCTCCAAGTTCTCCAGCCTCCTGGTGATGGGCTCTTTACAACCTGTCTCAAAGGTGCAGATTGCATCGTTGGTCCTGCCGCCTAACAGATCAGCAGGTGAAATTATTCTCCAGCAATTGACGTCATCTCCTTGGGTGGCATAGGTCAATGGCTTAGAATTCAAGACTTTTGCAGTCTCAGCACACAATACCAATAAATCATTGAAGGTTACGGTAGCACCAGCCAACTTCTTGTTCAACACACGCTTGACCAGCCCAACCTGCCTCTCCACAGTACCCACGAACGAGTGTGCTGCGGTGGGCACCAGATGCCATTCAAAATGCATTCGGGTATCCTTCAAAAGTTCATCCATAATTCGCTTGGCACCGGCCATATTGGTGCCTCTGTCTGTGGTAACCCTTCTAGGCATATTGTAAAACGCCTGAAGTTTTCTCAAGCCGACCAGCACGGCTTCAGTTGAATAATCAGTCAACACATCAACAAACACAGCCTGTGTAAATCTACAGGCCACAATCAACAACCAAACTTTGTACTTGGTCTTGGAACTCCTGGTACCAACGCCAGGCTTCGTAACTTCGATCGGCCCCGCAAGGTCCATATGCACCTCCTTGAAGGGCACAGAGGGCTCGACACGATCTGGCAGAATATTAGCAATTGCGGGACTCGAACGCTTGGCATATTCAATGGAACATGCAGCACAACTCTTGACCACTTTCATAGCCTCCATGCGGCCATGTGTGATCCATGCATACCTGCGGCTTTGCGCCAACGTCTTACGATGGCCTCCATGCCCCAATTCATCGTGGGACTGTTGAAGGATGAGCCGCGCCAGCCTGTTGTGGCGGCTGAGCAAGACAACACCTGGGCTGTCCTTCATAATCTTCCTGGGGCCTCCAGCAGCGGCCTCAAGAGCCTCATCTCCTCTCCCGGACATTTTCAATATTGTAAATGTCCTAAGAGGATAACATCCATCATGACCCACAATGGGCCAACAAACCTGGACCTTGTGATGATACGGTTGAAGGGAGTCAAATTTCCCCTCGGCGTCCATGGTCATCTCCTCCTCTTGGTTGAAGGAAGTCAAAAACAGGTCACAAACAGAATCCATGTATGTATTTGTGAAAGTATAGTTCTCATAATATTTAGAACTATCATTGTTGCTAACACCATCCTCATTTGCTGCAACGCCACGTTTCTTGATAAGCAGCGTTTTAAAGCAGTTGGCAGCCTTAAGAACTGCGGCCACAGTCCTCCTTGCCTGCCTGTAGGTCCTTCTTGCCAGAGACCTCCAAAAATCATTGTCCACTACCTGTGTGAACATTACCTTGAGCTTCGCCATCTTGGGATTTAGCTCGCTCTCGGGAATGGATGCATTTACCTCACCCGCCGTCTTAACGGGCCACTGGTCCTGTTCCAGGCGCAACCAGCTTGGACCTTCCTGGTATGTAGATCCAGGTTGTACATCCTCAATCGTACACAAACCACGCGTTGCCAGATCGGCAATGTTGTGCTGGGTTGGAACCCATCTCCAATCTTCAGGGCTCGTCAACTGTTGTATCTCGGAAACACGATGACTGTTAAAAACATTTAACATAACACTGTCACTGGATAGCTGAGCTAGGGCGCAGCTGCTATCACTAAAAAACACTTTGCCAGAAATGTTGAAAGGTAGGGCTCTGGCAACAGTATCCACAAGCCTTGCCAAAATTAGACAACTAAGCATTTCTAACCTTGGTATAGACTCAATCTTCACTGGTGCGACACGTGACTTAGCGCAACACAAAACTACATCATATCCTCCAGGAACTGGCCATCTCAGGTAGGTGATGGCTGCATAGGCCTGGTTAGATGCATCGCAGAAACCAACAAGCATTGGAAGCCCCAACGGCTTATCAGGAACCATCGAACGTCTAAACGACACATTTCCAAGTGCCGAACGGTCCTGGAGGCTGGACACGAGCTCCGACCTCAACTCTCCAGGTATAACATCATCCCAGTTGCATCCATGTATGCAAACTGAGCGTAGACAAAGCTTGGATTTAAGCAGCAATGGCGCTGCTAGACCCATTGGGTCATAAAGTTGTTGCACAATTCTCCAAACTTCACGTTTAGTTATCAACTCAGGTAGACTTCTCCAGAGGTCCTCCAGATCCAGATCCTCCAGTAACTTTCTACCCTTAATCTTCTCGCCGTGGTTGGCTCTGACAGGTAGGAACAACTTATCCTGTTTAGGGTCCCATACAAGGCCCAGAACTTTTACACTGTCAACATCATCTCCAGAATAAACAACAGATTTAAACTTGAAATTGCCAGGTGCAATCATATCCTCCAGCTCTTGGACCAGCTGGACAGCTTCAGGTTTGCTGTTATGACCGCTCAAACAGTCATCCACGTAAGTACAAGTCTCCAATTTGACCGATGGAGGATCTTGATACAAAATAAATTCGGAACTGAGTGGTTGCTGAACATCTCTCCACACATCCTGCTGGGCTACAACGTCACAACCTCTAATCTTCTCAGATCCATAAACATCTTGAACATCCTGCTGGGAACGTCCACCAAAAATACGACCAGTGAGTCTGAGGGCGGTCACGGCCATATCTCCAGCCAAGGCCTCACCAAAGTTGATGGTTTTGGTAAGGTAGACCTCTGGCTCTCCATCAACTGTATCAGCGAAAAAAACACGTTTCAGCTGAGAATCTTCATAGGTAGCTAATAATGAATTATAGAACTTCTGAATATCAGCCACGAATGCACACTTATAACTTCTGAACCGGATAAGATTGTGCATCAGAGTATATAATGGAACTGGGCCGTCCATCATAATACTATTGAGGCTTAGCCCCTTGCAGCAGAGGCTAGAATTAGCGCATATCCTCAAGGGCGTGGAAATAGACTCTTTATATGCGCAGACTAAGCTCGAATAATACACGGGCTTAGTATAAGCTAGGTCTTCTGGCGAAGCTTTCTGATACACTCCACGAGACACAGCTTCTTGAAACACTTGGCAGAAGGTGCTGTACTCACCTTTTTTAATCATTCTCTGCCGGTCACGTAAGCAGATCTTATAGGCCTGCTCTGAATTGTCAAATAACACACTTGGCGGCTGCTTGTAGGGATATAAGGCCGTCCAAATATGGTTCTCAAGATCTAATGTCAGACCTTCTTCAATCAGCTGACGCTTACGCACATCCAAGGCGGACTGCCCGGCGGCTATGGCGGCGCAATGACGGCAGTTCTTACAACCGCTGCACATTGATGGCGGCTGTATTCCCAAACTCTCAGTACTCAGGAACTCCATCTTGCTGACCTCCAACTTCACAGCTTTACAGGCGACAGGATTAGCAACAGTCCTGCCATCTGCAGACACAACTAAATAGCCTGTACCAAATAAGCTTCTGTACAGTCTAGAATCACCAACCATTTTATCTGCACACGGGAACATAGCTGGTGTTAATTGGCCGATTAAAACATCAATCTTGCCGTCGACCATAGAAAAATTATCAGGCTTCATGTTGAAAATGTCGGCGGCGGCTGTAGGATCAATAGAACGCAACCCTTCTTCAGTACCAATGCTGGGCACTACCGCCGCCTCCAGAATATGTGAATTCCGGTTGCGGTCAACCAAACAAATCTTGACTGTAGGACATGCTTGGCTCTTTCCATCTGCCAGAGAAATAGTAGCTGTGCGACCAGTTGATGGCAACTCTAACTTCTTGGCAATACTTCTAGAAATCAACGTCAAATTTGCTCCACTGTCCCACATGGCATTGACGGTGACTTGACGTTTGTCAGCCGCCAACGCCGGGACCTGCTGCAACATCAGCATAAAATTGTTCTTGCTAAACAATTGTGATTCATACACTGCCGCAACTTGTCCACTAGCAACTGATTCATGTAATAATGAATTATGAGGCTGGTTGCAACTGTCAATGGTACAGCTGCCAAGCTTATCGGCTCTGGGACAATCGGCCACCCGATGCCCTTTTTGTAAGCAGAGCAAACAGGCGCCTATCTTCTTGATGAAGACTTTGCGTTCAGGAACAGACATATCCCTAAACTTGGAGCACTTAAACAACAGGTGATCAGAGTTACAACCTTCCGACGGGCAAGGCTGTTTCTTCTTGGTCTTAGCTGGAGACCCAGGTTTACCAACGGCTGTAGCTGCGGCCGCAGGATTACCTTTCTTCTTGGAGGGGGTGTCTACATCGATTGAACACCTCATCAAAATGGCGCCACGCTGCTCCTCTATAATCTTCAACAGCTTAGGAATATTTGGGGTATCCATCGAGCCCAACGCCAGGTTGAGCTTGTCCTGGAAATCACGTGGCAACTTTTTGGATAACATTTCCAAAAGAATAATGGTCAACCACTGGCTTGTGGTGACTTCCTCATCATCATCATCCTTAGTCAGCTGCTCGAGCTGGCTAACTGCACCACCAAACTCTGCTAAGACTGTCACAATCTGGTTGGAGTCCGACGGTTTAGGCTTCTTCTCCCATTGGTTGAAAAGGCAGAGCATCTGACGTGTTTTGGACTTAAAACGTGCGTCGAGGTAAGCCCATTGAGATTCATGTGATTGAATCTGAATTAACTGAAGTCTCAACTCTTTATTTTTGCAGACCTTTTCACTGCTCAACAATAACTGTAAATATGACGGGTCCTGTCCTACGGTAAGCTTTTTAAAATTGTCCTTGAAACTTACGTAAGCTGACTCTGAGCCGTCAAAGCTTGGAAGAAGACGTTCGTCGACACGATTCATATATCCTGGCGTGAACATAGAACCGGTGCCGAACTGTGGTGTGCCAAACGGCGACACAAATGGCGATGCTGTCGAAGCACCCGCCGTCGTTGTAGGCGGCTTCACAGGTTCAAGCTTAACCTCGGCCAGCCGTTTCATCAAAGCAGACAAAGTGTTTATAATTGGTTCTGGTAAGGGAAAGTATGACCCTTTAATAACTTTCACAATCTTTATGCAACGATCATATAGTTCAGCCTTATGGTCAGGCAAATTATCACCAACTAAATCAACAACACTTTGAATGTCACTGAGCTCCTCCATAGCATCTAGAGCATCTTTCAGAGCGTTATAATCCTTTTGCACAGTAATTATATTAGAATAAATGTCACTAAACTCCTCAAGCTCTTGGATTCTCACACCAAGCTTGCTAAAACCGACCATAATGCTATCGAATGTCTCGAACTTGTCATGGACAAGGATTGACTCCTTAGTGAAATGTCTAACATCAAGCTCTGAAGATTCACTGACCAACTTCATCACTTTATTTAGTTCACTGGTTAGGGCCTCGACGGCTGGGCGCAGCCGTAGTCCCAGTTGAGCGCCTTTATTCTTTTTAGGACCCATGATTGTCACAATAATTAACTGTACTGATTACGATTATAATAGTGTGTGGTAAGGTATCACAACCAACACATTCACAAAACTTCACAGATATTTTCTTAGCCGCATCTGTTCTGTCTCGTTTTCATTGTTTCGGTACGCATGCCTTGCCGTACACGAAATCTTAATCTCCAAGCCCTCCGAATGACCAACATGTGAATGTTTACAAATGTGTATTTATTACCATGAAAACGGTGAATCTAAAACAAAAATATAAAAATTAATTACATAATATTAATGGTTTATTATTTTTGTATATCGAGGTTGCGTGATTTCAATTTAATTAAAAATATAAAATTTCTAAAAAACTTTAAATTGGCACGAAACATATTAAATAGCATCAGAAATTGATAATTTTAGATTCAAATGATCAATAAAATTAAGGAAAATATTCGTATGTCAAAAGTTAGCAGTTAAATGGTCTATTTGTTGAAAAATTAATGTTTTAAATTTCTTCGTAAAAATATACCATACTACACTTATTATTAAGAATTAAGATAAATTCTTACCACATTATGATGTCAAACTAAGCAGGAAGGCTTATTTGAGATCTTCCACGGATTAGAGCGCATGTATATCCATCCAATACATTATTTTTATTCACGTAGCTCTTCACATGGGAATCAACAAGGAAAAAATGTGCGCGCCTTTGTTTGTTTACAAGCGAAGCGCGGAGATAGTTAGGAATGCCGCGTAACACACTCATTCTCTGGTGTAAGGAAAAGGGAATTAATGGGTTCGAACTTGCCAGGGAATACAAGAAAATCATTCCAACACAATATTAGAGTCCCATATTTGAATTAAGATATTAAATTTTGGTAGGTACATTCACATAAAGTGCCCATTGAGCCACCCACCCATAAATTTGAAAATAATTTAAAAGTAGGGAGGGGGGTAGTTTTTTTTCCCTATGCCTAATAACTGCGGGTCGCTTAACCCTGCGGGGATACCCAGTTCTCAATATAACCTAATCTGACCAAAGACAAACTACCCTTCCTTATCTTTAACAAAATTTCTAATTACAATAGTACAAAAACAATAAGTCAATATTCAAAGAAAAAACTAGACATCAATCTTACTACTATAATAACCCAATATAATTTTTCAAATATCAAAAAAAGATTGAGAAAAAAATATATTTGACAGCGTAATAATAAAGTTATCAGTTTTAGACAAATGTTGGGAAATTTTTGTCAAAATATTGAAAATGAAAATAAACAGTTTCAGTTAGACTTTTTATTATCAATAACTACGCCCCTTGCCTTTAGGAGATCAACTCAAGTTAATCTGGCAGTGAACAAAATTACCTGTCGAACAAACGAACGGCACTTAAGTAAGAAAGAAACAGCTTAAAGTTATAAAAAAAATGGCAATGTAATGGGTCGTAAAATTGCGTAATATATAAGATGCTTTTTAGTACAAGCACTCTTCAATTCCAGATTATACCTAATTGTTCAATGAAACCTCATGCAAGGTCGAAGTGACTTTTTAGGCGAAGAAACCACCCGCCAAAAAATAAGGGGGAGGGGCATAATTTTTTGTTTGTTTCTTTATTACTTTATATTAGGTAAGGTTATTTTGGGTAATGGGTACCCCGTTAGGTTAACCCTTACAGATCAGGCCCCAATTCCCACCTTAATAGATCGGGGGGGGGGGGGGTCATATTGACCCCCCCCCCCATCTATCTTGGCTCCTAATACAGTTAGAGACATAATTTTTTTTTCTGGTGGGACATGTGTATTTATAGAGAAAATTACTTTTTCTAGTCATTGCGGTCAGACCGCTCCTTAGCCGCTTAGCCGCTAAATATTAAAACAGCTGTAGAGCGGCCAATTTTGCAGCTAGGATGACCAAATTTTAGGGCGAACTTTTATTTTTCATAACAAAAAAAAATACTTTTTCTGATCATCGCCAAAAAACGACAAATAACGGAAACCGCCATTTTCGGCGATTACGGCGGTAAAACGGCGGTTGGCGGCGCCAATTAATATTTTTATCTGTTTATTGTTGCTCAAGGATTTACCAAAAAAAATATAGGTCTCTAGCTATAATAGAAGCCACGATATTCATGATATATGTCTGTAGTAAAAGCCGGACAAAAATCGGTCATAAAGTCGGCCAGGGAGCGGTCAAACGGTCATAACACCACTTTTCTCAGAAGGTCATTGATATCTAAGTATTCACCAAAACAATTTTAGGTTTCTACCTTATACACAAAAGTCATAATGTAGAAATTAAGATTTATTTAGAATTTTTTCTAAATTTGGTGCCACCTAACCGACTTTGACCGGACGCCACACCGACACAGACCAGATATCCTTATGAGATCAACTCTTGCCGACGTATAATTACTAAACCTAAAAAGTCATGAAGTCACAAATCTCTATCTTACCTACAAAAAAAATGACATTGAAAAAACTAGAGGGTGGGTTCAATATGACCCCCCCCCCCTCCCCGATATGTAAGGGTTAAGACCCACCCTGCCAATGTTAGACTACAAAAAAATACAGCCCCTTGTTTATAAATTATTTTAAAAATAAGGGTGAAGGGGTTCCCATTGCTCAACAGGCATTTTGTGAGAAAACACTGTATAGCCATTTTAAAAAAAAAACACACATTTCCCATAGTATACATATATGTGTGTGTGATTTTTACACTTAAATTGTCAAAACAAGTAGCTTTGATATTTCTATCATAATAAAAAGTCACATTGAAGCTTAAATTATTAGAGATTATTTAGAGATAGATAAATTATGTTTGCCTCCAAATTATCCGCCAATGAAATCATTGTTCCTTATAAATCTTGCAATATTTATTTAAATGAAGCAACTTTAGTATAAAGGTAATTATTGTATCAACATAAGTATATAAATAGTCAAAATGACATAAGATTAATGTAATGTTGACAATATGTCATTTTAGATCCTTTATACTTAACAAGCGGGTACACCCCTAGAGATATTTTATTTTGTCTTGTGAGGGTGGTGGTTCCAAAACAGTTATTAACCTGCCCAGGACCTATGAGAACCTACACTGTAAAGAAGAACCATATTGGTTCAGCGGTTAGCGAGATTCTTGAGTGCAGGCAGAGACAGAGACTTAAATATAGTCCACACAAGCAATTTAAATTTCAAGTAGTTAAAATAATTATAAATCATTAAGATTGGCAGAAAATTTACAAGAATCTAATTTTTGTCTAATACTACTGTATAAGCCAGTTAGTTAGGTTACTGAACTGGAACTATTTTCTCACCAATCAATTTTCTGCCCTCCTTGCTATCTTAATTTCTATCTATCTATCAATTTTTTCCTCCCTTTTAATGGTCCAAAAAATCAGCACCTAATAATTTTCTTGTCTTTCCTTATCAGAAATAAAGTTATATGGTATGAATAATAAAATAAATTGTAAGGGGAGAAATGGGGCAACAAAATAGAATTTAATTTAGAAATAAATTAGCCTAAAACCATTCCGAAACCTCTGTGAAGCTATCCTAAAATGGATGACTCAGTCGATTTAAGAGATTTAAACGGACTAACAAATATAACCTTTATTTTAATGAGATAAACATTTATTCAAATATTAAATAATGTATTCCTTTTTGCAAAAAGATTTTTTTTTATTTTTCGTTTTTTCATCAATCTCTTTATCCTTGGCTTAGCTGCACATATACAATAGCTGGAAAAAATAGAAGCAACACGGTCAAATTAAGACATTTTTAAAAATTTTGTAATTACCTGCCTGTCTTTTTTTGGGTGTAAATACAATGCCTCAATAGATGAGTTATAGCAAAATGGTTATTAATATACTCCTTTATTAAGTAGTTACTTAGATACTTAATACTAGCGTCTACGCCACTAGCATTTAGGGACTCTATAATGGAAGGGGTAGGGAGGGGTCAAAACTATCCGAACCTTAAATCTAAAAACAAAATAGCCTAAAATCATGGGACCTATGAGAAGCTTCCCTAAAATGCAGAAGTCAATGATTTAAAAGTTATAGAAATCTTAAGCTTTATATAAAAAACCTTACTACTTTATTTCATAGGATTATAATACTTCTGCCAATATGAACATTTTTATTGTAAGTTTATTGATATACATATTTTTAATTAGGGTGTTAAAATTCTAAAATATAAGTTTACATATGTATTTGAATTTAGACACATTGTAAAAACTCTTTTTTTTGAGTTGGGCTTTTTCTTGACAACCTTTCATTAATTCTTTAATTTTAGGGGTGGCGAGTTTTCTTGTGGATTTTTTGACATCCCTTTTTTTAAGCAAAGATTTTCTATATTTACGACATGTCTTGATATCATAATCCCACTATTCCTATATACTTTAAACTTTGAATTGACGATAACTTATAGGCAGTTAAATTGAAAAAAAAGATAAGTACGTTCTTTCCAAGTATATTTGTATCAACCAATTTTACAATAGTTTTTAAATTTTTTCAAAATTCTACAGCTAAACGTTGGTTTTATATTTTGTGAATATTTCATTTTCTCCATATCAAAGTTGTGCGTTCTTTTTTTTGTATTATATTTTTTTAAAGTAATGCTTTTATTCTGCATTTGTGTTTAGTTTTCTATGCAGGTTTTTATCCTTATTTTACCATCAGTAAAAATTCCATTGGACAGAAAATTGTATTATACTGTTCATTAGCGTCTTATTCATTTAAGTTAAGGCCCCTTTTTACTTAAATAAATGAATTGTTTTTACTTTGTAGTTTTTTTTGGCGGTTATTTTATCTTTAGATACAAGCATAAATCAATTCCGATTTTAAAAGAATTTCAAAATATAACACAGACAAGCAATATACCTAATTCTACATTTATTTGACTTAATTTGTAAGGTTTTGTCGTTTGTCCCTTAAGATCTCGCTTACCACTGAGCTGATATTCTCCGTAGCACTATATTCTGACCCCTCCCTTCCTTTTTTGAATATAGAGCTTCTAAATTCTAGGGGCGAATCAACTAGTTTTAAAGAGCAGTACAGTATTTGTTGCTAAGAATTAGGAAATCGAAATTGTAAGAATTGAAAGGCATTTTAAATTCAATAGTTGTACTAAAATATTGTGGGAATAACCCATAAACAAAGTTGTATTATACATTATACAATGATAAAGGAAATAGGCGGAGATTCTAGACCAATTTAAATAAAATAACACGTTTTTGGACAGGACAAACAGCAGTATCTGTTATCTAATATAGTAGGCGGAGACTTTACAACTATGTTGTATCATAAACGTTATTTGAGAAACAAACCTTAAACAGCGTTGTAGTACAAAGATATAGGAAATAGGCGGAGATTCTAGACCAATAAAAGAACACTATTTGGACAGGTCATAAAGCATTATCTGTTATCTAAGAAAGTAGGCGGAGACTTTACAACTATGTTGTATCATAAAAGTTATTTGAGAAAGAAACCTCAAACAGCGTTGTATTTTGAGATATAGGAAATAGGTGGAGATTCTCGACAAATTAGGAACATAAGACTAGGTTTGGACAGGTCATAAGGCAGTATCTATTTATTTAGTTTTACTTATTGCATAATTTAAAAGTACACTTTTTTTACTTCTGCTTTTAATTCAAATGACACATTTTAATAAAAGAATATTTTGAAATAGCTTTAACTTAATATTTTCATAATAACTCTTATAATTCAGGTGTAAACTTTTTATGTAAATAATTAAGAGAAATAAAGAATCAAATAATAATAGTTTTTTGATAAGGTAGGCGGAGACTGTAAATTTATTTTAAAGTTTGATAGTTGTGTGAGAAATAAACCGTAAAAAACTTATTTGCATAATGGAAAGGGAATGGGCGGAGATTTTAGACCAATTGAAAATAAAATATTAAATACTTTATAGTTTGGTGTTATATGGAAATGAGTCATAAATGTAGGTATGAAATAGGCGGAGATTTGAGACCAATTAGCCTTAAAGGGCTGGATTTAAAGATATTTATTGTTTAAGGAAATGGGCGGAGATTTAAACAAATAAAGATTTGATGTTTATGTCATAAAGCATATGTGAGAAAAAGACAATATAATACATTGAATGCAATATAAACTGTACATTGCCAATAAAAAGCTTCCCTATAGAGTCGCTTTGCCTATTTAATTTAAACGCGACAATAAATCATATTTAGATTTTCATGTTTATATAAAAATCATATTATTCTAGAAAGAAAAGAAGATGTAGAACTGTAATTGAAATTTATTCTTTTCCGTGTTTGATTCAGACACGGCACCATTTTTATCTTGTTTAGGGTGTTTAAAATATTTATTTGTCGAATCGTACTATAAACAGCTTGCGCGGATATAAAAATGTACAAGTTTTTATCTTATGATTATACATTTTTATATTCGTAGAAAACTGGATATAAACGATACTACTAATAATTTTTCATTATGGCTTAAAACCGGTTCTAATCCAGCGGATTTCGAAGCCAAACTAGAAAAATTTATTTATCTCTTTGGGAGATATAAATACCACTAAAAAACACAGTCAAATGCTTGGATTTGTTTTCTGCAACTCCCTAATGTAAAAAAAAAGTTTTTAAAAAGACATACATAGAAAAAGTTATACTCTAGACGATTTGCATATCTTGTTATAAACTTTGAATTGAAATAGAAATGCCCTGAAAAAATAATGCATCTAGAATGTTTATATGATCTAACAAAATTCTTTTTTCTAGCATTTTACTTTATTTGTTGATTATAGTATTTGTAAACCTATCTTAGATGATAGGCATATTAATTCATTCGGGTAAATCTATCTAATAACATAGATTTTATGACATTTTCTAAGCCCTAACCCAAAAATGAGTAAAAAAGACAAAGACAGATTGATGCATAACAACTTCTTTTTATGAGAACTGAATTTAAAAATGTACCTAAACAGTATAAATTAAATGTCAAACTATTTTATATTAATATATACAAAAGCGAGGGCGTTGCTACAAAAGACCTACTCTACAAAAGACCTACCCCTACAAAAGGTCTACTCTACAAAAGACCTACCCCTACATAAGACCTACTCTACAAAATACCTACCCCTACATAAGACCTACTCTACAAAAGACCTACAAATATATATTGTTATATAAACATCAAATTTATTAATAAAGTAATACATAATCAATACATGGCCGCAGCGCTCGGCCCCCTGGCCTGCCTAGCCGCGGACGCTCGGCCCCCTTGCCTATAAGCTAACCTAACCTTACCTAAATATTGTAAAAAAAAATATTAAAATTTGAAAAAAATCTACCAACCACTTTTTGTAAATCAACGAAATTCTAAAATATAATTAAGTTAATGTAGTATGTACGATAAACATTCATACATTATTACATATAAGTTAGGTTAGGTTAGGTTATAGGCAAGGGGGCCGAGCGCCCGCGGCTAGGCAGGCCAGGGGGTAGAGCTCTGCGGCCATGACCTTCTAGCATTACGATTTTTTGTAGAGTAAGTCTTTTGTAGGCGTTGGTCTTTTGTAGAGTAGGTCTTTTGTAGGCGTTGGTCTTTTGTAGAACCAACGAGTAGGTCTTTTGTAGGGGTAGGTCTTTTGTAGAGTAGGTCTTTTGTAGCAACGCCTTAGCGAGATTTGTAAAAACAGACATACATTCTACTATTTCACAATAAGATACCTATATCTGTAATTGAATGTGAATAAAACATTTATACAGACATCTTTGTTTCACATGCAATTGAGAAATAATGGTTTAAATGATCTTAAATTGGGTGTTAAAACACATTCTTAATTGCTGCTAGGACGGTCGCTAGGACATTAAGTATCCAAAATTAAAAATCAATGTACATAAATTAAAAATGTGGGAATTTATTTGAATGGTTTCACTAAATGATTGTTTTATTTTACATTATATTGTGTTGCTGAACATTTTGTTCCTTGTTATTACACAGCTACTCTATAAATAAAATCTGTATCTATGTTAACATAACTCCGTCTGAGTACTTTAGAAATAAACTTATTTTTAGATTGCATAAAATTTAATGAGCTATCTAAAAAATATCGAAATTAAAAGTTTGGTATGTAGAAGATAGAGTAAACGAATTACTTATACTAAATCTCTTTAAATAAATATTCTTAGTAGTGGCGAAGGTACTCTTTATATGACTCTCTCTTTTTCCGTCCTTTTGTACTGCTAAGGGTCAACGTGGATTTTTAGGCTATTGTTTATTCTGGAAAGCTGCAATTTTTAGTGAAAACTTTTGTTTTGAATTGTTATACATATTGTTATATTTTCCTAAATTACTAAACTAGAAGTGAACTATTTTTGTTTTCTATAAATAACATAATATAGAAAAGAGCACTGTAAGAAATCTATAAATTTATACTTTGTTCCACTTTCTCCTTTCTCCCTGAGATGAACCTCTCTGTAAATTTAATCAATGTTTAATCCAGTGAAAATGAAGAGAATCTGCAATAAATCTCTTTCACAATCTCCCCTCCTCTATCATTATATTTCTATATTTTTCTCCTTTCTTCATCTTTTTTCATCTTTCTCTTGCATCTTTTTTTCTCTTTATCTATCTCTATCTTACTGATATTGTGTCTCTTTTTATAAGCAAAGCAACTTCTTCAAACAATTTGTCCTACTGCTTATTAATTAGTTTGAAGAATATTAATTATGTCAAACGATCTTGCAATATTATTGATAAAGCTTTTTCTCGTATTTATTCGAATCCGGTGGATAGGAACCGGTTCTCATCCATACGAAAAAACTATGTCTAGCATCGTATTATATCCAGCTTTCTACGAATATAAAAATGTACAATTATAAGATTAAAACCAGTTTTTTAGCCCCTAGGTGCCGTAGGCACGGGCTAAAAAACTGGTTTTAATCTTATAATTGTACATTCTATATCCGCGGAAAGCCGTTTATAATACGATGCGAGAAATAACTATTATAGCGCTTCTAAAAAATGACGTCATACTGCATGGCCTACTATTGGTGAATCAAAATGTAAACTGGCCTGCCATTGTATCATTGGTTATTTGCATTCGATGACGTCATTTTTTATAGACATTATAAACAGCTTCTTTTTTGATGAAATAAGAAAGAGATGTTCCATAGTTATTGTTTAAATGGTTATGTTATCAAGAACGTCCAAGCTCTTTATTTTCAGTTTAAGGATTAAAATTAAAAGTTCACAAAAGGAGTCGTAAAATCACTTTGATGGGGGCCGAAGTTTTGTTTCACACCCCCCCCCCCTCCTCCCCCTTAAATCTTCATTACCAAGGAGCTAAATAATGTAAGAAATATAAAAAAATATCTAAAAATTCAAAACACATGTTGAATTTAGTCTTTTGTAAACATAAAAATGTTTAAAAACTGTTGTAAAAGCATCAACAAATATCCAAGAATTTAATGTAAAAATTAATCATTTGTAAAGAAAAACTCAACAATGTTCCTCAAAGATAAATTATCTCTATTCAAATATGAATACTATCTCAGGGAAAGAGGGAAAGGGGACATTGGGCTGTCCCCAAAGTTTTATGTAACTTTTTCTTAATCGTTGGTTTAACAACTTTGGAGACTTTAGTGAATTTTAAATGTTGATTCATTAAGTTGAGTGTTCAAACGTTTCAACCACGAATTTTAATATATAGAAAGGGTAATTTTGTTTACATTTAATAGGAATGTACAAAAGTTTATCGGCCATTGTCTTATCCCTTTAGACTTGACAGAGTACGCATTTTTATTTTCAAAATATTCTTGATATCTTTTTATTTATTTTTTCTTTTTGGCATTTTTTCTCCATATTATTAGTGACTTAAAAGACTATTTTTTACTGTTTAACTTTTCATCTTTAATAAATTGTAATTTTTAAGTGCCTTTTCTTCTTTTTATAACAATGATGACAACACCCATAAAAGCAAAGCTCAACATATCATACAGTAAGACATACGAACATTAAAAAAATATATTGTTAAAGTGCTTTTATTTTAAAAAGTATTTAGAAGTCTGAACGAAGATTCCCAATAAATCCAGCCCGAATTAACTAAATCGTAATATAGATATACATACATTTAAGAAATTATTATAGAGATGCTGCGCATACAAAAAAATACTTTTAAAAATAGACAGACGGACTTTCTGGCAATGATTATAAAGTTTCTTCGATTTTAAAAGTGTACCTTACTGTGACAGAAATCATGTTACCAAGTTTGAAACCGATAAGACAATTCAAACATGTATAAATTTTTTTGACAGACGTACGGACCTACCCTAAATGTAAAAAGCTTCGCCTTTAAAAAGTGATTTTTTCTATACATGTCAAAATCTATTTTTCATCTAAAGAATTGAAAAGATAGCCAAAGACAAAAAATCACTCTCACACACACACACAAGTACATACAAAAAACAGATCAACTGAAAATAGTTGCCGAATGTGTACGCAGTTTCCTGAGTGTTTCCTTATCCTAGCTCAATATTTACTACTAGCTAAAAATGCTTCAAACTTCAAAAAAAAAATCAAAATTTAAAAAATTCAAATTTATAATGTATAATGTATAAATCGTTTATACATTCAAATTTTGATTTTTTTAAGGGAAGTTTGAAGATTTGTAGCTAGTAGTAAATATTGAGCTAGGATGAGGAAACACCCAGGAAACTGCGTACACATTCGGCAACTATTTTCAGTTGATCAAAAAACAGACACATACAGGGAATAGGGATAGGTCATTAGGAACTAAAATTGTATTTTCTCAATAAACACATTCCTTTTTTTGGTCAAACAGTAAATTTTCTTTTATAGATAGCATCAATTAATTTTTTTTCGCTTAGCAATCGTTAACTTATTATTTTAAATTTTT
Organism: Acartia tonsa; assembly: GCF_053477335.1. Taxonomy (NCBI): domain Eukaryota; kingdom Metazoa; phylum Arthropoda; class Copepoda; order Calanoida; family Acartiidae; genus Acartia; species Acartia tonsa. The sequence continues at coordinate 11,397,349 of NC_137260.1, read as the reverse complement.
GAATGGAAATTTATATTCTATTTATCTCTCCCTGTTTCCTTGCATACCAGTTTCTTTTCTATCTCATGTTGTCATTCTTTTCTGGTATGATAAATTATTTCATTCACACAATAGTGTTCAGTTAATTCAGCAGGACATTTTTTTAGCGTGCACAAAGATTTGCCAGTTTTCTCAATTTTCTCAAAGGCACGCTCCTGTAATATATAGAAAAAAACGATACTTTAGAAAATTAGATGTCTACTGTATATATGTTTTTACAGTGTAACGATTACTATATAAAATCTAAAGGAGGCTTTTTATAGTGCCTATAAAATTAAGTCATTCTGGCTTAGCATTGGCCAATTAAAATGTATACTGGCCTGCTATTGGAAATTTAGTCTGTGAATTGGCCTATCATTACTTATTTGTATTATAATGTAATTTTTTCATTAGGGAGCTTCAATCTCAGAGTGGAAACAAATATAAACAGATGGACAAAGAAAGTTATTGAGTAAATAGATAGGGAATCATGTAAACAAATCAAAAGCTTTTATCTCAGATAGAACACGAGAAAATCCAGTCTCCATAAAGATGCAATATCTATACGGATGGACAATCAGATAAAATAAGTTATAGAGTAGATGCTAATTCATCAGAAAAATTCAATTTTTAACTACCAATATCTTTATAGACTGACGGTTTTGTTATACTTATCGTGTAGATTTGCTACTAAAAAGAGGTTTGATTGCGAATTTGATTTGAAGACAATATCTCCTTGAGGTGTGACAATACAATAGAGAAGGTTTCTAGGATCATTTATAATTCTACAAATTCATGTCCTTATTTTGTAAAATCCTCATATTTTAGTACAGGTTTCAGGCTATTTTGTTATATGATTATGCAGGTCTATACCCTTCCATTAGATAAGTCCTTCATTCTAAAGTATAAACAAAATTAGGCAAATAAATATGGAAATACACTTGGATATTATTCCTTTTCTCCCTTTCATTTATTGGTCCGTTCGTTTATCCAGTAGGAGGGGTTGGGATAGGGGAGATTGTTCTAATAGCCTGCTTCGATTTATTAGAAAACATGAAAATCTGGTATGAGATCAAAGTAATAATAAATCCATTAAAATGGGAGGGGGGATTGTTTAACCCTTCCACAGACCCCCTCACGTAAAATATTTTTGTTATCGCGACATAAATTCCATCTATTTGTGAACTTGTCATATTTGAGAACACCAAAGTCATAATAAAACAATGATCATAAGATCTTTATTATAATTTTATCTTTGGGGTGGTCGTTCTTTAGATAAATTTTTGTCTATAAAATGAGGAGTAAATTAAATCTCGTTTGCAAAGAAGTCCAAGGTAGTTAAGGGGTGTTTACTCCCCTGAAACTTTGAAACCCCCATTTACCCCCCTTGATTGTAAAGCGAATAATGAAATATTTGATTCAACAACCAACCATTTGATTGTAAAATTCTTGTTGTACATTTATAGTCCTAATTGTAAATGGAATTCAGTTAGGTCCAATAAATACGAATCCTTCTTAAAGATTTTGAACTTATAGCAGAATAAGAACCAATTTTAACATCTTTAGTTATGACGAGGTTGCTTTAGAGACTCGAATTATAAAAAATGGTTTCAAGATCTTTATTAATTTCATCTTAAGGGTGGTCACTCTTAATATAGAAATCAAACTATTTTATTTCTTTTTTCAATTGTTCGTAATTCTTTGAAATACAATGGTTGGGTAATAAAAATATTATTTGCTTAAGAAATGAAGATAATGGTAAAAATAGATATTTTTTAACCAAGTAAATAATTGTTAATAATCTCTTATCACATTTATCAATTCTAATCAAAAGTTGTTCAGGAATTTTGTTTTGGAATTTGATAAAGAAATATGTATATATATATATATATAGATGTACAGATTCTTATATCACTTTTGAAAAGAAAAATATTTTACCAAAACAAAAAACTATCTCGTCTCCGATAAAAATCAAATTTTATTTTAAAGTCATATTATTTTTATGTAATTACGAGCAGAATAGATGATTTTAACTTACTAAAAAATTAGAATAAAAGTTTTCTTTTAAAATTAATTTTCCTTCCTGATATTTTCTGATACTCTCTAATTCCTAGGGATCTAAAGGGATAAGACACTGGCCGATAAATTGATGTTCTTCTCCAATGATGAAAATTACCCCGTCTGTAGATTACAATTATAAGTTTAAACGTTTGGACTCAACTTAATGATCTAACCAATTAAAATTCAATAAACGTCTCCAAAAGTTGTTGAGTCTACAAATGAGAACAAATTTGGGGACTAATGTAAAAAAAATCCGAATGTCCCCTCCTTCCCTGCTAATTCCTATTAACAATTCAAGTTTTTAATAAAAAATCAAATTAAGCCTAAATTAGGCTCTTTTATACTAATAAATCCTGAGTAAAACCGGAAGGTATATAAATGACAAATTCTAGGTGTAATTATTCTTATTAATATCTCTTAATCTTCTTAAAAATTCGGATTAATTTGTCTCGGTGTTTGTTGGATTTTTATATTAGATTGGTTTTTAGATTGCCCTTTTTCTAAGTAGCGAAGCTAATAAATATATGTATATAATCAGTCTGTTGTATTAGCTTAAAATTGATGTTAGTTTTTGTTTACTGAATATTTATGGACACACTTTTCCTTTTTTATTGAGTAATTGAAAAGAATTCTGTTTCTTCAAAAATGAAAAGTTATTAAGTAAAAAGTAAAAGTAGCATTAAACCTGCAAATGACTTTATCAAAAGTGTTGACCTATGAATCTAGCCGTCTACGTGATTTTAAGTAGCATACATACACTAAAACACATAGATATCTATTTTACATACCCAATACCCATAGATGAACAATCTAATAATAAAAATTAGCTCTAATACAAATATTATAGACAGCAATTAAACGTCTTAGAATGTTTATCTTTGTTAAATTAAGCTCCTTTATAATTATATACTTGTCCTTCTAAAATATGACCCTAATGTGACAACCAAATCTTATTAAATTGATTGCTAAAAGACAAATATAAAGTTGAAAATACTTAAAATAGAGCAATTAATTTTTATATGAAATGTATAGCTAATTTTGTATCTTTAAACGATATCATTTGACATGTATCTTTGTTGGTAGCTAAGAAAAAAAATTAATCCTTGAATTTATTTTGCAATATGGCATGGAAACCGATTATTATCCGCTGGATTAGAACCGGTTCTCTACTGAAAAATCATTTATAGAATCGTACTACAGGAATTTTTCCTCGGACAAAAATATGAAAATCATACAATAAATGCCAGTTTTGTTAGCCCAGGCCTCTGTAATCTCACGGCTTACAAAACTGGTTTTAAACTTATAGTTTTTTAATTTATTATCTGCTGTCTATAATACTATACAATAAATAACTAATACAACAAAAATATTAAACAGGGAGACAAAGTTAGTCATAGATAAAACGATCGATCTTTAATCCACTGCAGCAGTTCGTACAAAGTAAGGTCTAGACTAAGTTCTATTTCTTAAAAGTTGAGAGTTGCTTCGTTATATGAAATGTATTCGATCGAAATTTTTTTTTCCTCTTTAATTTCTGATAGCTATATATATTAGTTTCTTTCAACCTTCATTACATAATATTTTACATTATAACATACAGAAAAACAATCTATTTAATTATACTCATTGCTATTTATAAATTTAGTAAAATTCTAATATTTCAGGATTAAATAATGATTTAAATACAAGCGGTTTGGTACAAACACCATTTTTATAGTAAAACTTTATAGTAATATCTTAATCATGGTTTCTCGTCTGGAAGGATTGCATTTAATGAGTTTCATTAATGACACAAGAATGTTTATAATGTACTCCGAGTTCATACAAAAATCAGAATTATTTTTTCTAGATTAACCTATGAAGCAGATAAACATATCTATTTTTAGGTAGATTTGTGATTCCTGCTAAAATTTCAAAACCAGGCAAATATATTTTATTAGCCATTACCTCCAAGAAAATTGCCTAAATCCTAATTCTAGTTATGCTGGTCTCTAAAAGAGTCATAAAAAGGGTTCTCATGATTTTCATTTAAAACTGTGCCATTTATCAAGTAAATAATTAAAGAGAAATTACATTAAACAATTCTAAAGGTATACATAAAGTGTTTGATTTTTCTAAAGTCATAGTGTATAAAGAACGTATCTTAAAAAGTATCAATAAAAAGATGATTTTTCTATGGTTTTATGTATCTATCTATCTTAGAAAACACCACACATACACACACACACACACACACACCCACACACACATACACACACACACACACAAACCATCCAACCAAACATACGCAAACAGACGGAGCTGGGGGGAAATGGCAAGAGAAAGGGGTAAAATTGGTGAAGAGCGGAGTAGGAAGAGAGGGGGAGGGGGAGTAAGGTGTATCTAAACCATACGGAATTGTAGTGAGAAACCGCGGAATTACGAGACATTTCCCCGTCCACCCTCCCATTCACACCCCCACACCCAGTCCGTGCAAACTGTCTTACCTCCCCCCCCCCCTCCTTTTTATAGTAAAGTTCTTGGTATTACTTTGACTCGGACCGATTTTAAAATAATTTTTCAGTCGATTTTAGATATTCAAATGGTTCAGAGTGACTTTATCAAAATTATGGTTATAAAAATATGAAAAATTAACTCTTTGAATAAATTGATAAAAAACTAAAAATTAAAATGAATAAATTAGTGATTTTAAGTTTAGTGTGTTTTTCCACCCAAGTTTGTGGCATGCAAAGATTTTTAGAGACCCCTGTATACACTGAGGTCAACCCGGGGGGGTCAATTCGTCTGCCCTGCCAGGTGGAGTCTATGAAGGGTGAGTGTAGGTGGGAGAAGGATGGTGTCCCCGTGGGGCTCTACCCTGGCAAATATGAGATGCGGGGTCAGGCGGGTGACCAGCTGCGGCAGGGAGCTGTTAATTCTGGAGATTGTGGACTGGATATTCTTGGAGCCAGTATTGAGTATGATAATGGAGTCTGGCAATGTCAAGTTACAGCTTCAGATTTTAAACAAAGAGATACACTAATATCAGAGGGAGCTCAGCTTGTTGTCAGAGGTAAATATTAAGTTTTAAAACTACATGGTAGAAGAAGTTATATTTAAAGATAGATAAATTATTACTATCTGGTGGTGAAACGTTAGAATATTGTATGCAAACAAGGAGTTATTGTATAAAATAATTTTCCATTCTATGTTGTTATGCTTAAACTTTTCAACCAGTAAATAATTGCAGCAAGGCGTCCCTTAATTGTCGGGTAATAATTCTTTAACAAAACATATTTTTCTTTCAATAAGATATTCCTATAATCTTTAAAGGAAAGATTTTTAGCCCAACATATATCTTGTTGTCTTTTGTTGTTCTACCATTGTTCATTTTATCAATTAATTAGTAACCAACTTTGCAAGTTTTTATGCTTGTTAGATAATTATATTGAGGAATAAAATTTAGTGCCATCTACAGCAATAAAAGATAACATTGTTTTCAAATTTCTATACCAATTACTAGAGACCTCAAATCAGAAAATACTTTCAAATTATAAAAGGTGTTGTGATAAAATGGCAAAACTAGTTTTTCCTCTAACTTTTTGATCATAGAAAAAGCATAGTTTCTTTAGTTTATGGAATAATACATTTTATTGTCATATAATATAAATATGTATAAGCATTTATAACTTAGAAAAAAACGATTTATCTTTTTTAAATATTAAAATTATCTATTCATAATTGATAGAAATAATTGCCAAATGAATTAATTAAGATATTAGTTTTGGTTGATTTGTTCCCAGCCTTACCTAACCTATCTGGTTATTAGCTAGTCCCATAAACAAAATAATTCCAATCATTTGATCTGTTACGATTCCTCCGCGTTTCTAATCTTTATTGCTCTATTTAGACCCATTAAAATATCATGTTAAACTATGGAGTTCTTATTATATCGACAAAAGACCATATAGAATAGGTATTAGGTTTTTTGTAATAATTTAATTTTCGAAAGTTTATAGACTGATTTAACAGCAAAGAACATTCTTATGATATCCTATCGTATAAAGTAATAAGCTTTTTTTTTTACTTTAGCGAAGGATCTCTAACCACTGAACCGATATGGCCCTTTTTTATATGAAAGCTATTCATAGAACTTTTTATGAAAAGACTCGATTTGGTTTTAGGCTATTTTTCTGCTCTTCTATATTCCTTCGAATATAAAGCGCCTAGATGGTAGGAGTGCTTCCGCTAGTACTGTAGAGTCGACAAAAATAGTTTGTCAATACAATACCCTTAGGTCCAGCAGGGTAAACCCCATTTGAACTGATAGAGTTAGCATTAATTAGTTTAGAAATGTACCTTTCTTTTATTTATTGCTTCACCTAGAGTTATTTATTAGACTGCTGGATACTAGAAAAACTTGCAACATATTAATTATCAGATTAATTTGTAATGATTATTATTTTGATAATCCAATATTTATCAAATACGCCACTACAAAAAATATGAGAAATACCATTAGAGTTTGTTATAATACGGATTATAGTAACTTGTCGAAAAGAAGGAGGCAAACGAGTCTAAAATACCTCTCATATTGATTTATAACTATAACATCGTTTAGTCATGGTTAGAAATAAATTCTATTTGCTAAATTAACACCCAACATTTTTGCCATTACAAAAATAATTACAAAATTATAAATATATCATTATAGAAATTGGATTATTATTCCAATACAAATGAAATGAAATATCAGTTAGGATAAATTTCAATATCATTGACCCTTCCCCCAACCCCCTTAATTCCAAAGTTATTATGATTCCTAACTCTTACTTATTATAACCTAACCACCTAAAAGAATATAACAAATTTGATAAAATTGGGAGGGGGTAGAGTTGGGCCACTAGCAGTAAAAGGTGTTTTGCCAATATTTTATATGTTATGTAGAATTGATTGCAAATAACTGCAATACAAAACCTATGCAGAATTTTTATTTTTCCTCTAGTTTTCCAAGGGTATGCTGAAATGAGATATTTTGCAATAAGAAAGTTTTTGGTTGATTTTTTTCATGATTTTGTTTATTTAGGAAGTTTATTTCATAATTCAATTGTTTATCCAGAAAAAGTTTTGCCATCTTTTAAAGTTTATAAAAGTATTCATCAATTTGAGAAAAAACATTTTAAAAATCGACTGAATATTCTTTTTTGCAAACCTCTTATTGTTTAAAATTTCATTCAAATTATGAGATCCAATGAAAGCTTAATCCTAATCGAAAAAAATATATTTTCCCAAAACTAAAAATATATCTTTAATTTCATAAAATAAAAGTGTGAAAAATTGAAATAGATATACATATCTTCTGACTATTACCCCCCCCCCCCCCCTCCTTCCAATAAAAAGTCTACCTAACTTTTGTATGAATTTAATATTGTAAAAACTCTATGTTTGCTCCCCTACAGCGTTTAGTGTGCGTAAAAACCATACGTTTATGAAAATAGATTAATATTATTGGAAAAAATGAAAAAATGAATATATTACGAGGGTGGAAATTATTTACAAACACAAAAAAGTTTATTAGAAATGCGGGGAAAAGTAAAAAAAAATCTGTAAAACTTTAGATCTGTAGTGGTATATTATGATTGGAATAGAAAGTTTTACACTATATTTTATTCAAGCAATCATGGCTATTTAGTGTAAATAAGTAGAAGTAAATATACATTCAAGTATGTATTATAAAATTATAAGTCAAGCTTCTTTTCAGTTTATCTCTGGTGAAAAATACATATTTATTTATAGTTAGGTCAATAATTGTGTTAGCGTTAATTTATTTTTCTATTTTGCACAAAAACTATTATGTCTTTTTTTAATGAATTTCTATTAAATATGGTAAATGGAAAGAAAATAATCATTAAAACCCTAAAAAGGCAAAGTAATTTACAATATCATACATGAGTAAATTATTTTAATTAAGCATGTCAAGCTGCACAGAATAGAATGAGGGAGGAAGTTTTTATCTTTTTTATTAGCTTAAACTTTTAACTGGCTCTGACTTTTCATACAACAGAGGGGAACTTGATCTTAGTTTGCTTAATGTCATTTCCACACAAACTAGCTTCCTGTTCAAACCTTACAAAAACAGGCCCTAGATTCTCAAAAGAATTTAGTAGATTTTTTTATTTAAAATTTCTTTGTTTCTCAATAAACACCTTTATTGGAGTTAACCAATATAATCTTTTGTTTACTCATTTTAAATTAATTTTAATTTAGTAATTTTCAGAGTGTATCCCCTTAATCAAACAAGCCATGACTTAAACTTTAAGTAAACCCACCCACCCTTAAATTTATAAGTAGACTTAATCATCTTTGCCTTTATAAACTTCAGGATTTATTGATCAGTATTTAATAAAATATAATTCCTGGTATATATGTTGGGTTTTAAAATATCACTTTTGAGTGTTGGACCCCTAAAATCTTTTGAAATCAAAATTTTAACCATCTGAACCTTAACTAATATTATAAATAAGAAAAGTGTTTGAATTTTGAGGGGAAAAGGGGGCTAGGGTGAAAGCATGTCGAATCTTTATTCTAGCAAGCTAAACATAAAATATTGGATTTTTAACATTTTATCCACCATAGCAGTGAATTTGTACCTCTGTTGGGCTAGAAGATTTCTGTTGACCTAAATTGTCCATGATTTATATACAAATTTTAAGAAAAATAAATACTGTCATATAAAAGCCTATAACCATCAAATTACTGTATTACAACTTTAACATTATGACTAAATTGATAGTATTATGTTGATAAAACAAAAACACTAAAGTCTAACAAGTAACAGAAGCTTTGTAAATTTTGTTATTGATTTCTGGTCATACAGATTTAGGAATATTAGAGCTAAGAAGATTATATGGAAAAATGACACGTCCCTTTACAATTGAGCTAAACCTATAGACCATCTTTAGACTGCTTAATTTTAACATATCCTAATCAAATAAACTTGTTCTGGTTATTCTATAACTCTTAGATCTGCTAGCTGTGTTCTAAATTGCATTAATTTTTACAGAGCAATCAAATGAAATATTTTATTTTATTTTTTTGATCAAAAAATGTGGTTCTCTAATCAATACTGACAATTTACACACATTCTAACAGCTTTAACTATTACACACACACACCCACACACTAAAAAATATTTTGATGTTATTTTGATTTACTTTCCCTCTTTTCAATAAAATATATTTGCAAAAAATTCTTTCCTTTTTTATCTATCTATACGTGTAAGCAACCTTTCCCTGATTTTCTAAAATATCTATTAATCTATCTATCTATCTGTGTTGCTCCTCCTTCTATTTTCTATCCGGTGATTTATTGAGATTGTGTGCTGAAAAGAATTTAAAAAGAAGTAATATCAATGCAATCATCTGCTAGGAACAATCCCTGTTGGTCTTGGAAGCATTTGGTTGACAGAAAATTGCAATGCCTTATAAAGATTTTATGAGACATTGATAAAATAACAGAACTATTATCTACACTGTGTTTTTTTCAAACACTTAGTCATATGTTGATATAATGACAGCAACAAAGTTTAGCAGCAAAATATTACATTTTTATATAGGAATACTTAACCATTGAATATCATTTAAAAGTATCTTTAAGTGCTTGATATTGAGTAGACTGATGTAAATTTCTATAGATACTTGATATTTATAGATTACTAATGAGCAAAACCTCTTCATATTGATGAACTCAAAAGAAGGAAGAGATTTTTATCTAAAGAAAAATAAATTGCCTCCACCTTTTAATTCAGGCAATATCTAACTGATAGCATTTTATATTCTGCAATAAAACAACATATATTATTTTATATTCCTAAAGAATATGATATAGTATCAATTGTTAAATATGCATAACCCTGCCTAACCTCTGGTTTTTATTAACATCAAATCAAACATGATTTACAAGGCACGATAGAGCTATAAAATAGTAAACTTGTCGTTTTAATTTGTCATAAAGTATTGCTTAAAAAACTTATTCTTTAATAATTGTGTTTTGCAATATTTTTTTATATTCAATGCACAGTTAAGGTTATAGATGAAATGTTTTGATATTATTAATCTTGATTAAAATTAACCAAGCCCATTTTCTAATGGATAAATTAGAAAAATTAAAGTATAATTTTTGCATAATGTAAATTTAAATATATTTAATTTTGGTTTTAGTAGTTTTATATATTTTATGAATGTTAAAACATTATTGGATTATTTTTTCGCTCCAATGAATAAGTTACCATTCTTGTCTCTCCTAAAGCCTGTGGACATCCAACTGGGATGTATTGCACGCGCCTGACCCGAGATACTCTCATCTGATAACCCCATAGGCTCTAATCCCATCCAAAAACCTTTTTATGTCTGGTGTATGTGGACAACAACAAAATAAAAACACATTACATTCTTCAACATTGAAAAAAGCTGACAAGAAAAAATCTAGGCCTTTATTAGACCATGTTGACCCAGACTTATTATATTCTAGAAATACTAGGATGTTTGGCTGTCTATCTTTCTTTAAGGACTTCTGGGTCGACTAAATGGTATTTTTTTCATATTGGCTTATGGATGGTTTATCTTCTAAGTTTACTCTTTTTGTCAAATAAACCTTATTTGAAACACCCAAGCCTTCATGATTGAAATTTATCTGTCTCTTCTCTGCCTTTCTGAGGTTAAAGATACTTAAGTTAATGCCTAGTTGATCTTATGTGCTACATTTTATTGTCTTTTTCTACATATTTAGTTCAGTTGAGTATTGTCAATTGTAAAATAGGACAAATTTTATATCAAGTTTTTAAATTAATTAAGATAAGGCGGTTTTAAAAGGTAATTAATTTCAGTCTAGCTGTTTTTCAATGTTAATCTTATATATGTATTATACACATAATATAATAGCCCTAAAAATGTAAAACAAAACTTGTGTTATGTTTGATTGATGTAATCATATCTACAACATCAAAACAGTTGGGTTCTTTAGTCTTGTACAATTTTTCAACATTTTTATTTTTGCATATTAATATTTCCAAATATTGTGTATTGCTATTAGCCTAAGAAACTAGGGTAATGTTGAAGGAAAGACTAAACTAATATGAGAATCACCCCCTTGAGATTTACAAAATTGGTATGATGCATCTCCTAAGTGTTTCCAAAAAAACAAAAAAATAAACATTTAAAATTTCTTAAACCTGCCTAAAACAAAGAAATAAAAATATATAAAGAAAAAAATTATTTTATAAGCTTAGAAGACTTTGATTTTCATCACAAAATTTAGTAAAAAAATAGCTGTTTTAAACATATATCTTTTGTAAAAACTTCAATATTTATTATATATATTATATTATCAAAATATTAATATCTTAGATCCCCAATGAAACATTAAGCCCTTAATAGTGCAATAAAAAGAATATTTTTGTATCTGCTTTTATTGTTAGATGCAAAGCATCTCTACAATTGGGATTTTTATTCTTGCTTAGATTAGAAAATATTTTTCGTATTTGAATTTGAATTTTATTTTGCTATCTTTTAAATCTTATTGTTAAATAAATATCCTTTCAAATACAAAGCAATTCTAGATAACATACAAGTCCCCTATAGAGACATTATAATTCTGTTTACCATTTCAATTCAAGACTACCCTGTTAGATGTAGACCCATAGTATTGACCTACAGTTCCAATAAATAGATAAGATATATTACAATAACTATATTTCCATGTAGTTCTAATGACAACACTAATGTTTAACTTGGTAGAATTTTGTTTGGCAATAAGATTTTAATGTTGCAAATTTTGCTAAACCCAAAACCAGTTACCTAATCTTTAAATAATAAAAGCTAAAGATAGTCCTAACATGGTCAAAGTAATAGACAAATTATTTTAGCCGAATTTTTTTTTTAATTTCAAATTTTAGATTGTTAATTATATGTCTTTACAAATTACATTTTAAATTTGTTAATTTCTGTTTTTTTAGTAACATAAAATTTCGATGCAGATTGCTCTAACTCTAATGTTATGAATCTATTTCTAGAAAGGGAAGAAAATAGTTCTAAGGCATTAGCTAATCTAAATGATCGTGTGCTCATCCCATTACCGTCTTAAATGCAGGCACTTTAAACATGAGACAAAAAAGAGTCGCCATCAAATAATATGTTGGTTCAATATTGCCAATAAACACAAATAGATACTAATATGGGTAGCTAAGAATTTATTTCAAGGATACAAAATTAAATGTAAGGATAGTTTAAAATCAATAATAATTTTGGAAAATAATTTTATTTTCTTATATGGTTGTGTGTGTGCACCACCCATTGTTTATGCTGGATGTTGGGGTCACGAGTCACATTAAAGTTGGTTCCTAAAAAGGTTTGGTAACAGGGCATTACATATGATAAGTAAGGATAAGACAGAAATAATACTGTGATTTAATGGTAAACAATACTAAAAGCCTTTGTTTTTATTGATTCTAAGTGTGAGAAATCTTCTTATTTGAGTACATCAATGCTTTTTTTCTCCGGCCATTAATTTTTTTTTCTGAAGATTGTACTGATGATTTTTTATATTTCAGTTAAACCTGCGGAGACCCTTGTTCGTCAAGCCGGAGGCGGTCGATTGACAGATCGCTTGACCGCCAGAGCTGGCGAGGAAATTGAGCTGGAATGCGTATCTGAGGGCGGCAACCCTGCCCCTGTCCTAACCTGGCTTGTCAACAGCCAAACATTTCAAGCAACTTCAAGCCAAGAAAATGAGAGGCTTTCCGGCGGTCTGTGGAAAAGCGTAGCTTTTCTGAAACTGCCCGTTTCCCGTACTGATAACGGCGATAAAGTGGAATGTGTGGCAGAACATCCCGCCTTGGAGACGCCAAGTACCGCTACTATTCAACTGGAAATTTTCTACCCTCCCCGCATTGATGTGACAATATCAAAATCTGGCGCGCTAATTGAAGGCTCTGAAGTGACCCTATCCTGCCAGGCGGAAGCAAATCCGCCAGCTAGAATAACCTGGCGCAAACTGGAGAGCGGCGAGGCAAGCATTATCGGCACCACTCCACAGCTACATTTGGCGGGAATCAGCAAAGAGGACGCGGGTACTTATCAGTGCACTGCTGAAAATGAGCTGGGATTGTCAAAACCTTCCACCATACCTGTCCTTGTACACTGTAAGTATTTCAACTTAATTCTAGCAAATTTATCATTTATGGAGCATAATAGATTATCTTCTAGTGCTATATCCTTGTAACTGGGTAGTGTGTATCTAAACTAAGGTCTATTCTATATATTAAACAAAGTTTATCAAGGACAAACTTATGCTGTAGAAACTTTCCAATCAGTCCCGTAGCAATATTTGTCTATCTATCTATCTATTTATCTATTTATCTTTCTATCTACTATCTAAAACTTAAACTTTAAGAGGACTTTTCTCTTTTTGTTTTACTAATTTTCATTTGTTTATATTTCAAAATATTTGTTTATCTTTTTTAAGATCTGCTATCTAATGTATAAAATCTGTATCTACCCTGTTTTATTTTTGTAATCAAAGTGTCTTTTCTTTTTGGCTACCTAACCCTTTTCTCTATTGTTCTACTAAAAGTTTGTGTATGGATAAGTATTTTCACAAAAGTTGGGGGGACACTTAACATACTTTTTACATTTTCTAGACATAAAGCTCTTCTTTATTTCAATACTACTGTATCTATAACATTTTTAAAAACTTTTTTATCATAAATAGATATTCAAAATGTCAATTTAGTGCTATAATAAAAAACTTTCTACCTTATGGAGAAAAAATTATGAAAAAAGCTTTGTTGCTATGAAAATGATTTTTCTTGTTATAATAAGCTTGGCTACACATCAAAAGAATAGATAATTGAATAGTAAGAAGGGGCTATACCCACCCTTCAATGGGAGTTTATTAAATGATATGAAAATGTATAATGGTACTGTCTTTTTGATTTTACCTGTCTATGTAAAGTATTTTTCATAGATTTTTTTTTCGATAGTGATAGTAAATATTTTGGTGGTTTCAAAGATAATTTTCAAAAGAACCCGGTATTAGTGTCGGACTGATTATGACGTAACAAAAAAATTAGCCAATGAGAGGCTACTATGAATTTTACCATTGGTCAATAATGTCCTCTCATTGGCTAATTTTTTTGTTACGTCATAATCAGTCCGACACTAATACCGGGTTCTTTTCAAAAAGTTTTGCTAAAATGTTTCAACACACCCAAAAAGCTTAATCTCAATCCTTTGAGCAAATAAAAGATTACGGGTAATTAAAAACTATGTTTGCTTTCTATGGATAATTTATTTCTTGACATTACAGCATATTTTCTACTTTGGGCAGCCAATTTCAGTTGTGACACAATCATAATTAAATGGTTTTAGAAACCATACATATGAACTGTATTACAATTCAATCTTAAGAAATAAATTTCAATTGTAAAAAGATGATGTATGTATACAATTTTAGAATACTAAGACTTTTCAATCTCAGACATAAAGGGTTGATTAATTGGTTTTTAAGCTCTTCTTTACCGTAAAATTATTACACTATTGTTCCATACTACATTTTTTTAAATCAGGTTATTTTTGATTGGCCGAAAATGTGTTTTTTTTAAAGAGTAAAAAGACAGTTCTTAATAATATAAAAAATTAGTCAATATAACAATTCCTTTACTCCTATCAATATTCAAAGACCTTTTAAAATCCTGTGTGGTCCTTTTTCAAGCAACTTGGTAATGTGAAATGACAAAGGAGATATATTGAGAAAGAGAGAGAGGGAGGGGATAAGAAAGTAAAATTAACAATACTGCAGCAACAAAAAAGGGAAGGAAGAAAGGTTGATAAAGAGTTGACGGGTTAGACTAACAAAAAGGTCCTTTCTAAGTATTTCTGTCACAGCAGGACTAGCCAAGGTTTTATATTTGAAGGTCGGAAAATTGCACATTATTATACATAGAAATTATACATAAATAAGACAAAATATGGGTTTTTTAGATATATTTTTTCAGATAATACTTTCTGTTAAACCTTTATGTATCAAAACCTTGCTAGGACCCTTAAAAAGTTTGAACTTTGTAGATTTTCTTATTGTTATTTTTAGGGCTTTTCTTATTTTCTTATAGCAAGATTATAATCTTAAAACTAAGTCAAGCTTAATTAATATGCTTGGCTTTTTACACCCAATTTCTCATGAGATATTTGAGTATAAAAAAATCTTTCAAAAATCTTTAAAAATCCTTCAATAAAAACATATAATTAATAAGTTTATTATTTTCAGATGCACCAGTAATTGTCGGACTCGGAGTTTCCAAGAAGCTGGACGCACGGGCTGGAGAACCTGCACACCTATCCTGCCAGGTACAGGGTGCTCCGCGTCCTTCCATCCAATGGCTCCAGCAAACTCCAACCGGAGAGGTTTTAGTCCGTGGCTATGATGAAGAGCTAGTTATTGAAAGTGTTAGCTATCAACATCAGGGAAGCTTTGTATGTTCTGCTAAAAATACTATTGGTGAGGTTCAATCTGAGCCAATTGCCGTTCAAGTGACAGGCAAGCCAGAAGTTGACCGGCTGAAGTTACAAAGTGAATATGTGCTCAACCTGGGTGATAACTTTGCGGCCAGTGTCGAATTTTGTGCTCGTCCACTGCCGCGCGTTACATGGAACCTTGGACCTGTCGGCCAGGCAGCCAGAACTGTTGAACTAATCTCTGGATCAACCTTTGAAAGATTCCATGCCAGCAATACTCGGGAAATGAGTCAGCATTGTTTCCAGGTTAACCTGGACATTGCTGGTATACGTCTAGAAGATTCTCATGAGTTTGAACTGCGTATTGAAAACGACTTTGGCCGTGAGGTTGTTCATGTGCGCGCCATAGTTGTTGACACCAGACTCTTTACTGAAGAAGTATTTGCTGCCGTTGTAGTCGGGGGTGTGCTGACAATTTTGCTTATAACAGTTGTCATTGTTTATGTAGTTAGATCTGGATGCTGTTTTGGTAAATCCAATATGGATGGTATTAAGGGCGGCAAGCATGACTCTGGGAGTGATAGAACTGATTTAGAAAGCTGCCGCAGCTCAACTGACAGCAGCAACGGGATGGGTGCTGTTGTCGGTGGCCGCAATGGTACTCAAGCTGTCCTACCACCTGATGCACTGTATGGAACAACCTCAAAGAAGAATACATATTTTGAGCCTGAGTTTAATAATTCTAAAGAAAAGCTAAGGCCTGATTTAATTCGTTCCGAGGCCAACAGCCCATATTCTTCAAGCGGCAGTTATCCAAACAATCATTTATATTCGCCATACACCACTACTGGAATAAGTAACCCCTGTGCCATAGAAAGCCCCGAGGCTTTGTATAGTTCTGTGAAAAAGAAAAGTAAGCGGTCAAACAGCCGTCCCGAGCATCAATATAGCGGCCACTACGGCAGCCAACGGCCGGAATATAGAAGTCAAGGCGTTGACTGCCAACTAGAGCATTCTTCTGTTCCTAGCTCTATTGAAGATATTTTGTTGTCCTATAAACTTCAATATAAAGGTGAACTCTAGATAAAAACACTCTAAAAAGTGAAGTATAAAGAAGCTGTGCTTATAAAATTTTTGCTATATATTCAGTCAGAAAAGATTTCGTATTGGTGATATTTTATTTTTGTATCATTTATTTTATATTATTATTATTTACATATTATGAATTAAATAAAAATAAAAAATATTATTTGTGTTTTTGCTTACTTTTGAGAATTTTTAAAAAAAATGTAGCTACTCTATAACTATTCGTATTTATAGTACGCTCGATTAAAATCTAACATATATATAAATAATTGAGTTATAAAAGAATATTGAAAAGAAACATTCATTTTCTTTTGTGTCATGTTTAAAGTTTTTTTCATAAATAATTTGTGTTCCAAAAAATCTCGTAAACGATTGGACCGATACTTGCATCATTTTTAAGTAATAATAACACCAAAGTAAAACAGTACTGTTATTTTTAAAGCTTAACTACTTGTACAGAACCGTTTATTATTAGTAATTATAGAAAATTGTTTTTCAAGTAATTAATGTTAAATAAATTTCTATTGTTAGGAGGGTATTGAGTTTGTTTTACCAGTATCGAAGATATGACAAATACAATTTATATTAAAATTATGGATACATGATCAAGATTTGTCCAATGGTCATTCTAAAATTGTTAGGAAATCTTCTTTGATTATAATTGTTAGGACTCAAGAAATTGAATTTATATATAGTAATGAAAAAACTAAAATCAGTTTCAAAATTTGTGGAGATCATTCAAGAGGCTAGGAGTAACCTATCATTTTAGTAAAACTAGTATTTGTTTTAGAAATATTATATACTGTGTCCATTACTTAATAAATCCATTAAGAAAGACAATATATTTTTCACATTAGTGTAACACTATTAATGATATATTTCTATGCCATATTGGACATTTTTTCTAGCGAAGATACTTTATAATTAGGGTTGGCCTGTACATTCTATTGTTCGTCTTTAAATGAGATTTGCGCATACAGTAATAAGATTGTGGTTCTTGTGCTTTTGGACATTTTTTATTTTTTTTTATAAAAAATAGTCCGTATAATATAGTCAATATATTATAAAAACTTAAAAACTTATTTTGAAAACTATTCACCAATTAGAAGGAACTGATAGACTGATAGTCTAAGTGAAATATAGAGTAGATGTTCATTGGTCAACAGAATCATTACAAAAAAAGTTTATATATAACATAAGCCATAACCGACAGATCCAGAAGGGAATCTTCACAAAAAATTCAGCTGTCTATCTTTAACAAAAGACGTTAAAGAATCCCCATATACTGTTAAATACAAACATTTCGAATAAAATAGTAGCTTCGCTACTAAAAATGATAATAAAACTATACCAGTGTAAAATGTTTCAAATAAAATAATACACAAAATCATTATTAAAAGGAAATTTATTAAAAGGCCCTGTACACTAACCGTATATAATTTAAGTAAAATATAGAACAAAATCTACAAATTGCCTGGGAAACTGGAGCGAAGGGGTGGGAGCAAAATGCCTTAATATGCCCCTGTTTCATTAATAAAGTGAACGGTAATTGAACGCGTGTTTATTTCAACAGCAGTCCTATTACAAAAAGTACTAAGGTTTTTTTGTCTATTGTGATCTTGTTAACCTCTTAACCGATAGAGTTCTCCACACTAGGAAAAATTCACGCAGGTCTCAAGATGGTTTATGGCTATTTCTTTTTCATATTAAATTTCTTGCTGCATCAAATACAGAGCCCCTAGTTTATCAAATACATAACTAAGAATAACTATGACAAAATTGCTTCTAAAAATCGTAGGATTTATGATTTTAATGATTTTGAAATGGTGCATAAATAAATTCAATGCTAAAAAATTTCATAAATTTTTTAGAACATGGCAAAATTTTTTTTAAAAAGCAAAAAAAATATGTAAAAGAATTATCCATTCCTTTATCCTATGATATTTCTTTCCGTAATCACCTATACGCATATGCTATGACTTTATCGTTACATACTAGAGCTTATATTAGAGTCATCATAACATAAAATAATGATTTTTGAGTGGAAAATATTATTATTTTTACCAAATGCAAGTTTAGTAATTTTAAAACCCTCCTTTCTCGGCCCCCCCCCCCCCAAAAAAAAACAGAATTTTTCAGCCTTTTTTGTTAATGGTAACTTTTTGAGCCTATTAATCTTTCTTGAATAGATACTTTAAAAACAGTTTATATGGTTAATAATGCAAAAAAAAACTTCGCTATTATTAGACAAAATTAGCTTAAAATTTAAAACTCAAAGATACTGTTTAACTCTAGTAACTATTGCATAGTTGTATTAAGAAGCATAAAGTCTTAAAATTACTTAATATACAGCAGAGTATGAGCATACATCAGTCAGAAAGTTTACTGTAATTTCTTTTTATAAATAACCCTAGTACTCAACTGTAAATCTTTAAATTGTGTCTATATTCTCACAATTAGAGAGGTAATCTGTCAATTATAATTGCAGGTAGCTACTATGGATATAAAATATACGTGGATATTATGACAGGAGAAAAATTGCCATCAATTGAGGTTGCTAATATGGAACTTATTCATTGGTCAGTACGTTCATCCAGTAGGAAGGGAGGGGATTGGGTATAGGGGTCACAGGGCGGTATCGTTATTTTAGCACGCTGTGAGTTTTACTTTATTAACGAACATGAAAATCTGATGCAACATCCAAGTAATAATACATTCATTGTAGCTACAGCGTACCTACACTCTTAAAAATACAACACAAAGCTTAGCATTGTTTTGGCGATTTCTCTTGGAGGTGGTGGCACTCTCCCCCCAAATAGCTATGAACCTGCTCAGCACCTATTAGAAGCTACACTGTAAAGGAGAACCGAATAGATTTAGTGGTTAGAGAGATCCTTCGGTACAAACATACATACAGATAACTTAATACTTTATTAATTACAGTGTAAACTAATTCAAATAAAAATTTAAATGCGTGCTGTACTTTTTAATTATGAAATCCAAGCAGTTGTTAAATGGAAGCATAATTTGTCTTTTAACTGCTATTACATTTTTTATACATTTTTTCGCAATTAGTATTATAGAATCAAGCCGATTACAATTATGGAAAGTCGTGTTTTATTTTATTTGGGATGTTTCGAAAGGAAAGGAAGACAAAAATGGCACAATCAAACTTTTCCACAGTAACGTAAATATATATGCCTAGAATAAGTTCCTCTGACGAATATCATTAAATCTAATGAAGAACTAAATCAATATTTTTCTTTATTTTCGTAACCGAAGTCAACTTTTGTTCTGAATAAAATTGCCCTTGGAACTTATTTTCCACGCATTGTAGTGGGGGGACAATGTAAAGCTTTGACAATAAATTTGAAATTCTCAATGTGACAAATATGTTTCACAACTATCCTTTATTATTCATTTTTTTAGAGAAAATATTCTATAATTTGCTGTATCCGTCAGTCAATCAACTGTTCGTCTCTTACTTATGTTCATAATATTAATTATGTTCAATTCATCCTATTGTATAAAGTAGTAAGCTTATTTTTGTCTGTACCAAAGGATCTCGCTAACCGCTGAACCGATCGGGTTCTCCTTAACAGGGTAGATTCTCGTGGGTCCCGGGAAGGTTAATAACTATTTTGGGGGAGGGTACCACCATCCTCCCAAGAGAAATGAAAAAAAAATCGAAAATTTTTTAATATACGGGAGACTTCAACGTCAAATAAAGAGGTATCGTACGTAAAGAATTATCGTAGAGACTTTAACAACAAAAAACATTTAAAGTGCCACTATAGGCCAATAGGGGCGTAGCCGCTAGTAATATTAATGTAGTATGAAATAAAGCTGATTGTCACATCTTTGAAATATATGGTTAAAAACTTTTTCTTTCTTTCTTTAGTACTGTTAAGTCTGCTACTGGATACGCCACTCGAGGCCTCTAGGGGAATGTAAAATGTTTTCTATTCAATCTTTGTTAAGATCTGATGTTTACCAAAAAAATCCGCTAGACAGCGTTTTCATTTTTGAAAATAATTTTGGCGATTTCTCTTGGGGTGGTGGTACCCTCCCCCCAAATAGCTACAAACCTTAAATTGACCTATGAGAGGCTACACTGTAAAGGAAAATCAAAATCATTTATGTTATGGTTAGCGAGATCCTTCGGTACTAACAAACATACTGTTACTTTATTATAAGGATATCCTAGCAAAGTTAGAATGTACAATGTACATACTTGTAAATACCTGAAAGGCCATAATCGCTTGACAGCATTCAGTTTTATAAAATATACAGCTTCGCTCTTATATGCATTGTCATCCTTGTTTATTTTCTTTATTATATGTCAATCATTCTAATAGGACAAAACTTCAATTTTGGTACATGAGAAATATATGAAGTGCAAAAATGAACATAAAATATCCATGAATTTAGATAATCAAAAATTTAATATGGAATTGAAAAACGACCATTTTGGTTACCATTAAGAAAAACAAAAATATTAATAAAGATTTCAAAGTAGTTTTAAACTAGGTATATATAGTTAAATTATGAATTTCTGTCAAAAAAGTTTCCTTGTGTTTAAAGTTAAAGTCACTAGACTAAACATGTTCATTGTTCATGCCAAAATGCTAATTTATATTTTAAAGAATTTACTTTAGAATTTTCAGATAGCAGGGAAAATACACTAAAATTTACAAAAAGTTTAATTCTTCATTCGTTGGCTTAAAACTACGTCTATTACTAGCGGAGTCCATATTTTTCCACCAGTAATTCAAATTGTTATTACCATTTTAATAAATCAAATAGAAGTCTGAATTTTTGTTGTGATTCTAATGACCAATAAAAGTTTGGTTTGTCTAAATTTGTTTTTCATTAGTCCATAATTGTGTGTACAAAAATACAAGTTATCTTGAAGAATTTTGTCAGAATGAGTGAATGTCACTAATGAATAGAGAATATATGTGGATATATTGACAAGGGAAAATTTGTCGTCACTTTAGATAACTAACATAGACCTCATTTGTCGGTCATTTCGTTCATCCAGTAAGAGGGGACGAGATGGGGTAGAGGGGGTGAATGGGGATTTTTGTTATTCTAGCCAACTGCGAGTACAACTTTACAAAAGTATATAAAAATCTGATGCAACATCCAAGTAATAATATATCGATTATGTTACTACTAGCCCTAGGGTTGGTTTTCCAACCATATCTATATTCAGGCTAAGAGTGTCTGTCCTTCCATCAACCATGAATAGAGTAAAGTATTCTTGAAAACCATTTATTAGGCCTTCACAATTTTATTTTCAAATAAGGATTTTTATTTTTGTTCGGTTATTAATAGTCATTGACGTAAATGTATTTTTTTCTATGCAGTATTGATTGACTTTAGAAATACCCTGTATTATGAAAGAACTCAAATTATACAATGTCAAGGGTTGTGGGGATTCCTACAACGAATGGGTAACTACAAGTAAAAGAGTGAAGAAAGTCACTACTTTTGAATATATCTAATTATTTTTTTTGCTTTTAAGAACATTCATAAAATTTTAGGAAGTTATTATCCTTTTGAATACTTCATGTTAAGCAACCAAAAGTCTGAACACACCTGGTTCAACTCTAAGGACATTTGTTAAATAATTAGGCTAAATTTGTACAAATTAAAATCATTTCCTTACTTATAAACCAGTACCTCCTTACCCAAAGGGAATTAATTGGGTTATCTCCAATTTAATTTTTGTTTTAATTTTTAAAGATATTTGTTGCATTTATACCTTTGAGAAAAAATTTATCCTATCCCCCCCCCTCATCCCTTGAACAAAAAAAATTAAAGATTCTTTTTGCCCTGGGAATCAAGATTTAAAAACTAAAAGAGATTATCATATACCAAATACTATTAAAGCTTTCAGTCATGACTAACAAACTCAACTTAATATTAGAGAGCTTCTCTTTCAAAAAGTGATATCTTAATATTATATAAACATTTTAAAAAAGATTCTTAGAAAAACGCAAACTTTATTACAACAGATAAAATACTAATTCAATAATATTAGTTTTTCTCATGTAGAAAAGTTGAATTTAATTTTTTTTTATAACGGTGTCATATATATTGTTAATTTTTTAAATGAAGAAAAAAATACACTTTTTGCCCAATTAATAAAACACTTTTTTTGTGAATAAAATGTTTTCTTATTTCTTATCTTGGTTGTCTATTTGTAAAAAACCGTGTAAATGTCTCCGAGAAATAAAAACCAAATAGTAAAAGTGTTTATAAAAACTAGAAAAAAAACATAAAATTAGTGGATTTTAAGTAACATTCAAAATTATCATTCTCGCTAAGGGGACCCCGATGTAAAATAGGATGGTTGCTTTAGCAAACTTGTGTAGGAATACATTAACCGCTAAACAGGCCCATCTACTAAACTCATACAATTTTCAGGTGAATATTGTCCACTTTATTGGTTGGTTTTCTGTGGGCTATATTGTATTATTGGATCTTTGACACTATGGCAATAGGGCTTTTCAAATGTATATACCTTTCGAAGTTTATCTGTAGTCAAAGCCAGCCGTAATTTTCGGAACCTGCGGCTGTAGATTGTTGAAAAATGCAAGCTTATTTTTGTCTTTTTGGCAGCTGTTAATTTTTAAACGGTTGTTAGTGGCAGTGGCTTGTTAGAACAAAAAAAAATCCAGCTAAAATCATCTGCAGCTCTCCGTAAATTTAAAAAAATTAACATATGAATTAATAATATTATTAGCAAAAAGTTGTTTTTTTCTCTACTGTTTTCAGTTGTACTGTTTTGTTTGAATGAGTCTTATGTCTTATGTATGATATATTTTTGTATTTGAACATGTTATTTTTCTTATTCACACCAAATATAAAAACATTAAGATGTCGGAATTATTATCTACACACATTTAGATACTGTTTCAAATATTCATTTAAAGCAGAGCATTTAAAAAATTAGAATACGTCTGTATGTCAATAGCATTGCAATGGATAAAGAATCCGTTGTTATACTGACATGGGAAGATTTTTCTTCAGTATAGATTTCTAATATGAACCTCATTTATTGGCCAGTTCGTTCATCCGGAGGAGGTGAGGTTAAGGGGGGTGTTGGTAGGGCCATCGTTTTTAGCCAGCTGCGAATATCACTTTATGAGAGTAAATGAAAATTTGGTGCAACATCCAAGTAATAATATATCGATTGTTAAGATCAGCTTCTATAGATATTTTAATTTGTAATATTTTAATATACTGTATAGCAATCATAAATTTAAAATATTTTCTTTTTCTCATGGAATACACAAAAACTATTATAACCAAATTTTCTCCGTTTTCCCTCTGACTATTATTTGTGTTTCTTCTTTTTAATGGCTTAAGTGTTCCAACAAAAAGGTGAACAATTTCTATTCAAAAATATAAACTCACTTTAACAATCAAATGTTATTCTAGTCATGTAATTGACCCTAACAATTTGCAAAATAATATGATAATAGCTGTATATTTATAAAGGTAATCTGGAAAAGTATGAGTTGAAATATTTACTACTTAATCTGAAATTAAATTTCAATTTTGTATGAACACACATGGTTTCTTTCTTTAAGTCTCTCTTCCTCATTTAAATTGTAAGTACGGTGCACGTACAATGAAGTAAAACAGTTAGTTTTAACATTTTTCAAATATATGATTTCAAAGTTTTCTTTCTTTTTCTTTAATTATTAGCTTTTTAAAGCTTTTCCAGTGTCGTAGTTAAAACAAAACTTAGTCTATACGTTGATGCCTAACAAAATATAACTTTTTTTTTACGAAAAATTAAATGTAGTTTTAGATTTTCGATTAATTAATAAAAATCACATAAAATATCTTATATTAGCAAGTCTGCAGTATAAATAATGTCGAACTACAAACAATCCTAGTATACAAAGAAAAAAGTTTTTTGTCTGCTTGTCCGTTAATATATAACCATTGAACCGATTGGCCTCTCTATTTTGGGGAAGCTTAACATAAAAACCTTCAATCCAACCTCCCCTTTAAAAAATAAATGAAATTATGTTTAGATTTTGAACATTTTGTAAAAACTCCTATCTTAAGTATTTTATGTTTCGTCTTTGGTTTCATAATCGTGATTTTTCTTCTTCTCTCAACTTGGAAGGGATATGTTTTCTCAAAACAATTTGCAAAAAAAATCCTTTAAAGCACTTAGAAATATAATTAGTTTTTGTTAGTTTAAGATAGTTGAAAAGATTCAGGAACGGTCAGGACTCCATATATTAAATTGAAATTAATTTAAGAATATAAAAAGGCAATTTTAAAAAATCAGTTAAAAATTGAAAATCTACCCCATAAAAATATAAGCTACTAAAGATATGATTCAAAATATCAATCAACACAGTGCCTATTAAAAATGCCATACTGGCCTATTATTGGTTAATTCAAATGTATACTAGCCTATCATTGGTAATTTAGTCTTTGTATGGGCTTTGTATAATATGACGTCATTTTTTGTAAGCACTATAAAGAGCTTCTCAACACAGCTGCTTTTGTCGTATTTAGATTTTTTATTAGGAATAATTGTCCCTACCCCGAAAAAGCCGCAAAGTGGCAGAGGAAAAAAAGTTTTGGTTAATGCATGTTAAATTTTTCTTATTTTTAATCAAAGACACGGCTAAACATAATGAAATCTAGTTAATGGAACAAAATGCAAATAATTTTCCCCTTTTTAGTCAAACATAAATTTGCAATAAATATTATTTTTGAATGGCAAAGTAAATTCATTTATTACTTTAATTTAAGTTTAAATGTTTTTCAGAATTTGTATTCGTGCTTTTATATTGAAGGTAATTATTCATATGTTATAGTACTTAAATTCTAGTTAAAGACAATATAATGGTTTAATACTTACATGTACATTATGCAATAATTATGGCTTTTATGGCAATATCTAAATTTATATTTTTAAGGAGAAACTGTAATAGATAAGATACTAGAATAAAGTCTGTATTTAAAGTAGCACAAAACCATACTGGAACCTATGTGATGATGAACTGAATCTTTCAAATGGTTATTGAAATCTTAAGCTTCATACAAAAAACTAATTTATATAATTAACAGTATGAATGGGTGAATTCATTAGTATATAAAGTTACATGAATAGATTAAAAAACAAATTCAAGCGCAATAAATGTTATTTTTTACAATGATCTGTAAAGAACAGTAACAGAATAAACTAAAATATATTTGATAATTATTCCATTTATCGTGATGACGAGATAACAATGGACATGTGATTGTATTAGACATAAAAAATTTGAAACCTCTCATTTTACCTTCCTTAAACCTTTTTACCCTCCTCAAAATGAAAAGCTTGGACGTCCCTGCTAAATGTGTGTCCTTGTGTATTGAAGAAATTCTAACTTTGTTAATTATATGTAAAAAAGTAAAAATGTATCCAAGGACTAGCATGAGAAGAAAATCAGTTGGTATCCAAACTCCTGCTAAGAGAAGGCCCAAGGAATAGGATTATATACTAATAGGTTACAAAATAATTCTGTAACTACTCGCTCGAAGTTCTAGCGGATTCACTCGTAGGTGAATGGGGGGAGGCTTAGTCGACCCTCCCCCTTTTAATCTTAACTTTTTAAAAAGAAAGGAAAATTTGGGGTAGGGGTTATAATTTTTTCCTAGTGGCAATTTCTCTTGGGAAGGTGGTGTTACCCTTCCCCCTCAAAAAATTATGAGACCTATGAAAAGCTACACTGTAAAGAAGATTTATATCGGTTTAGTGGTTAGTGAGATCCTTAGGTACACACTGACAGACATAAATCATCTTACTTTTATATAATTTGTTTAATTTGTCGATATTGTAAATACAAATACATTACGTTAACTTAGACAAATATGTTTGGAGTTCTCAGGTGAACAATAATAATTTGTCTTTACTGGTGTAAATCTGATAAATTTTTAACCTTAGATTTTTCCTTGTTGTCTGTTGTTTTACATGTTCATGGTAGAACACCTAGGCAGCTTTTTTCAACTCTATTTTCATCCTGTAACGACATTTTTGTTCATCACAGCTATTATAAATTTTTGATCTGTCTGCCTATCCTTCTTCATTTCAGTTATTTTATCTTATTGATTTTATAAATTTAGGATAGGTGTTGCCTGTAACCGATAGTTCTGAACGTTAATTTAGACAATTTAGAATTGACCCATTGATTTACCTTTTACAAGTACAAATGAGCAATATTTAGAAAACGTAGGAACTTTATAATCTTTACTAGAAAATAAAGAAAATTTATAGCTTTTTTTGAGAAAAAAACCTTTCCATATTATCCTAATCACCTAATTTTTGGATTAATGATTCCTAAGATGATAAGGCGCAATCTAATAAGCATCTCTGTAATCAAGTCTAAAGCTTTATATCCATACTAAGCTACCTGTAATCAACAATTTCAGCAAGAATCTATGCAGAATTTTTATTCTTACTTTAAAATAATGTTAGTTTGTCAGACAGTAATATTTGTTATGATTAAACTTTTATTGCCGCGTTTTATTTCGCTACCGTTGGTTATTATCCTTTTTTTTAAAGCTATACTTTCCATCGATGAATTGGATATAGAATGACAGGGAAAAAATTGTCGTCAATTCAGGTTGCTTACATGGAACTCATTTATTAATCAGTTCATCCACTAGGTGTTTAGGGGATGGGGTAAATGGGGTGGATAGGGGTATCATCATTTAGACCACTGCGAGTTTCACTTTATTAGAGGTCATGAAACATCCAGGTAATAATATATCCATTTGCCATTGTATCGTTGATAGTATAATTAAGATTATTGTAACAACTAAATAAATTCATAATTAATTACACATAAATCATCCAAACTATGTTAATAAAATTCATAACCATGAAATAACTTAAAATTGGAAAAACATCTTGATTATTATAGAAATCAGGGAAGAGGGATAATTAATTGTAAAACTAATTTGCTTCCAACCTTTCTTTCCTCTAAAAAAGTAAAAGATTATAATATAGTCGAATTGATTGTTTTTTGTATAATAAGGTACAATTTAATACTCTTTTCTATAGATCGATATGTTATTACTTGGATGTTGCACCAAATTTTCATGTATTCTGAAAAAGTAATGATCACAGCTGGCTGAATTAACGATGGCCACCATCCCCTCCTCTACTACTGAATGAACGAACCAGTTGATGAATTTCATATTGGCAAGCTAATTTGGCGATAAATATTCCCCTGTCAATAAATCCACGTATATTCTGTATTCATATTTAAGATTACGTATCCCCATAAAATAACTGGCGATGATATTATCAACTCATTCATTATGGAATTTCTCTTAATTAAACTGATAAACTGAGTATTTATTTAAAACATCACAGCATAGTTAATATTTGGTAGCGTATAACAAACATTTAACTATTAATCCTATAATATAAAGTAATATGGTATTTTTGTCTGTAGCTAAAAATCTCGGATGTGGCTGGTCTAAATGGGTAATTCTTTTCAGGGTATGTTTAAACATGTCTTGGAGTGTTTATAGGCTATTTTCCTGACATATCCGTCAGTCCCTAGAGACTAAGAGCGCAGCAACTAGTATGATTATAAATTAACAGGTAATCTTATTCTTGAATATGGATTGCATTAAAAAGATTTAAGTATATGTATTGACTGTTTAATATAAAAGAGCTAATACTACATAAGTTTAACTCGAATTTTTTTGGCTATTTACAATTATGTTAACTTTAATGGATGAACACTTAAAGGCTAACTTTTTACACAGTTCTGGGTGGCCTGTGTAGCTTTTGTTTTAATAACTCAAACCAAAAAATATGTTGATGCATATTTTATTCAGCCAACTTTTTGGGGATAGAATGTTAACAGTCATATTTACCATTTTTTAGTGAAACTTTTCTTTAATTTGGTCTGTCCGTCCGTAAATATTATGTCTTTTAGTTTATTTAGACATATTAGAATTGTCATATCGATTTAAAAATTTCCATGGTAATTTCTATAACATTTAGGAACGTTTAGGGAAGAGCAGCAACTCTATAATCGTTACCAGAAAGTCCGTACGTCCATTTAAAACATGCCTTTTTCACTTTTTTGCAACAACTTTTTGTATAATATCATTATCCTATTCATCTGAATTTTAAGGGGTATTCCTATCCAGTTTTTTGTTTAGGAATGAATATTTTTGCCCGAGGGAATAAATGATGGAGCGATAATGAATATTCCTAGGACAACAAGGTCGAAATAATCAAATCCTAAAAATGTAAGTATGTCCTTTTACTTTATTCTGTATTTTCGTTTTTTTAACAAATTTTTGTACTATTTCGTTTAAAATTACAAATAAATGTTCTGCTTTTTAAGTTCTGCCATATAACTTACTTTATCTATGTTAAATGCATAATGAAAATATCCATATTATTGTAAAGGTGTGAATTACTTTGATGCTTTATGATATTTTGATTTTTTGCAGTTTTCATTAACCCATAAGAATCTATACTATAACTGTCTGTATCAGAAGGTCTGCATTTTAATAATTGATTCAGTAACAAATTTACTTTTATTCTGTAGTTTGGCATTTGGTAATAAAATAAAGAAATGCGAAAAGTCATAGTTTTCTTCTAGCGTTACAATAATGCTAAAATAAATCTAAGCTTTTCTAGGACAAGGTATACATTTATGAATAAGAATTTATACGACATTTAAAGTATTTGTGAAAATATAAGGAGTACTGTGTAATACCTATGACACTCATAAGCCTGTACAATATAGGACTTCCAGACAAAGGTTGTTAAATCAATTGGGTCAATGTTTACAAGTAAATTTTAAATGATTGTCTTGATATAATGGTTTAAATAAACTATTTAAAATTAGTTTTTAGCATATATCATGTTCATGAATATTTCCAATATAAATATGTCAACATTTTTTTTGTTTTAAAATGTATTTCTCTGTTTCTAGGCCTTTCATCATTTTATTTTCCATCATACATTTGGCTTACAATGATAGGCTTATATGGAAAAGATCTTAGGACCAGTGTTTATAAAATATAATCTTATTTTTGTATATGTGTCCTGTTTTAAAAAGTTCCATTAAAGTAGAAGAATAGGGGGGCACGGGTTAAATATCTTAATGTCATGGAGCGACGACCATGTACCGGCCTCTAATTGGGACTTTGGATATCAGCCAATAGCGTCAAAAACATTAACACAGCTAAGTGTACAAAAGAACAAATGCAAT
The DNA here is from genome assembly GCF_053477335.1 of Acartia tonsa. NCBI lineage: Eukaryota > Metazoa > Arthropoda > Copepoda > Calanoida > Acartiidae > Acartia > Acartia tonsa. The sequence goes on along the minus strand of NC_137260.1, from coordinate 11,367,426 downwards.
TTGTTAGCAGACGAAAAAGGTCCCCAACACCGGAACCACACTATTATAGTTCCTGCCGCTATTTTTGTGTATTTATCAGCCATAAGCGAAATGAAAGTTAACTTTTATGATATATAGTTTAAAAATGGAAAAAAAACTAAATAAATGATTGAAAATACAAAGAAAAAGATAAATTTTATTAAAGTATTGGTCAAGTAAAAATGGCAGCATCTGACTTAATCTCATCAGACAAGAAGTGGTTCCTAAAGATATGAAATAATTTACTTGAATCACCATATCTGTACGTCTGACCACCTCATTATCTGCAACTCAAAGATTATTATGAAAATTGCTGGATATTTCTATATTTGATTTTGATGAAATTAATTCATATTTTTTCATTGCCGATTTAATAAAAGTGATTTAATTAGATTTTTTGATGATACCTGCTAAAACAAAACACACAGCACAACACACATTTACAGAAAAAAAAGATAATTTTATTAGTTTTGAATAATAACTTCCTAATTTTGATGTAAAGAACCTACCTTGAATATCTAATATACTGCTGTTAATCTTTTTTGCTGTAAGGACTTAAGAACCACTATTTTAAAGTGGTGTCTGCACTTTTTGAAATTTCTTTTCTGCCACACAATAGCGTCATTTCATCTTAAGATTTTCAGTGTTTATGCAATACAAAACAAATTAATTTTGTGAGCAACCAAAATTTTTGGTTTTGAAGAGCAGCCAAGATTTTTAAAAAGTGTTTGAGGTTGAAATGAATTTAAAATATACGTGGATATTATGACTGAACAAAATGGTCGTAATTTTAGGTTGCTAACATGGACAACACTTATTGGTCTGTTCGATCATCTCAAAAGAGGGGACAGGATGGGGTGAAGAGGTTGGATAGGAGGGGGGTCGTTATTTAGCAAGCTACAAGTTTAACTTTATTAGAGTATATTATCCAAGTAATAGAATCTCCATTTAGGTAGGGTAAAACAAGCTTTTTCAATTTCCCTTTTGAACATACTTCACTGTTTAGAAATAAAAGATTCTTAAATTTGAATGGAAAAAAACTTGGACCTAGAATATTCAAATATATTTTCTCTCAATCTTTCCCTAAACATATAAAAATACAGCATGCATATTTTTAAACGATAAAAAATACAAATAAAATTACTTTTATGTATGAGCATCTTTTTTTTAAGAGATCAACTTTTGTATGACAGAACCACGTAGATATTTTTATATAGATGGCTAGAAATCAACCTTATTCGACATTCACTCAAAGCCCCAAAAATAATGGACTTAAAAGTGTATTAAACTGTATATAAGACATTTGCGAATATATTGATACCATTAATTTGCCTCTTAGATAGAAAAAAGTATGTTTTTTTAATATTTTTCTCTTGCTACAAATCAAATTTCAAATTTGAGTCACCAAAAATGCTAAACTAATTTTTGCTCTAGAAGAATCAATTTTTGGAGTTAGAAAGTGCTTAATACCTCATTTTAATCGCCTGGCATTGCTTTATAATATACAGGTAATGACTTGGTTGTTTATAGAACAGCTGACTAAAAAATCGAGGTTTTGTGATAAACCCACTTTTGTTGTTGCTCCATAAATGATATTTTTTTTCCCAATTTTTTTGGCTGTAAAGAAGCTTTATATATTCATATAACATCCACTTAAATTTGACTTTTAATATTTTATTTATAACATCACCAGAGGGAATTGAATTTTGGATTTATATTTTTATTTATAATTTACATTTTATATTTTACACTGCTATGCATTGTTCTTATTCTTGTTTCTAAAAAAAATTTATATTATAAAAAAGAGAATTATTTAACGCTTCTATAGGTATGTTTATCATTTTTCTAGGCTTAATATAACTATAATTACACCATTTTAAAGTTAGACATCATAACATATTAACACAATTATTGAATCGGTCTGTATTATTAAGCTGGCAACTCTTAAAACAGCTGCATTTCATTATCCTATATATAAAGTAGTAATCTTTGTTGTCTTTAGCTTAAGATTTCAACAATTACAGTACCTATTGAGTTCTGTGTTTTATGGATGCTTCCTATAGGACCCTGGATAGTTTTGGAATTTTGAAAATAATATCAATTTATATTTTACACTGCTATGCATTGTTCTTGTTCTTGTTTCTAAAAAATATTTTTATAATTAAAAAGAGAATTATTTAATGCTTCTATAGGTATGTTAATCATTTTTCTAGTCTAAATATAACTATAATTCCAGCATTTTTTAAACATCATTATATTCAAGTTATTGTAATTTTTAACCCTTACAGATCGGGCCCCTATTCCCACCTTAATAGATCGGGGGGGGGGGGGGGGTCATATTGACCCCCCCCCTCTATCTCGGCTTCTGTTACAGATAAAGACGTAAAATTTTTTTCTGGTGGTTCATGTGTATTTTTAGAGAAAATTACTTTTTCTAGTCATAGCGGTCAGGCCGCTCCTTAGCCGCTTTTTAGCGGCCAGCCGCTAAATTTTAAAACAGCTGTAGAGCGGCCAATTTTGCAGCTAGGATGACCAAATTTTAGGACGAACTTTTATTTTTCATAACAAAAAAATTACTTTTTCTAATCATCGCCAAAAAACGGCAAATAACGGAAACCGCCATTTTCGGCGGTTACGGCGGTTACGGCGGTAAAACGGCGGTTGGCGGTGCCAATTAATACTTTTATCTGTTTATTATTGCTCAAGGAATTACCAAAAAAAATTATAGGTCTCTAGCTGTAATAGAAGCCCTGATATTCATGATATATGTCTGTAGTAAAAGCCGGACAAAAATCGGTCATAAAGTCGGTGAGGGTGCGGTCAAACGGTCATGACACCACTTTTCTCATAAGGATATTGATATCTCAGTATTCACCAAAAAAATTTTAGGTTTCTACCTTATATACAAAGTCATAATGTAGAAATTAAGATTTATTTAGAATTTTCTTTTAATTTTGGTGCTACCCAACCGACTTTGACCGGACACCACGACCGACACAGACCAGATATCCTAATAAAATCAACTCTTGCCGACGTATAATTACTAAACTTAAAAAGTCATGAAGTCACAACTCTCTATCTTACCTACAAAAAAAATGACATTGAAAAAATAGAGGGGGGGGTCAATATGACCCCCCCCCCCGATCTGTAAGGGTTAAATAAAATATCAATATCAAGATCTATTGGAACAATTTTTACCATGCAAAACAAGGTGTTATAAAGTGTAGGATCCCTCACAATATCCATCTGTCTGTCTATAATGCATTACACATGTAATGCTAATAGAGAGGATGCTATAAGAGTGCTCTTATAATGTGAACTTCTCATAATTGAATGGGCTTCCTGAAACCAGAGACCATAAAGTTGGCCTAGTAACTACAAGGGGGAGTGCAGGAGTATCCAGGGGGAGGTGCTTGTAAAAGGGTAATTTTTTTAGGGATGGGGGTAATCACCCCCCTTAATATATTATGGGGGGTATAAACCCAGCCTTTTAAATTTTTTTTAATAGGAGTAAAGAAAATCCTTAAAACTTACAAATCTAGGAATCAAACTAGCACCCCAACTAGTTGGGACTCCTATGTTTGAGGAAGAACCCCAATAAGTAAATCTCAATAAAACTTGATAAAATTATGCAAAATATCAAAGTATTCAATCCCTGAATTTCAACCATCTATCTTGAATAGGAGTAGAGAAAATCATGAAAACTTGAATTGTAGGAATCGATATAGCCCACCCCAGTTTTTTGGCAAATCCTAATGAAACTTGATGAAAATATGGAGTATTGATAGAGAGAGAGAATATTCAATCCATGAAAATTTAAGCCTTCTATCTTTTATAGAAGCCGAGAAAATCTCGTTTTCCCCTTTCTGTCTCAGACAGACAGACATACCAATGGACAGACATACAGATGAATGGACAGACAATGGACGGACAAATATTTTGAATTATAGAGTAGCTAAATGAGCTTACATAATCAAGGACGTCCAAGCTTTTTGATTTGGGGGGGAAGGGGGGAGGGAAATTTGGGCATCCCCATGTTTATTTTGTGGGGTAATCTTTATATAAAAAAGGCAAGGACGTCAAAGCTTTTTATATTTTTTTTTTTTGGGGGGGGGGGAGAGGGGAAGATTAAAAATTAAAAAATTATGGGGTTGCCCCAAATTAATTAATAACCCTTAACCCCCCCCCCCCCCACCGGGACATCCCTTTACATAAAGTAATGATTATAAAGTTGCTAAGTACCTTACTGCTACAAAAATCATCTTCCAACATTTAAGATTAATTCTAAAACGCCTGAATTAACAATAAGAGCTAACCATGCACAGTGCCTTCGAAGGTGCTTTGACTTAAGTGTCAGAACCTAAATTGGGACATAGTGCATTTCATTACCCTAGGTTAGGTAACTTCATTTCACTTTTCAAAAAAATCTAAAATGCAGCGGTTTTTGAGAAAATTAGATTTAAAAATTTCTAGTTAAATTTTCACCCACTAGGAGTTACCGCATAATCATGACAAGAAAATCAAAGATTATTTATCTAATATTTTGAACAACTTTGCTTTTATAAGTCAGTCATAAAACCTCCCTATATATGATTTATTTAAGGCTGAATTTCTGTGACCTTAGCAAAGCAATTGATAAAAATAGCCATTAATTACATCACTTCAGGAGTGGTTTTATGAAGAAATTTATTAGAGCAAACTTGTTCAAAATTAAAAATAAATAATCTTTGCTTTTCTTGTTATGATTATACGGTAACTCCTAGTGGGTGAAAATTGAACTTGAAATTTTCAAATTTAATTTTCTCAAAAACCGCTGCATTTTAGATTTTATTGAAAAGTGAAATAAAGTTACCTAACCTAGGGTAATGAAATGCACTATGTCCCAATTTAGGTTCTGACACTAAAGTCAAAGCACCTTAGAAGGCACTGTGCATGGTGTGGATATACACATCCTAATTGTAAAAATGTTTTGCTTTTTAAAATTGTAAATCAATTATTCAGGAATCGTTTTACTTTGTTTGTTTACTAGCAGCTGCGCTCCAAACATCTAGGAGCTCTGTAATTAAAGGAGTAAGGAAATTAGTAAAATAGCCTTATACTTTACCAAAATCTTAAGCTACAGACAAAAAAGCTTTATATAACATGTATTAATTTGTAAAACTGCAAATGATAAAATATGACCTATTTTTTTCTCTTTAAAAATTCTCTTTAAACACCTCCCCCTTTTTATATAAAGATGCTAATTCCCCCCTAACCCCAAGAGGATATAAGCAGTAAAAACCCCGCAGGTGGCACAATTTTCTAACACTTCTTTCTTATTTAGTCTTTTAAAAGGATTCAAAATGCATTGACATATATATATTTTTTTTAACTCTTATTTTATACATCTTAATTGAAACTGATGATCTATTTTTATAGAGAAACATATGTATTCCATCAATAAAAAGTTAAAAAATTAAGTGTGTTTATACATATAATAATTACTATATATAATAGGATAATGAAATGCAGCTGTTTTAAGGGTTGCCAGCTTAATAATACAGACCGATTCAATAATTGTGTTAATATGTTAAGATGTCTAACTTTAAAATGGTGTAATTATAGTTATATTTAGCATAGAAAAATGATAAACATACCTATAGAAGCGTTAAATAATTCTCTTTTTTATAATATAAATTTTTTTTAGAAACAAGAACAAGAACAATGCATAGCAGTGTAAAATATAAATTGATATTTTTTTCCAAAATTCAATTCCCTCTGGTGATGTTATAAATAAAATATCAAAAGTCAAATTTAGGTGGATGTTATATGAATATATAAAGCTTCTTTACAGCCAAAAAAATTGGGAAAAAAAATATCATTTATGGAGCAACAACAAAAGTGGGTTTATCACAAAACCTCGATTTTTTAGTCAGCTGTTCTATAAACAACCAAGTCATTACCTGTATATTATAAAGCAATGCCAGGCGATTAAAATGAGGTATTAAGCACTTTCTAACTCCAAAAATTGATTCTTCTAGAGCAAAAATTAGTTTAGCATTTTTGGTGACTCAAATTTGAAATTTGATTTGTTGCAAGAGAAAAATATCAAAAAAACATACTTTTTTTTATCTCAGAGGCAAATTAATGGTACCAATATATTCGCAAATGTCTTATATACAGTTTAATACACTTTTAAGTCCATTATTTTTGGGGCTTTGAGTGAATGTCGAATAAGGTTGATTTCTAGCCAGATGTCAGTTTGATACATTTTTTTTGTTGCAAAATTTGGGTAATAACAAGGACCATTACGTTCCAAAGTTGATTTAAACATTGGGAATCAATTTATCTTTCATTGGACACTCCCTTCATAATTTAGTAATGTCAAACTAGAGAGAAATCTCTATCTTAAAAAAATTCTCAGCAAACAATACAAAACTATAAACAAAATATAACAAGTATAGAGTAGCTACACTGCAGATTAATCAAGCAAAAAGTGGCAACATACTTCTAGGAGATTCGATTTTTATTTTCATCGATAAATGTAAAAGGATCGATTATATGCTCATATGCTAATTTAATTAACGATGGATAAAACTTATTTTAAATTCTAAGCATTGCAATTTCCCTTTTGGGTAAAGAGTTGAAGTTGCATGAATCATTGCAATTTGAATAAAGTTACATGGTCAACCCAAAGAATTGATAGGACCCTAATGGAAAAAAATTTCTAAAAACCATGTTTAGCAAGAATAATAAAATTTCTTTCTTTATTTCAACATACTTGTCCACAAAATGTCTTATGGAAATACTGTTTTTGACACTGAATTGATGACAAATAAGTTAAATTAAAAAAAAGAAACTTGAAGCAAACCTAACCAAAGACATTGCTTAATATTTGAAGTGAGAGTGGTTAATGCAGGGAGGAAGGGAGGGAGGGGACATTGGAATGTTTATTACATTTGTCCCAAAAGTTTTATAATTTGGGGGTCTTTTAATGAATTTTAATTGGTTGCTTTATTAAGTTGAGTGTCAAAATGCTTTAACCACTAATTGTAATCTACAGACGTTGTAATTCATCATTTGGATGCACACTAATTTATCGGCCATGGTCTTATCCCTTTATATCCCTGGGTTATTGGTTTGTCTCCAATTTATTCTAAGCATGTTGTCACCTTATAGACACATTATATTGATAGGATCAGTATTGCAATTTGTAAATCAGCTTTGCGCAGTTTTATTCTTTTTATTTTTAAATTAGCTTAGCTATCGTTTGGGCTGTATCTTAGGGCACTAATTATCTTGACCAAAATTCAAAAGGGACAAAACCTATTGCAATCATCAACCCATTAAATATACCAGTAAAAAAATACTTTTTATTAGTTAAAAATTGTATAATTGGTTATCCGAATTGGTTGAACTTTTCATGGAACTTTTTTCCGTACTGAAAGACCCCACCCAATACCATAAAGGCTTAGAAAGAGTAGCTTGTTTTGTTTTGAACTAATTAATTTGACTCCAAACTGTAGTCTATTTTGCATGTTCGTTAGAAAAGAAAAGTTGTCATAACTGATAACATTCAAATTTATTGTATTATAGCCAAAGTTGTTTATACATTATGAAGAAAAATTATATGTATTTTCTCCAATCCAAAAGTTTTTAAGCTCGTTCTGCAATTTGTTAGCTAAAAAGCTTTGGTGGATTTAATTGAATCTGGATTGAATTTAAAATAAGAGTCCAACTTATTTAATAAATAAATTTTATTTATATATGGATTATTTGTAGTTATCAATCATTGTCTCAAATTTTACGCTAAAAATAAATTTTAGCATTTATTTTTGAACACCCTTCTTGTATTTCATAAAAAAAATTTTGAAGACAAAAAGTAGAAATTGAATTCTTTGTATTATAACAAAAGTTGATGGTGTGAAATGAAAGTGAATTTGAATACATTCATAATATAAAGCAGTTATAAGTTTCTAATTTTCATATATGTCATTGCGTCATAAAACAATTTTGAATATTTATACTTACTTGTGTTAATTTGCTCTATGGTTTTTAACTCTTAAAAACCTAAAACTTAACACCAATCTCAAGTAAATTGATTGCGAGATCATACTGGTCATTATAACACACACACACACACACACACATCCTGATATACTATTATCTAAAAGTGAGGTTTTATCTAACCTTTAATATTTCGCTATCCTTTGAATCTATTAAGATTAACCAATTTAGGGTATCTTTACATAGCTATGTGATGGATTTAGATATTTTAGAAAAAGTCTTGGGATAGTTTTAGGCTATTTTTCTGCTTCCTCCCTCTCCCCCCTATGCTAGGGTGAAACCACTAGTATTAGTATATAAAATAACGGGACATTTTTATTTCATTTTAAGCACTTTTATTAAAGATCGTATACAGTTTTTGCTTGGCAATTTTTCTGAGCTGTTGAGCAGAAAATATTTTTAAACATAGACCTCCTAATACCATTTATATCAAACCAAACTTAGACGGTCTGTAAATCTGTAATGTCAACGATAATTTATTTTTGTAATAGCGAAGATACTACATAATCATAAATTCACCTCAATTTTTTTGCCTAAAACAAGATATGCTTTTTAAGATAGACTGTTCATTAAGGAACTTACTTTGAAAGCCTTGATGTTTAGAATTTAAAACAATAAAAAATAATTGTAAAATGTAAAAGTGTATTATCTCGAAGACGAAGAAAGTCCCTCAAAAAAATCAGCATGTTACGTCATAAAAACGGGGGATTATCTATCTCTTTTTTTTAGGGGCTTTCTTTCCCACTCCTCCTCTCCACATCCCTCATTTTTATGACGTCATTGAGAGACTTTCTTCGTCTTCTTTATCTCCATTAAGTTCTTACCTTATACATATTAAGTTTACATATACTGGTAAGTATGTATATATTTCTTTTAATTTATGTTCTAAACTATCAAGTCATCGTTGTTAAGTATAGTGTAGGACTAATTTACACCTACAAGAGAGTTGTATATCATCCTAAATTTATTGTTAACATTAACATTAATCAGAGAGAGAGAGGGGGACAATGGGCTTTTTATTACACTAGTCCCCAAAGTTTTATAATAACATTTTATGTGGGGATTTTACTGAATTTTTATTGGTTGATTCATAAAGTTGAGTGTTCAAAAGTTTCAAATTTCACTCTACAGAAGCGGTAATTTTGTGTATCAATATTAAGGATGTGAATCAATTTATCGGTCATTGTCTTATTTCTTGCACATTAATACAAGTTGCAAATATAAAACCTTAGGCTATTAACTTACTCGTTTATTCAACTAATATGTGAGATTTGGTTTTGAGTAAACTAACCATTCTATGAATCAATATACGTGGTTGAGAAGTTTTGATCAATCATTAATTATTAAAAGTGCCAAAAGGATGAGAGAATGTGTATAAAACTTTGAGTACAAGTATGTATGATATACATTGCAATATCCCCTTTCATCCATGCGATAGACTGACACATCGCTATAGAATATACGTGGATATACGTTAACTTAGGTTGATAACATGTACCTCATTTATTGGCCAGTTCGTTTATCCAGTAAAAGGAGTGGGGATGGGGTAAAGTGGGTGGATAGGGTATGTCCTTATCTTCAGAAAAAAAATATAGTATCTTAAATTGCAATCGAGTAAATTTTACTCATAGATTTACATACCGACTGACAGACCGACAAATGGATTGTGTGCTAGTTAAAGAGTAGATTCTGTATAAAATATTAATTAAGCATTGAAAAACATAATATAATAAAATTACAATAAAGATAAATTCCCATCAAAGTTAGTTAGGAACAATACCACCCCCCCCCCCTCATCAATGTCCTTCTAACTAGTTATTATAAAGTAAAAAGGTATGAAAACAGGGAGGGATGTACTTGAAGGGGGTTTCCTTCTGGTGTACAAACAAAATAGCATTGGAATTTTTTGTAAAACTAATGGATGTAGATTATAGATAGGGAGATATTATGACAAGGAAAAAATTGTCGTAAACATAGGTTGCTAACATGGATCATTTATTGACCATTTCGTTCATCCAGTAGGAGGGAAGGGGATGGTGTAAAGGGGTTAGAACGGCCCGCTGCTTGTTTCATTTATCATTAGAGAACATGATAAGCTGGTGTAAAATCCAAGTAATAATATATCCGTAGAACAAAACAACCTCTTTTTTAAGGTTTTAATGTTTTAAGGTTAAAGGTTAAGTGTAATACAGTTATTTTGATCCTGCAATGAAAATTAAAACCCTGTAAGGTCAAAGTGCAGCAGTTTAGAATGGACTCCTTTTTTATAAAAACCTTCGTTGTTTCGAATGAACACTATTCCGCGCCGAATAGGGTTGTTATGTTATGGTTTGGTTGGTCTGTAGTGCTTATAGGAAATGTCAGAGTAACATGACAGCTAGTGATTGACACCTCTGACAACAGGGGTGCCACGAACACGCTTATTTTTCGCACATTTTTTTAATATTATTTCTCATATCTGTAAATTCAGAGAAGTAGAAAAATAAAATAAAATAATCAAATATTAATCATTTATATATCTTAAAAGCATAATCTTAGACCATTTACTTAAGTATTTCCTACTAAAACTGTTCGAAAAGAATCGCACTTAATTTTTATTACGGCAACCCTGATTAAGTGACACCTTTTATGTATATCTTCATTTTGCAGAACATGATGTGTTTTGTTTCTCATTCCATAATTTTTAGGAAGTCCTTCATTAGAATAAGAGTTATGGGGATATGACAATGGAAGGCATTCTTGTGGCGTCATACATCCTAGTTTTTAAGAATTTCTTGTATAGTTTCAGAATCGTTCTACAAAAGCAACAGAATTGATGTCCGGCAGTGTGTTTATCTGTAGCTTAAAAGTCTGGATATCTTCTGGACCGACAAGACATATATCTCTTCAATGAAATTTCTTATTCTATTACATTTATTACTTTTATGAGAGAGAGTACCATCCACCTCCCCTGTCTCCTAGTAGAAATAATTGTAATATTCATTTTTGGTGTGCGAAAATTCATTTTTGCGCTTTTATTCACATTAATATACATATTTTTAAAAAAATGTGTATTTTTGTCATTAGCTTAAACATTTTCACTGAAAATTATTTTAGCAATAAGATTCGAAATTTGTAAGAAAATCAAATAAAGCACACTGAGCACATGATTTACCCTATCAAATAAGCAAAAATGCCATCTAAGAACAAAATTGTACATACTGTCTAATTTTAAAAATCTTTCAATGTTTGTTCATAATTATTTGAGAATATTTGTGCCTGCTCATGACAAGAATCATGGCCAGTAAAGTGTATATCAAGTCAGGGAGGGAAGGGATTTATTATGCTAGTTCCCAATGTTTTATTATAACGTTTTCTATTCGTTGGCTTAATAACTTTTATTGAATTTTGATTGGTTTGTTTATTCAGTTCAGAATCTAAACGTTGTAACCACTAATTCTTATCTACAGAATGGGTAATTTTAGTATCATCATTGGGGATCTACATCTATTTATTGGCCATTGTCTTATCCCTTTAGATCCCTGATATCAAGTCCATTTCCGGCTGCCCTTTAGTTCTCTTCCTGTTTTCTGTTTCAGTGTATGTTTGTGACAAGTTAAATGGGTATAGTTTTAACAGGGAGGGAGGGGACATTGGAATCAGGAATAGGTATAACCAACAAGCGAAAAAAATCTAAACTAATATTTGGGGGGCAAATGGAGAGGTCGTCAATTTTACGATGTGTTGCCCCCCAACGACAGCTGAAAAGTACGTATAGGTTTCGTGATTTTTTCCGAATTAATTTCATTGTTGGTATAAGCTGCATTGGAATGTAAATCAAACATGATTTTTATTCGTTGGCTAAAAAACATTGGGTACTTTTGATTGGTTTGTTACAAAACTTGTTGTGCCCAAACTTTAAACAAATTATATACAGAAGGAGTAATTTTGTTTACCATCATTTAAGATATATTTGGTAATTTTTTGTCCATTGTCTTATCCCTGAGTGTAAGTGAGTTTTATTTCTTTCTACAGGGTAGGCAGGACAAAGATAGATAAATTAAAATGTACATAGATATATTAAAATATACATAAAAGTAAAAAAAGGTAAAAAAGGTACATAAATTGTTAGATAAAGTAGATAAAGAAAAAAACTTAAAGTGATAGAACAAGTTTGTGCGGTATAATTTGTTGAAATGAAAACTGAGAAATTTTGTTTTCTTATACAAAATTCCCCACGCCAATAAAGAAAATAATATTTTGATTATTAAATTATGTTAATAGTAAATGGATTGAATGAGGCAATACTTTTGTTCTTAAACAAAAAAACTGTTGATGTAGGCTTTTATTTCCTCTTCTGTTTTATGTATGTGACAAGTTAAGTGAACATTTGGGTACACTCATGGGTAGAATGGGTACAGATAGATAGATAGATACAAGTTCGTTAGCATTTTATCGTGACACATCCGCTAGTTGTCGGGGAGGTAATTGGTTCGAATCTCAGCCAAAACCACGTTATAATTACACAGGACATAAAAAGTCGTACCTACTGCTCCTATCTAAAGTAAGGGAAATGCCTTCGCTGAAAACAGGTGCAACCCATCATCAGCTAGAACCTGCAGACAAATGGCGTATTAATCAAAGGGTTGGTTGTCTGCAATATCAAAGATGTTAATTCCTTGGGACTAACATAACTGTGTTTTATTTTAATAGGTTGTTTCATTAATGCAGAATATTTGTGAATATTTCTCCTTATACTTTCATTGAACCATTATTATTTTCTCAAAATATTTCTTCTCATTATAATGATAAACAATGATTATTTTCTCATGCTGTTTTATCTACAGAAATTATGTCTAATTGCATATTTAACATTTTTCTAAATAAGATAGAGCTATCGAAAACCCATGTATTATGATAACAATGAAAGGGGGGTGGTACTGGGTAGGGGGTACTAAGAGTTATAGAATAATCATAATAGATTGAGAATGACATCTTAATTTTAGATTATTAGTGGGTTGTAATGAATATTAGCGCAGCTATATCATTGAGAAATTAATTCCTTGTTTATAATTGAATTTTTAAAAAACATGAATATAAATTGGTTATATGCAAATGTCATATTTTATAAAAAAATAATTGAATGAAAGTAAAAAAATTGCTTTTCTTTTCTTGAAAAATAATTTTATGTAATAATATTTTAAAAGGCACAACTTCAAACATAATTATATATAAGTTTCTATATAACCAAGAAGGAAAAAACATTTCATATCGTCTATGAAATTATTAGAATAAACTTTTTCATGAGGGTAGCTCTAACTTTACCTCTAATATGAAAGCCCTGGTTTTGGGAGGGCAAGCAAAACAAACTGACAACAAACTCTCTTTTATGCTGATAAAGTTATGCGATAGGCAATAAGATGTGGATAATGATTCGTAAAAATAGAATGTGTTGTTAGGTGTACATAAATTTAAAATATTTGAAGTTTTAAAGCAGAAAAATTGTTGGTATCAATAGAAAAATGGAAAGAAATAGAAAGAAAAAAGAAATCCCAATTCTAATAAATAAAAAATGTAGTTTAAACGAAGATAAATACTTAACAAAAATGATTAGAAGCTATCTAAATTCTTACAAAGTATGTATTATTGAACGTGCTGGCCCAAATTGTATGTTAGCCTTGCTACTTTCATTAATGAAGTTTTTATGTTATTAAATGTCCGTAAGTGGAACTAGCCCCGCAAGTTACTAAACATGTCAGTAAGATTTCCTTATCGATGACGGATTGATTGCTCAATACGGAGAAAGAGAGAGAGAGAGAGGGAGAGAAAGAAGTAAGAGAGAGATAGACAAACCGAGAGATTGGCTATTTATGCAAAGTTTTGGATATTTGTTTATGCATGGAAAATGAATAACCATTAGAAGAAAAAAATTCTAACCGGCCCAAAAAGATTATTTTATTTCCTATTATAACAAAATTGGGCTCATTATTTGCTTTCTTAATATTACAGACAACGTATCCTTTGATTGCACGACCGTTGTCTGAAAGTACTAACTGTAAAAGATACAACTTTTTAATGTCTTTATTTATGATGTGGTTAGGGCCGAGTTTCGAACCTATCACCTCCCCCATCAACGAGCTACAGTCGCGGATGTATCACCTAACTAATGTACTGTACTATAGTAAACTATCTTATTTTTGTGCCTTATCCCTGAAATAAAAGTTGATTTATATGTTTGTATACCTACATAGTAGTTATATGCATAACAACTTGGATTACGACGAAAATACCAAAAAGTAAATGGTAGAACAAACAATTCAAATTTATATTATTTTTAGTTATATAGTCATTGTTTTTTATTAGAATATGGAAAGGAATTGAAAATATATACCACTGCCAAAAAGCATAAAACGACCAGTGGTATGTATATTTAAGAGTAATGAACGAATAGTAAAATAGTATGATATATTAGCCGTATTTATGGACATATAATGCATTATTCAAAATATATAAATAATTAGTCATTTTCTTCAGAGAACTTTTCCATGTCTGAGAAAGTTAGGCAGTGAGGTGGTTATTAAGGGCGTAAACCCCTGAAGACTAAACTTGAAGCCAAGGCATATCTTCATCAAAACTGACCCTTCCCTAATATAATAGAGAAATGCTTATAGACTCATAGGTTTTTAACTTTATTCAGTTCTAACTCTAAAAAAAGTTATTTAAGAATATAATTTTGCTATCGTATAAAATAGTATAGGGTAGATATAGGTTTTTTAGTGGAAGAGCCAAATGCATGCAGTTTAATTTATTTCGTACGTTTGATGCATACGTTTTATCTTGTCCATTTTGTAAGAATAATAGCATGCTAATGTAGAACTACATTTAAATAGAATTTTAGATTTCTATACTTTAAAAAATCATCTTTTAAAGTAGCGCAGCAAAGATCATCAAGGTCTTAAGCATACTGTATTACAAAAAGGACAGACATACGTATAACCAAAAGTTATAGAGTAGCTGTTCTTATCATTAGAAATTATTTCAAAAGAGTCAAAAGAGTTTTCAGTAAATATTCAATTTAATAAAGTAATTGGCCTATATAAACCATTAGAATAGTTTTATCTTGGAACATTTGCTTAGAACATAAGCCATATCTCTTTATCTCCCTTCCCCCCTTTCTTTTCTTTCTCATTCCTCTCCCCCATAAGCTCTCACCCATGAAGATAAAATCAGACAATGTGAAGTTTCTGGTGTTTTAATGATCAACACTAATATAATATGAAAATTACATAAGAAAGTTTAAATTTTACTGTGACTTCATGGTTTTCAAGACCTTAGGAATTCATAAAATTGAATATTTTTGAATTGAGCTGATGATGTGTGGCTAGATTATTGTGTTCCTGGCCAAAACTTTCTAGATTAACCAAGGTTTTATACAAGGTTTATATATAAGGCGATAATACCTGTTAGATTATTGTGTTTCTGGTTAAACTTTCTAGATTAACCAAGGTTTTATACAAGGTTTAGATATTAGAAGATGATACCTGCTAGATTGTTGTGTTCTTGGCTTAAACTTTCTGGATTAACCAAGGTTGTATACAAGGTTTAGATATAGAGCGATAATACCTGCTAGATTGTTGTGTTCCTGGCCAAAACTTTCTTGATTAATCAAGGTTTTATACAAGGTTTAGATATTAGAAGATGATACCTGCTAGATTGTTGTGTTCTTGGCCAAAACTTTCTAGATTAACCAAGGTTTTATACAAGGTTTAGATATTAGAAGATGATACCTGCTAGATTATTGTGCTCCTGGCTAATATTTTCTAGATTAACCATGGTTTTATACAAGGTTTAGATATTAGAAGATGATACCTGCTAGATTATTGAGTTCCTGGCTAAAACTTTCTAGATTAACCAAGGTTTTATACAAGGTTTAGATATTAGAAGATGATACCTGCTAGATTATTGTGCTCCTGGCCAAACTTTCTAGATTAACTAAGGTTTTATACAAGGTTTAGATATTAGAAGATGATACCTGCTAGATTATTGAGTTCCTAGCTAAAACTTTCTAGATAAACCAAGGTTTTATACAAGGTTTAGATATTAGGAAATAATACCTGTTAGATTATTGAAGTTCTTTGTGAGGAGATAAAGATAGTACCGTAAGACGCCAAACTAACTACAATTCAAGAAATGCGAACTGTAAAGAGAAATACTTACATCATATTTGGTAAATAAAACAGTTCATCCCTATGTCCGTTAGTATAAGTTAGTTGTAATAAAATGAATCTAAGTAGCTATGTAAAGCTACACCCGTTTTAAAATTTTGGTTGAACATTCTTGTATAACCATTTACATTCATTGAATCTGAAGGCAAACAATTTAGGATGGACTCTGAATAAAGACATCATCATAATTTGCTTGTATATCTAGCTATCTCTTTGTCTATCTATCTATGCATATCTATTTCAAGTTATAATTTAGGAAGGACTCTGAATAAAGACATCATCATAATTTGCTTGTATATGTCTGTTCATCTATTATTTGTATGTTTGTCTGTGTCTTTATGTCTATCTGTTCCCTTAGTTTATAAGTTAGAATGAACTCTGAATAAACTCTATCTATATTATATTTATCTATCTATCTATCTATCTGGATCAAGAAGTAATAGAGATGGACCAACTAACAGAAATACTTATAGAGCATTATTTCTACTTTTTCTAAAGCTTAAATTCTGTAAACTACTAAGTTAAATTCTATGAATAAAATGTAATATTCTTTTTGTATATTGTTTTCTTTTCAAGTATTCTTTCTATTTACGTTTTAAATTAAATTTTAAAGGCTCGGCAACCGTCCAATTAGAAATGTCAATTAATGAAGAAAAATCTATAAATGAAGTGGCAGGACATTACTTTTGTTGACAGATCATAATTATCTGAAAAAAAAATAACTTTTGTACGATAATAATTGGCTATCTAAATGACTCGTATCATATCTCAATGGATTTGTTATAACTAGGAACTTACACCGGATTATCATGAAAGTGAAAGTTGTAGCTGGCTAAAATAACGATCTCCCCTCACCCACTTTAAACAATTCCCTACCCTTTTACTGCATGAACGAACTGACCACTAAATGATGTCCATGTTATTCATAAACACTAGCTTGGTCTAGCTACTTATACTAACCTACTACATTAAAAGGCTTTATTTTACTGTACTTTTTTTTCATGTTTCCGCAGGGTTATTGCTGCACCACATATAGGCATAGTTGTCCTTGTTTGAATTACATAACTTAGCATTAGAATTGCATAAATGTCAAGCTTGTATTCCATAAATCTAATATTTGCAAGTTTGAAAATTATTGTTAAACTTTATATCAATGCGAAATTATCATAAATTTAGCATGTGCTGAAATGAGGGCTTATGTGTGGACTGGTGTTTTGCAAGAACTGCTAACTTTATTCGTCAGTATGTCTTTCCGTCAAAAACAAATTGCTTGGTGTGCGGTAGGGGAGTGTAAAAGAGGATCAACACCCCCATTAAAATAAAAATTAGTTAAGCCTATCTTCCCCTTGCAAATTCACTGCAAAAATTAATATTAATGTATGGACACTAGAGCTGTGTATAATATGTTTGCAAATTCACTGCAAATATTAATATTAATGTATGAACACTAGGTCTGTGTACAATATGCTTGCAAATTCACTGCAAATGCAATTCTATGTATGTGCTTATCTATAAAAGCTCTCAATGTCCCATTTTGGCTAGTTTACATTGATTTTAACTTTGCACCATATTTTTAAGTTTTTTTTTCTAAAGTCCAACATACTTTCAAAATCATTTTTAGAAGTTTTTGTTTACATCTTATTTACATAAATATAAGTGAAATATATTTTATTCGCGGCTACGCCCTTAGAGATCTCTAGGGGCACTTTAGATGGTGGTGACTTGGATTTGACCCACCCCTAGTTTTAGAGTAAAAAAATGTACAATCCCCCCACCCCCAAAAAAATAGTCATAATCCTTCCCGGGACCCTGTAGGAAGCTACCATGTAAACGAGAAACATATCGGTTTAGTGGTTAACAAGATCCTTCGGTACAAACAAACATCCTGTTACTTTATTATAAGGATAAGTAGGGCTTAGTATTGGGCCAAATAAACCTTTATGGGACACTGGACTAAAATCTTATCTTAACCTTAGATTTAACATGACTTGAAACAGATTAAAGATACCATATATGCCTTTAAAGGAATCTTGTTCAATGCTTTAAAGTACTTTAACGTATCTCCTTTGAACCTTTTACAACTTGTAATTATATAAAATAGAATTTATACATATGTTTTTAGTATGACTCACCTTTCCTGAATGGCAGTCTGTCCGTCTGTCTGTCTATACATACTGCTAAAAATATACATGTTTTATTTGCTCGGGTGTTATTAAGATTGTCGGCTGTAAATTTAATGAATGTATTTATTTTTTAAATGCCCTCAAATAAAGTGAAACATTTTAAATAATGGATGTGAGTATTTCGCTTGACCAAAAAATGCTTTGACAATGACATTTTTATTTACATAGAGAAAATATGGTTTACCAAGCCGCTTTTTAAGATAGATAGCTAAAATGCCTCTGACCAATGAGCAATGATTATCTATTTGAATAAGTATTTTAAAAATTTCTATAATTAGTCTCTTCAGTTCATAAAAATGGAGAACCCCTTCAACAAATTAAAATCACCCTTCCAATTTAAACATTGCAGCTTAAAACTAACTAATTTAGTAAATTTTAAGTAAAACATAAAGAATTTCATCAATTTCAATATAAACAGTAAAATAGTAGAGAGGGAAAGGGTTAATTTACTGTTTCTCCCCATCGCACTTGCCTTGTGCTAAATTTCAATTTTGTCATTGAAAATCAACCAATAGTGTGGTGTATATTAACATAGCCAAGTAACAGGAAATAATTTGTTAGCAGATGAATAAGGTCATTGAAAAAGGAAGGGTGGTAGTTGTCTGTACATCTATACTATATAGCTGTTTTAGATTATATTAAACATACAAAACAAACATTTGAAAATATTTTTGAATAGAATTTGAGTTAATGTTTGTCCAAATTTGGGACATAATGAAATGTAAACTGACTTTTCTTTGATGAAATAACATTTAATTTAAAGTTTATATGGAAAACTTTTCTCCCCCCCTAAATGATCTAGTAAACATTCAGACAGGAATATTTTATCTCAAGAAAAATCGTTGGCTTCTACACTTCATTCAATCAATGTCATTGAGTTTAAAAGGAAACAATTCGATATAATACTAATCCAAATTAAAGGACAGTGGTTAAATAGCTGCATGTTCAATAGCTAATAGCTAATGTTAGCCAATAGCGTCAGAAATATTATAAAACAGCCATGTCGTTTCAAAAGAGTAAAAATCAATTTGTTAGCAGACAAAAATGCCCCCACCACTGGAACCAGGTAGTTGGTTATACATATATTCTTATACTTAATTATATGTAATAATTACATTTTAACACAATACTCATAATTAAAAAACAATACATTTTCAATTAACATTATATTCTAAATGGTTTATTATTTGGAGGCAAGTTAATTTTTATTTAGATGATGTATCCATGTATAGTAAACATGAATTATAAATCCATATATTTCTAGTCTGGCGGGTTTTAGAATTTAGCGGATTTTCATTTGTTAACAAACACAATTTTTGGCTATATTGGGTTTGGATTTCGGTCAAATTGTAATTTTTAAAATATCTTTTCTTGGTTTTATCAGTAGCCTGCACATAGTTTTGACAGTGTGTAACCCCCCTCCCCTTAATTTTCACCATCGACATTATCAAAAGTAATAAACGCATCCAGTCACTGGTAAATTATCGCGCGAAGCTCAACACATTTCGAACCCTTTTTATTAAAAGCGAAGCTTTTCTATAATTAGGGTCGGTCCGTACGTCCGTCCGACACAGACGGATAGCTTTTTTCGTTAATTTAGACATGTTAGAATTATCCTATCGATTTCAAACTTTGCATGGTGATTTCTTTAGTAGTTAGGTGCGATTTAGAAAGCGTAGCAACTCAATATTCATTACAAGAATGTCCGTACGTCCATTGAAACATGTTGATTTTTTTATTTTTTTAACAACAAATTTTTATGTAATCTCATCATTCGATTGAACTGATTTTTGGTATGTTGATTCCTGGGACAACAAAGTATAATGTTATAAGCGAAGCAACTCTATAATCAAGTCCTAAAGATGTAAGTGTGTCCTTTAACATTATCCTGTATCAAGCAGTTTTTCAACAAATTTACTTACAATTTTGCTTCGCTAAGTGTTAATGTCCGTTTGTTCTACCGTTTCAGTGCTTCTCTGTTGTCAACCTTGTTAATTTATGTGGTTTGTATCAAAGAGTTTAGAGATAGACCCTTGTCAAAGAAGGCATAAATGAGTGTCTGGGGGTTGACACCTAGAGGAATGTATCAGCCCCCTTGATTTTTTTAGAGGGGTAGATACAACCCAATTCTGTACGTTTCTGGTCAAATCTTGTATACTTGAAAAATACCTAAAAAAATTTATCAGCTGCTTTGTTTAAGTCAAAAATGTAAAAATCAAGATTTATTATAAATTTCGCTCTATCCCAAAACTCATTTCGCAGAAGATTATGAAATAGTTGGGGAATGAACTCACTACTCCTACCCCCTCCCATCAAACACCATCATAATTTAATACACAAATAGAACATTGAAATATTGTGGGGAGAAGGGGGGTGATAACCCCAATTTTCTATCGATGCTGTTAGATCAAACAAACTCTGATATTAAACTATTCAATTAAAACAACCAAATTCAATCAAACTTAGTAAACATTAAGAGAGAGAGAGAGAGAGAAAAGAGTAATAGAAGGAGGAGATAAGCATCCTTTTTCATCTATTTCAGGAATAATTGAATTATTAAGTTCGCAAATAAACACACAAAAACAAATTTAAAATTTAGGATCTCTGGTTAGATGACTCTTTCCGTCCTATTTAAAAAAAAACTAGAATTCTTTTAAAATACGTCAGAAAACCATGCTCTTATTTTTTCATGACCTTGTTCTGTTAATTTTATATTTAAATGTCTTAAGTAAAACTTTATTTATCGTTGAAGATTTTGACTAATTTTATGCATCCTTTTCCCCTTCAAAAATTGGATTAGTCCAAACTGCACAAAAATAATAGATAGATTATCAAAAACTTTGTTTTACACAATTCAACTGCATTTTAGGATGTTGTAAAACTCCAATTTTAGGACAGATTAACATATATTTTTTGTTCATATTTCTTTATAATGTTTTGTTTATATATTGTTAACAGAGCTGTTACTCTAAATCTATTTCTTAATGTTCGTTTGTCCGATTGCTTGAATTCTCTAGATTTGTTTATATGGATGTTGTCAACCATTTTTTTATGCTATAAAGTGGCTTGGCAAAAGGCTGTTTTTTCAGTTTTTTTCCCTAGACTTTTTAAAAGCGAAGCTTTTCTATAATTAGGGTCGGTCCGTCCGTCCGTCCGTCCGAGATAGATAGCTTTTATTCGTTATTTTGGGAAGGTTAGAATTGTCCTATCGATTTCAAACTTTGCATGATGATTCCTGTAGTAGTTGGGTACGATTTAGAAAGCGTAGCAACTCTATAATCATTACCAGAATGTCCGTACGTCCATTTTAAACATGTTGATTTTTCTACTTTTTTAACAACAAATTTTCAAGTGTTTTAATTATCCGTTTGATCTGATTTTTGGTATATTGATTCCTGGGACAACAAAGAACAATATTATAAGCGAAGCAACTCTATAATCAAGTCCAAAAATGTTAGTATGTCCATAAACATTATCCTGTTTTTAAGCAGTTTTTCACTAATTTACCTACAATTTTGATTCGACATTTATACATTTATGTTCCGATTTTTCAGTTCAGATACTATACAAGTGTTAATGTCCGTTTGTTCTACCGTTTCAGTGCTTCGCTTTTATGGATGTTGTCATCCTTGTTAATTCTTTGCTTAAATTTTTGTCTTTCCGGCCTGGTTAAATGGATATAGAATGCGTGGATAAATTGATAGGGGATATTTTTCGTTAATGTAGGTTGCTAATATGGAACTCATTTATTGGTTAGTTATTTCATTCAGTAGTAGAGGAGCGGATGGGATAAGTGTGTAGATGGGGGGTATCGTTAATATCGCCAGCTGTGAATATCACTTAATTAGAGTATATATTAAAAATCTGGTGAAACATCCAAGTAATAATATATCGATTTGTTACTTCAATATATTCAAGGAAAGAATTCATTGTGATAAATATACAACTTATCGGTTTAATTGATTAGGTTAAACTAATAAAAGCTTCAACAAATAAAAGAAAATCAATGGTCACAAAAATGAAAATAAAAAAGTCGGCAATGACCAATTTTAAATTGAAAGATAAGCTACTGGTCATTTTTATTAGCACATCTGCTCATAAGTTAGGAGTCCTAGCTTTACATTTGTAGTAGGAGACAAAGCAGTTGTCCTTGAATCATAATAGTTAATTATTGCATCGTATTATAGACAGCTTTCCGCGAATATAAGAATGAAAAATTTTAAGATCAAAACTAATTTTGTTAACTGAGCTAACAAGACTGTTATTAGTTTTATGATTTTAATTTACTTGTCGTGGAAAATAGCCTACAATACATTACTAATTTGCTATACATGATTTTTCAGCATGGTAGAGGCGGAGAACAGGTTCTAATCGGTTTCGAAGCCATACTTGAATTTTTGTCTTGGTGTTTTGTTTTTTCTGATTGATTGGCAACGCTGTAAATTATATTTTGTTCTTGTTTTATTATTTTCAATTACTTGTAACACAGTCAACAGGTCAGGGCTAATCTTATTAATGTTTAGAATTAAATATCATTCCATAATACATCATGATGCCGATTGACGGCATATTAGAAAGGAATATGACGTCAATCGATATAGTTTGGCAAAATGTTGGAGAATTAGTTCATTTTTTTAAAGAGACACTGTAGGCTGCTTTATCGCATTTATTTAGTATTTTTCAAATTAGCTTCTAATTGCTAATTAGTCCTTATCATATCAAAGCTATTTTTAGGATGTGGAAAAGTTAATTATTTTTTATCTTTTAATTTCAATGAAAAACTTTTAACCACTCGATTTTCTTGGTCAGTCATAACTCATAATTGTTTTTTTTTCATTTCAGAATAGCTTCATCCACCTTATATTTTTTTTTATTAATGTTTTACTTATTTTTTCCTATTTCTAGTTATTTGACACATAATTTTCCCACCTTTATGTAAAATCATCCTTGGTCTTTTTAATCAATCCAATTTATGGCTTTCAATTGCAAACTTATCCAGGTTTAATTGTTTAGCGCTCCTTTACTAAAAGTCTCAGGGACAAAAGGTGAGATAAAAATATTTAGATTCGTATGTTTAGAGCTCATTTGCTTTCCTACACCAGGATTCAGGGGTAAATCTTATAAAGAAAATTAAACAAGAAATCAACCAAAAAGCTCAAAGTCACACCTACTTTGATAAATATTCCAAAAGAAACTAAAACCTTTTCATGGTTGAAAAGTGGTTTCCTATTTTCAATAACTAAATTACCACTTACCTTATCCATGATTTGGCCCCTAAAAATCCTTTTTTCATCACCTTCCGCCTATTTTTTTTCAATAGAGTTAAATTTTAGACATATCATAAGGATGCTGCTCATAAAAATACACCAGTAATTAAATAAAAAAAATAGACAGAGGTGTAGGCGAAACTCACCGAATCATACAACCCAACTATTTTTGACATATCTCTAATATATAAAAACAAATTTTGTATGAGCTGTAAAAAACATTTAAGTGAATTTTTATCATTGAGTTGTTTTTATCAGGGTTAGTGCCCACAGCCACCTCCAATTTTTCTTAGTTAATTTTCCCCCATAGTTTCTTTGTTTAGACATTTCAAATGTAATGTATAAAATTTAAAAATTCAGCATTGTCAATAATTGTCGATAGTTAACTCTATTGCCAATCATTATAAAGCTGTCCAAAGCAATGAATTCTTGCTATAAAAATATAAAGAGAATTAGCCCGATTTAAAGTAATGTTAAAAGATCAAATTTTTATTTATTAGTTATGCTTGAGAAATATAATAAGATTAATTTAAATTTCAGCCATCAAAGACATTACAAGTTAAAAACTGCTGTCGATCTACATATTGACATATTTTGATGAATTAGTTCAAATTTATTATTTCAATATGGGGGCACTTTTTTCCCTTCATCAAATTCGTTAGCTCTGTGAATCAGCTATTTTTGAGTTTATCTGCTGGGCTTAATTAACCCTTACTCTTATCTTATATAGGATATGCCCTTACGTTTCTGTAGTGTGAAAGATATATTTACTTTTTATAGAAGTTTAAAATTAATACTAAAAATTTGTATATTAATCTAGCACATTGAGTGGAATAAACGAATAATTCTAACAGTTTATATTACTCATTATTTTATTGTTATGGTGGGAGGAATACATTGACACTTAAACAGTCAATTTTATAGCATTCTAAGACAAACACCATTAAGGTTGGTTTTGTGTAGGTTTTCTATACTGTAATTGATAAGATAAATGCTCTCTTAAAATATGCTTAAATTAGCGTTTGCTTTTTTTAAAGTGGTTTTGTAGGATCATATGTTTAAACAAAGACTTCCAGTATAAAAAGATAAATAAATTAACAACGGGTTAAATTATCCTGTGAAGTTATTAATGCCGAGCCCTGAATTAAACATTACAGATTTTTCGAATTACTTTTGACAAAAACATATCCTATGATATGAAGTTCTGAGGTTTTTTGTCTATAGCTTAAGATTTCAATAACTACTGAACCGATTCTCCATTTTAGTTTAACTTCACATAGCCACTGTGATAGTTTTGATGTTATTTTATTATTATATTCAAGGCTGTTTATCTATTCTTTCATACCACTTTAATAGCAGAGCCTCTAGATGCTAGGGGTGCAGGCATTAGTTCTTAAATAAAGGTTCACTAATTTAGATAAATCGTGTGATTTTTGTCTGTTTTTCTGAAAGTTGGTGAGTAAAATGTCAGGACAATTTTCTTACCTGCATATTCGCCAACATTTGTCCCGCCCTTGGCGCAAAATGATAAGTATTCCATCAAATAAGAAATGTGTTAGGTGTCCAAAGGGATAAGACAATGACCTATAAATTGATGTACATTACCCCGTCCCGTTTTAGAAAATTTTTTTTAAAAATTTTAGCCCCCAGCCATAATATGGTTGATTTAGGCAAAATAATGACCCATGAATATTTTTTCTCAATTTTTAAGATTTTTACAAAATTTCAACTCTAGTGTGTCGATATAAACCTGAAATTTACCAAAAAAAATGGGGGCCATCTCAATTATAACATATGAAGGACGAAGGTGTAGCAAGTAATTTTCCAAAGTAAAAATTGCCAAATTTCATACATAAATAATAGGGTTAGGCCGGATTGGACGGTTACGGATATCCGGCTGATTTATAATGCCGGATATCGTTCAAAACGATTAATCTTTTCAATGACGTAAAGACGTACGAAACCTTGACATAGAAAAGCTTCATGTTTAATATAATACTAGAGGATGCGCCCCAATCAATTAGGGGCTTTGAATTAGAAGGGGTGACAAAGGTTTTGAAAAATAGCCTAAAACTTTCACCGGAACTATTTAAAGCCTCTGTAAAATGAATAACTCAGTCGGTTTAGTAAATACTAAAATCTGAATCTTGAGACTAAATAATCTTACTACTTTATGTGATAGGATTCCTAAATTCTTGTAGCCTAGATGTGAAGATGTATGTGATCTATGTAATTAAGGATAGTGATCGAACCCACAAAATTAGTGGGAGGGGTGGGTGGGGGCGTGGTTTATTGGTGGTTACAACGACCCTACACACACACACTCACACACAAGACAAGGAAGGGGGAGGAGTTACAAGGGTGTTTACAAGGAAAGAAGGGGATGGTTATTTGGTGTGAATACGTTACTATGAATTCTTTAAAGTGATCAACCTATATAAATATAATAAAAAAAAACAATAAATGTAGAATATACGTGGTTATTATGGCAGTGGAAAAATTAATGTAATTTTGTGTTGCTAACATAGAACTCGTGTAATGGTTAGTTCGTTCATCCAGAATGGGATGGATAGTATCGTTTTTTACTATACATTTTCTTTAATATTTTAAACTCTGTAGTATGATCCAATTTTGAACTGTCCCCAACAATAAACACAATCTTTTTCTCAAGCTTTGTCTAAAATTAATTTTGTTATAGCTAATTTTTATATAAAATTTAGTTATAATGAAAATCAACCAAAGGAGTTGTTATTATATGTGGTGTGAGGTTGGTGAAATGTCTCCTTGGGACTAACAAGAATTATATTTGTCATATGTACAGTTTGTTTTATATATTATATTTTTTTATATCGGAAAGAGATTGAACTCATTAAGATGATTTGTGAGGTTTTTCAGAAAAAGTAATATGATCGGACCGATTAGATTTAGCTTAATTATTTGATTGGTTGGTTTCAGGCTGTATTTAAAGTATATAGATATTTTTTAAAAAATATATTGATAAACTGTATCATTGAGCCAATTAATTTTACTTTTACTTTTAAAGCTTCTTTAATTCTTTTTCATGCAGTAGTCGATATTGATTTATCATAAGTCATTGTACAATGTATAAGCTGTACAAACCTTTAAAATAGTTTTTGCGATGCTAAGTGCTATATGGGTTGTTAAGGATGTAACTAATGCACTCTCATTAAACTTTATTGTACTGAAGATCTTTGGACAAATTTCCCATGATATATAGAACAGACAGGTGGATAGATAGATTGATATATATGTAGGTAGATAGATAGAATGGTAGATAGATGGATAGACTAAATATAGGTAGATATAAAGAATACACTATAAGTCTCATTAAACTTTATAGTAGCCAAGATGTTTGGATAATATTTCCCATGATATGTAGAATAGACAGATAGATAGATAAGTAGATAGATATATAGTAGATAGTTATAAAGGTAAATATATGGATAAATAGATAGGTAGACAGAGAGATAGGTAGATAAAAAGAAAGACAGACAGTTAGAAAGATAGAGGATATATATATAAATAGGTAGATAGCTTGTATGTATATACATATATGTAGAATACGAGTTGGATAAATAGATTGATAGACAGATAAATGTTCATTATATACCAGATATAGAAAGAAAGATATATATAAAGTTGGATGTATAGATGAAGTTAATTCGTAGATAGATAGATAGTAAAATTATTATCATTAAATTGTCTTGGCTTAAATCTTCTCAGGATAGAGCTAGTTCAATAGAATACACATAAGAAACTTTGTTATTTGATTCTTTGTCTTTTTGAGATGGACATCCCAATTGGAGAAAAAAGCAGTCAAGAATAATTTATTATTGCTTGAAATAGATGTTAATAAAGTGTAAAAAATATAGAAACAAAAATATTTGTATATACTTACCAAAAAGTTATGGGCAAACTACATAATATCCCTTCCTCAAAACTGAAATGTTTTAAAAAAATTTTCAAGTTTTTTTCTGTACTCGATAATAAGTTTATTATTTAAATTATTGAATCCGCACCCATTATGTGTTTACCTTATTAGGAAAAGTCAAAAAGACAAAAACTTATCATTTTATAAGAAATACAATTAGAGTTAATCTTTTTTGTTCTATTTTTTTTACATTGTCTTTGTTCTTAAAGGTGTAGCTTATTTATATCTAAGTATTGTCCGTCTGGTTGTCCGACTTTTTATCTGTAATACTGCCTGTCCGCCTGTCTACACAACGTATGTAAAATAAGGCATTTGTTAGTTTTTATATAATTGGACTAGCGGCTACTGCTCTAGAGGCTTATAATGGCCCTTGATGAAAGGGGGGGAGGTGAAGGTCGTCCCACTCCACTTTAAATTTAAATTTTAAAAAAAGTAACATCGTTTTATTTTGGGGGGGGGGCATTTTTTTAGAGGCGATTATTCTTGGGAGGGTTGTGGTATCCTCCTCAAAAATAATAATTAACCTTTCCGGGACGCTACACTGTAAAGGAGAACCACATCGGTAAGCGATATTCTTCGGTAAAGATAGACAGACACACACACAGATCCTTTCATTTTATTATAATGAAAACTGATTTACTGCTTTTTTGCCTAGAGTATCATGTCAGTGTATTATTGTTAAGCTAATTTGGCACATTATTGTTCTAGTTTCTTATAATTGGTTTAAGTTTGTTTATCATCTTTGTCACGTGAAATACAAAAAGTAGTCTTAAGGGAAATGTTTTGTCCTTTACTTTTTAATCCATTAAACCCAAAAAATGTAAGATCCAATTATAGGCTATCAAACAAATAATACATTTATTGAAAGACTTTTGTCTAAAAGTCCCAATATTGCCATTATTCCATTTGTAACTGGTTTTAGGACAAATATTAGTATTATATTGAAGGACATACTTACATTTTATTTTTTTTCAATCACATTTTCCCTCTCCCTCTATCTTTCTCTTTTTTTCTCTTTCTTTCTCTTTCTTTCTACCTTCTCTCTCTCTTTCTTTCTTAGTATATAGTGTGAGAAAGTAAGAATTTTATCAATATTTTGATACTTCTTACGCGATGACCAAGAACCATAAGGTTTCTGTTTATACAAACTCACAATAATTTTAATTTACCAATTTTTGGTTCGCGTAAAAACCAAATAAACAAAAATAAACTTGTCTATAGGATAGGTAGTAAACTAAAAATAATGTATAAACTATTTAAAATATCAGACTTAAGGCCAAAAAATATCCTATTTTCCAGAAAAACTCCATAATGATATTCAAGTGATGTGAAGGGGGGGGGGGGGGCATTATCTTTCCTAAGAGGGCAAGGTACCCTCCCCCTAAATAGTTACAAACCATCCCAAAAGCTATGAAAAGCTACCCAGTAAAGGAGAACCATATCGGTTAAGCAGTTAGAGAGTTCCTTTGGTACAGACAGATACTTTGTATTATAGATAATCACATTTATAATTAACATTATCTGTTAAAGTTTTACAGGACACCTTTTAATAAATGACCATTAGACAATTCTATCGATGAAGCATATACATATATATAGTTGCAATGCTATTGTATACTTAAATTTGAAATTGGTTAATGTTCAAAAGTTTGTTTGTTTATGTTTACAGGGATCTAAAGTAATAAGACAATAGCTGATAAATTGATGTACATCCTCAATAAAGATACACAAAACTATCCCTTCATTTTGTTACAATTAGTGGTTGAAGCGTTTAAACAATCAACTTAATGAAATAAACAATCAAAATTCAAAGTTGTTAACCAACGAAAAAGAAAACGTTATTGTAAAACTTTGGAGACTACTCTCCAACCCTCTACCATCCCCTGAAATTTAGAATTTGGCTTTTGCTGTTTTAAAGTTTTTAAGGGATGAAAGGAAATTTTTAAATCAACTTACTACTTTGGTGTAAATAGAATATTTTTAAAAAATGTTTATAAGTTAATATAAAATTTTCCAACTTTGAAATATAAAATCCATGAAAAGAAGTAGCACAGCAAAGGATAACAATACAATAGAATTTTTCTTCGCGACTTTCAAAATATCACAATGGCCTGTGGAATGAATTCTAAGTACAAAATTAGGTTTATTCAACATAATGATTCCGTTTTTGGGAGCTCTAACCCTGATTGGCCCTATCCTTGCTGGGAACTAGCCCTGTGAGGCATTTATTTTCCTTAATTATCCCAAAACAAAGGCATATGTTTTAGTCCATTTTTAATTTAAATAAAATTTCAAAATATTTCTATTTCACAACCGTTTTTTCTTCCAATTTGTCACTTTCAACCCCCAGTGACCGTATGGTATTGTATGAATGTGTGTAATCTTAGTAAATTATCAATGTATTGACATATACTATTCTATAGGTTATAGATCAAAATTGTGATAATATAAGCAACACAAATAGGAAAGAGTATATGTTCATTGGCCTGTCCCGGATTTGAAAAATTTTGTTAAAATTTTTGCCCCCAGCCATAATATAGTTGACTTATGCAAAATATTGACCCATGCAAAATATTTTTTCTGTAATGCAAAAATTGCGATGGTACAAGCACTGCAAAGTTTTTAAAATTTGCAAAAAAGACCTGTTTTTAAAGCTCTTGTACCATCTCAATTTTAAGGATTTTTACAAAATTTCAATTCTAGTGTGTCTATATAAACCTGAAATTTACCAAAAAAAATGGGGGCAGTCTCAATTCTAACATATAATGGAAGAAGGTGTAGCAAGTAATTTTCCAAAGTAAAAATTGCCAGATTTCATACATAAATAATGGGGTTGTGCTGGAATTGATAGATACAGATATCCGGCTAATTCATAATTCTGGATATCAGGTATTTAGGGTTATATTGACACACTAGAATTGAAATTTCGTAAAAATCTTTAAAATTGAGATGGTACAAACTTTTTAAAATCTGTAAAAAGACCGTTTTTAAAGCTTTTGTTTCATCTCAATTTTAAAGATTTTTATGAAATTTCAATTCTAGTGTGTCAATATAAACCTAAATACTTGATATCCAGAATTATAGATCAGCCGGATATCTGTATCCATCCAATCCGGCCTAACCCTATTATTTGTGTATGAAATCTGGCAATTTCTACTTTGAAAAATTACTTGCTACACCTTTGTCCTTCATATGTTAGAATTGAGACTGCCCCCATTTTTTTGGGTAAATTTCAGGTTTATTTTGACACACTAGAATTGAAATTTTTTAAAAATCTTTAAAATTGAGATGGTACAAGAGCTTTAAAAACAGGTCTTTTTGCAAATTTTAAAAATTTTGCAGTGCTTGTACCATCGCAATTTAACCATTAGAATACATTTAACCATTAGAATAAAATGAAATACCATCCCTTGATTTCTGATGTATTTGTCACCGATATTTTTTTCCGTTATTCATCATCACGATATAAAAAAACCGTAAATTAGAGTCCTTTCTAGAAATCTTCCAAAATTAATATCACAATAGAGTAAAAGCTCGATTATAGGATATTCTATTGTGAAACAATGATATAAACAACCTTAGAACCTAACCATATGCTCAAAATTTTGGTCTCATCCCTCATTAGTGTCCCTAATGATTCGATAATTGCAGGGTTGGGTTAGGTTAGGATAGGTTAAAACAGTCAGGGTTTATACATTGTACATAAAATTAGAAACTGAACTCAAAAATATATTTTCTCACTAAAAAAAAACACCTGAACAATAATTGTTTGGTATTAAAATAAAATTTATTTGAAATATTGTTTTCTTTGTTAACACCAATAATATTTATAATATCAAAATAAGAAAGTTTGACTTTTTAAAACCATCGAAAAGAAAAATTAATTAACGCTTTGATTATGTCCTAACAATACTATTATTTTCAAAAATTTCCTGCATACTCTGTAAAAATTTCTCCGTTTTGTTTGAACATCTGAGGTGAGGAGGGGACGGTTTGAATGACGGACAACCTTCATCCTTTTTTGTGGTTAATAAGTCTCGGCTAAAATCTTTCATCTCACCAATTATATCTTTATTAGTTTGGCTTTATTGCTACACGAATTTTGAATAACAAGGATGACTTAATTCATACTTTATTAGGGTTAGGTTTAAGCGGTTGAGAAAAGCAATTTTTTAGGGGACAATATTTTTAATCTCTAGATAATCATCCTTTCCCTAATCTCTGCAAAATAGTTTCAATCCTGCCTATACTAGCACGAAAATCTTAAATAATAATCAAGTTCATTCTTTATAAAAGCAATTAAAAAGACAAATAAATTGTAGAAAATCTACACACTTTAGTTATTAGTTGGTTTTAAGGAAAGTCAAAACTTTGAAGCATAATAGTCATGAGAAAGTCTCAAACTACATTGATTTTTGTTATTATTTACTAATTACTTCGCTTCTAGTATAAGAGTAAGATTTCTCATTTCACTAAAGTTTTAGAACCTTATATAAAAATAACAGGATGTCTGTGTGCCTATACATAAAATCTTGCTAACTGCAAGTCTGAAAATGAACTTTTGTATAGGGTCAGGGGAAATTCGAATCTGTTATGGGTTATGGTACCTCCTCCATCAAAAAATAACCCACCCACCATATGTTTAATTTTTTTTACCAAAACTTAATTGACAACTGAAGTTTTAACTCCTCCCTCCTTCCTCAATTGCTCGTGGAGGCCCCAGCCGCTAGATATTTCATAAAGATTCAAGTATTGTATGAAGTGCGGGATCCTAAGCTTAAGAGAACATGCTTGTTAAAAAATCAAAAATGAAAACTATTTCATAAAGATTCAAGTATTGTATGAAGTGCGGGATCCTAAGCTTAAGAGAACATGCTTGTTAAAAAATCAAAAATGAAAAACTTTAGTTGGTCCTGCTTTTTTTAGGTATATCTACACAGGACATAATAACCTTTGATTAAGACCTCACCTAGCGCAAATATAAATATTATTAAACACAATTCCTTTTTATTCTTTAAACGTCAAAATTTGCGTTGATCAAATGAAAACATGAGGCTTGCGTGTGGCCCCCAAAACTATTCATAGTTTGAAAATTATTTCTAGTACATCAGCATGAATACCTAAAAATTGTGTAAAATGGCATTCTTCAACAAAGACCTCCATGTTCTTCAAAGCTAAGCGACCCCATTGGCACATTTTAAGGATACAATAAGTTTTGATTCAACAATGAGTTTAAGATTTGACAATGGGGTAGAGATTTAACAATGAGTAACCACCACTGGGCACTGGGCAGCTAAAAGTTAACACTATGCAAAGTTAGTGTGTATGTAAAACAGTAGATTATATTGCTTTTGTTGAGTTTTATATATCTTACGGATCTTAAAGAAATTAACTAAAATGAAATCTTACAATTAATTTTACAAGTTTTTACAAAGTAGAATGATGTCTGTCCACCCTTCTTTCCGTCCGTCCGTCTGTCTGTCCCTTAAAATCTCGGTAACCACTGAACAGATCGGATTCTACTCTTCAGGGAATATACCTGCTGGTCCTGTGGTGGTTTTAGGCTATTTTCTTGGGGGATGGGACAACCCCATCCCCCCCCCAAAAAAATCCTTTTCTATTTTTTTGGCTCCTAGGTAATTTAAACATTGGTGCTACACAATCACTTTTTTTTAGTTATCTCTTTGGGCAAAGCCGTTAGTTTTCAATAGTTTATTGGTCTAAAACATTTAAAATAATTTAATTAACTTGTAAATTTTCTGTTATGAGAAAAATTCTTCTTTATGAATAATACTTTATTATTATTTTTACATTATAAATTCGATTAGTTTCTTATTATTTACTTTGAATTTCAACGGCTGTAGTTTGTTGAATTGCAGATTTAAGAGTTTTTTGTTTTGTGGAAACTCCATTTTAACTTCTAAAGTTATCTGGATATAGATGTCAAATAATGGGTCACAATAGAATCACAATTATTTTTCACCCCCTCCCCCCCTCATCTTACCCTTTTACCATTATTAAATAGTTATGTATAACTCCGCCCACCCGCGTTTAATCCCCCCTCCCCGATAAGGAACGAAAAGAAAGGGTCAAGGATTGAAAAAATAAGATCTATAAGAATAGCTTCAACTAAGGGAGAGAGAGGACAGTAGCAGGTAATCATCATTCCCTATATTCCAAATGTAATAGCTTCTAAAAGGAGATTTTGCAGAATGAGAATTCAGAGGAATATTTTTTATCTATTTAAAATTCTTAACTAACCTAATATTTTTTTCAGATTACATCTACCTAACCCTGGAGGAACCATGGACCTTGATTGAATTGTTTGAAAATAAATTTACAAGTATTTTCATTAGTTACGGCTTAATCTAAATAATTTAAATGTTCGCTTTGAACATAAATTAACCTGTGTAATAGTCGGGAGGTTGGAAATATTCTGTTTCCCTAAAATAAAACTATTGCTGGAATAACTTACAAGTTAAGTCTTTCTATCTACAAGAATAGGTTCACCGAAGAGCGAAGATAAGAAAATATATTTGAGAGCAGTGGCGTGCACAGTAGATGTGAAACCTCGATGGAGTGAAGAAAAGGGATGGTAGTTTTCCTAACACATTGTTTTAGATGGGTGTTGTTTACTTTCCCTAAAACCCTCCCTTTCTTCAAACGCTACTGTTTGAGATATAGGTACCAACATACTTTATTGTGATTTTAAATTTACTAAAACCTCAAATAACCATTAACAGTCGGGCATCCTTTTGGAACTTTATGGTAGGGGGGGAGGGAGGGCGTTAAATACCCTTCTCCCATTTTTCTCAGTTTGTGATAGAGCCAGCTAAAAAAATATGTTGTTTCTTTGTTTGATAATGAATTTCCGACTATTAAGGAATAGAAGTGAGATTTTGCTTCATTTGTTCTTTATTTAGCAACCTTTGTTTTATGTCCTTTATACTGGAAAACTTAAAATATTGGTTAATAGAAAGAAATAAAACTCCTAAAATCTACAGAAAATATTTTTTAGGATAGGAGATATCTATATATTTTTCCAACTGAGAGTTAAAGTATTTTAAATAACAATTAGTAGATGTAGAAAACATTATTGGATGGGATATCTCTAATGGAAGTTTGCTTAAAGATAAAATTAGATAAGTTTTGGAGGTTTGGGCAGGTTAAATTTAATTTGGAAAATAAATTAGATTTATTTTTTTGTTGTTAAACTTTTATAACTCGTTTCAACCTTGATATTGAAATTGCAGTTGATAAACTTTATTGGTTGATTCCCGTATTTTGTGATGGAAGAACTAACCCTGTGGGATTTACCCTAAAGATTTTCTGAACTTTATCTAGCCTAACCTACATTTTGGTACTCATTGCCTTTATGGTCTGATTTATCCTATTTTGACAAGTTCCTTATATGAAAGTAACACGATCTTTGTGTTTGTAACTGAACCGAAGGATCTCGCTAATCGCTGAACCGATATGGCTCTCCTTTACAATGTAGCCTCTCATAGTTCGTATGAAGATTTATAACTATTGTTGGGGTGGGTACAACCAACCTCCCAAGAGAAAAATGACCCCAAAAATTATAAAAACAAAAATAAAAAATGAATCTTCGTATTCAACCCTCTCCAACCTCTCAAGTGCCACTAGATGCTTCTAGGGGCGTAGCCGCTAGTTGTTTATAGATAGTAATACACATAAGGAGTTGAAGAGATAGATAGACAGATATTTAGATAGATAGATAAATAATATAGAGATATCTAAATTAAATTATGGTTACTCAGTAAGAAACTATTGTAATGAATCCCAAATCAGCGTGATGAAAATTTAAAGTGTTATCACAAAGAAGCAAAAAGTTATGAGTTAATCCATTTAACAGTTTTATGATAAAAGACATGTAATTTTGAAATACATTTAAAATTATTGATGATTTTTAAACTGTTTCATTAAGTTAACAACATTGGTTTTAAAATATTAATCAATGAAAATATTGAGATAAAAAATAGTCACTTCTATATTTCTTAATAGGTTCAATTATGCTGTAATAAAAATGATTTTTTCCAGTATGGCTTCGAAAAAGATTATTATGGATTAAAACCGGTTCTCAGCCATACTGAGAAATCACGTTTAGCATCGTATTACAGTTAATTTTCCACGAATATTTAGATAAAAATCATAAGATTAATACTAGTTTTGTTAGCCCGGGCATCTTGGTCCAAGAAAACTAGTTTTAATTTTATGATTATGATTTTATTATTCGCAGAAAGCTATCTATAATACGATGCGATAGATAACTATTAGGATTACAATTTAACCTGTTAGGAGATAGGTATGCCCAAAATAGATATTTTTTTTATATATTTTTCTGAATCTGTAATTTTGACTAGATTGTGAAAACACCCAAAATTCCAAGCATATATGCACACTGCACAGATAAACAGAACAGGGGTAAGGGATAATAAACAAGAAAAATATTGTTCACAAATTGTGCAGAACTATATATATATTTTTTCCATTATCAATAAAAACCATTTGATGTATTTAGTAGTAAGGTGTTATGTAAACCATGTTGATAACTTTTGCTGCAATTACATATAGTAACTATACATAAGATATAAAAAAGAATAATAAACATTTTTTATACTACAAAGAAGAAGAATGTATGTCTGAAGCTCAAGATCTCGATAACCAATAAACCGATCGGGCTCTACTCTTCAGGGAATAAAGCTACAGATCCTGCGGTGGTTTTAAGCTATTATCTTAGAGGATAGGACAATCCCCCCCAAAACAAGAAAATTTCCATCCCCATTTAAAAAAAAAAAATTGTTAGCAAAGCCGAGAGCGTAGTGTAGTTATATTTTAATTATTTAATATTTGTTAGACTAAAAAGCTAAGTCAAATAATACTCATTAAGTGAATTTCTAATTGTTATTGATTTTGGACATAAAATAGTTGATGGTTGAAACTGCCTAATCTAGTATTGTCTATCCCTAATGCCTGACAGATAATCAGCATGCCTTGGTTTTGATGAATTCCAAGATAATTAACAATTCTTATTGTCTTTATTATACACATATTCAGACCAGTAGGGCTCAATAGTGAACAATAATCGACAGGTAAAATTTGTCCATTTTTTTCTCCAGTTTAGCATTTTCTTTGAAATATAGTTATTAGCTTATTTATTGGAAACTAGCAGGGAAAGAAGAAAAATAGTCTTATAGCATTTTAAGACTTAGTTTAATGGCCTAACTAAAATCATCCCAAGACTTATGTGAAGCTTCCATAAAATGTTTAGTAAGAAAGCAGTTAATTTTGTCTCTTACGAAAAATAGTAGCACTAATTCTACTGCTACTATATCAATTTTCTAGTCATAGTGCCCACAGAAAATCTTTGAAGTGCCCACAGCTTTAAGAGATATCTTAAATTAAGAGATAAAAAACCTTCCAATTGCCAATATAAAGCATCCATGAAATTAAGAAACTAATATATCTTAACAGATGAACAAAAAATCGTACAGTAAATCACAGGATGGTGATTTTATCCAATGTTTTGGTTATAGTCTTCAAAATATCATTCATTCCAAGGTTTAACGCACATTGCATTAGTACCCTTTATTAATCATCATAGACCCAGTGTAAAGTGCATAATTTCTCTTCTAATACAAAAGAGAATAACAAAGTAACGTGTTATATACATGTATGCATAGAATAATAAAGACATAGATTCTTAATGATGAATTAGTAACACAGAACATATATAAATAGAATAATTATTTACAATAGTTTCATTTTAATACAAGGTTTATTACGAAGTAACCGTGTTATTCTCAACATCAATTGATAAAAGGACATAGATTACTAAAAACAAAAATTAAATTACATAGCCATAGACTAAGTATTCATAATAGTACAATGAATATAAAATGAGTGGATATATTGACAGGGAAAAATTTGTCGTCAATTTAGGATGCTAATTTGGGTCTCATATGTATATTGGTCAGTTCGTTTATCTAGAAGAAGGGAAGTGGATGGAGTAAAGGCTGTGGATGTAGAGTATCTTTACTTTAGCCAGCTGAGACTATCACTTTCCTAGAGTACATACAAATCTGGTGCAACATTCAAGAAATAATATATCGATTAATAATGCATAGTTTTCTATGTATGTATATTGTATAGTCACAAAGACAACAAAAGTAATCAAACTTTTACACGAAATTATTGATAAACTATTGATAAATCACATCAAAATAAATCAAATATTTTTTAGTTTTTGATTATCCTGAACGAACATTTATTCATGATATTTTTAAATTTGAATGGTCAAAAACCATCTGAGAGACTGCAAGTTTAATGTGTTTAAGCAAGAGTGCAAAATATTTGATTCCTAATAAAGGGATTTTAAAAACTAATATTTTTTTGGTACTTTTAGTCGCAGTTTTATGGTATAAAAAGTATTTCTAAACTTGCATACATAATTGGTTTACTAGGTCAATGCAATCAAAATAAAATTTTGACTATCCCTTCCGAATATAGATACTATTGCATGATCTTTTAATTATAAACTTATCATATATTATAATTCACATTTTTCGGACAGTAAATCCATTAAGAATCATACTTAGATATTTATATTCTAAGAAGAAAGCTTTTCTACAGTTAGGATAAGTCTGTTCGACTGTCCATGTTGGTTTTATCGTTAATTTATGTATATTAGAATTGTCCTGTCGATTGCATGACTCGGTATGATAACTCCTGTAAAAGATAGGTATAATTTTATTGTCAGTCTTTTTTAGATATTTTCGAGTAAACGAATACAAAAATAAGCTAAATATTTATTTCCTAAAATACTAACAAAATCACAAAAGATTTAAATTTTGAAACAATATTGAAGTGACACTTTGACTTATATCATTATCCGAATGTCTTTGAATTGTAAGTAAAAACCATCAATGATTGAATAAATAAACAAAGAAATAAAACAAAGCAAAAGTTGATATAGATATTTATTATAAGCGAAGCTACTTATACAATTTTCTTGGTTGTGAACTTGTTAAGTTTGCTGGTCTGTATGATATTTATAAAGAAATAACTAACCTTTCAACTAACCTTTCAAATTGTTAACATGGAACACATGAGGTAAAGGGAGTGGAAAAGGGTGATCGTTATTTTAGCCAGCTAAAAGTTTCACTTTAATAGAGTACATGGTAATCTGGTGTAAAATCCAAGTGATAATAAATCTATTTCTACTATATTTATTTATTTCACGACAACTATACATACTCGTCCTTGTTTTTATTAATATGTAATTATAAGCTTTGATTTGATACCATATATTTATTGACAGTAGATTATTAAAAACTTTGTCAATATGCTAGGGAATAATATTCAAAACAAGAACGACATCTATAATACAAAGTAGCTTGATGTCTGTCCGTCCGTCCGTCTGTCTGTCCCTTAAGAACCACTGAACTGATTGGATTCTACTTTTCAGGGAATATATCTACTGGCCCTGTGGGGGTTTTAAGCTATTTCCTTGGGGGGGTGGTACACCCCCAATCCCCAAAAAAACAAAAAAATCCCCCAAAATCTTTTTTAGGCAGTTAATTTGAAATGTTGTGGTTGTGCTATTTATTCATAACGAAGCATACAAAAAAAAACAAGCTAATGAGTAGATTTTCTCCCAAATTTATTACACTAAAGTTTTATAGTAACTTTTTCCTATATGTTAGCATAACAACTTTAGGGATTTTCATTGAATTTTTATTGAATGGTTTATTAAATTGAGTATCCAAACGGTTCAACCACTAATTGTAGTCTTCAGAAGGGATAATTTTGTATATCATTATTGGGGATGTACATAAATTTATCGGCCATTGTCTTGTCCCTTTAGATCCCATGTTCATTGTAAAAATCTAGATTTAATTTACCTGCTTTGCGTGTTATAACATATTTTTAAAAAAAACTAAAAACTTTAAAGTAACCAAAAATCAAGATGGAAATTTAGTTTTGAATCTAACGTTCTCACATTAGAAAATGTGTAATAGCCCAAAGGGTTATTATCTTATTATTTTCAACAACAATTATACCCGGGTAATTGTCTTAATTTCTCTCTTAACCTCTATCCTAGGATAAAGGGGCTAGAAAATAGGTAGATATTGGGTCAGGGAAACTATTAGAGTTGCACAAAAATAGACAAATTGAGATATGTACTTCATTATAATATCCTGCTTTAGATGAGTCAGTCTTTTTTCTAGCTAGCTACGAGCATCACTTTGTTAGAGTACATGAAAATCTGGTGCAACATCCAAGCAATAATATATCAATTCCCATTAGTTGTGAATTGTTTTAAGGCCTTCTTAAATCCTATTTAAATATCACTTATCCCTGTACTTATCAATGGCCCTGATACCCAAACCCTTTTGCTAGTCCATCCCTAATTTCTGAAATCTTCATTTTAGGCTAATTTGACTTTCATATTATGGGTTTCATCCCCACGCTACCCTTTGATACAGTCAAGACATCTTGTCTTGTCTTATAAAATAATATATTTCAAACTTGCCATTTAATTCCGTTATGCTTTGAAATTAAAAAAAAATACTATTAAATAAACCTTTAGATTTGGCCTTTTTAATAAAAATCTTTGACAAAAACATTAATTTTCAGTAATAAAAGATTATTTTTGTTGAATTAAAAATAACTCTTCATATCATAATTAAAAAGTATATATAACCAAAAAAGTCTAACTAGAAAATTTTACAATATTTGAAAATGAGTTTAGTGACTAGAATGAATTAAGGAAGAGTGTACCCCTATTACTATAAAATCCTATTCCCACGTAATTAATATCCCTCAATAACAATTATATACTTGTTATTACCTTGATTCATTTCTCTAAAGATGTTCACATATTGAATTGGGAAGCTACATATTGGTCTCCTGGTCTGTTATGCTTTATTATAGATCCCATGGATCTATAGGGATAAGACTATTGCCGATATTATCAAAAGTGTATTATCCCTTATCATCCTTATGAAGATATCATTTAATGGTTATTTTTTGGACACTCAGATTAATGAACCAACCAATCAAAATTCAATAAAAGTCACCAAGTTGATGAACTGACGAATAAGAACACGTTATCACAAAACTTTGGGGACTAGTGTAATAAACAGCCCAATGTCCCCTCCCTCCCTAATAAATATCTTTCCTTGTCTGTTTCTTGTTCTCAACTGTTTCAAAAAGTTTGTGATGAGTAGAATGAGAAGATATTTACTAAAATACATTATAATACTAGCCCAAAATTTATCAAGTGAGGTATTAATTTGCTCTTCATGTGTTTTGCAAATGAGAATTTTATCATCCTTTTTAAATTTTAAGGATTAAATTATTAACTACCTAATTTAAAGCTCATCTAGATACATATAGCTATCCTAAAAAGTTCCTTTTAATGTTTCATTCTTTTACAAATAAATATTTAGGAGACATTCTATTAAAAAGCTTATGTAAATAGTATATTTTATAACTACATCTATATCTACATACATAAAACTCTTTCTTTATTTTATTACGAGTTAATTGATATTTGAGAACAAGGGTGTTATCACAATGTAAATATATAAATGTAGTTTATTAGTAAAATTGTTTTATAACTAGATTGAAGCATTTGAAATAGGATTTGATTACATACATTATATATCCTTTTAATATGGTGTATCAGTGTGTGTCGTCTATGTGTACACTAACCACTGAACCGATACGGTTCTCCTTTACAGGGTAGCTTCTCAAAAGAAGGTTTTTAGCTGTTCTGGTGGAGGTTACCAACACCCTCCCAAGAGAAATCGCCCTTTGACTCCCCCCCCCCTCAATTTCACCGTTCATAAAGTAAATTTAGGTTTTAAAGTCAAAGAACTTTTTAAAAAAACTTTTCAGAAACCTCAACGGATTTTAAGACTCAATATCTTAAAGGACGTAAATGGATAATATTTATATCTATTTAATATATTTATTTAATATATCAGCCTTTTTTGTCAGTGCATTAACATATAAAGTTTCATATGTATATTTTATTTCTACTTTATTAGATGGTTATATAACTGTGATATGATTTAAGCTTTACAGTTTTTTTATCCGTATAAAAAGTATTATGCTTTCTCCCGGTCTGTCCTTTCTTTTGTATCGCAAGATCTCTCTAACTGCTGGAACGATATGGATCTCCCGTTAAGTTAAGCTTCTACAGTGAAGATTCGAGGTTTATATCTAATTTAAGAAATCAATTTTGTCAAAGACAAATCATCCGTGATAAAAAATTGTACCTAATTTTATAGGCCTAGCTTGAAAAACACAAAAAAAACATACATAGTGTTTATATTGCTTATTCAATTTAATTGGCAACAAAGTTCTTTAAAAATTTATTTTTTTCCAAAAGTTCATAAATCTATTTAGTCTACATAAGTTTATATTTACAGTTGGTGGGCTTGTTGACTTATAGTCTTTAGGTTGCCAGACTTTTTTAAGTTACAGAAATAAGAGAATATGAATCTTGTCCAAAAATAAATTTTATATATGTATGATTAAATTAGTATCCACGTTTTACCATACTTTGTTAATTGGAAAAACACTTATGTATCCATATATGTTTTAAGATCTTTTTTAAGTCAGCTAAAATAAAGTTTTTATGTTGTATAACAAGTAATTCATTCCTTTTAAAAATTTTTATTTCTTCATCTCAATTTTACCTTGTTATATAAGGTGCTTTTTGGTATGCAGTTTTTAGCAATTTCTAATATCTTTAATATGACGCGGTATTGTTGTGATTAGCTGAAACGTAACCCTTCTAGAATAGTATATACTTTTTTGTTTATTGATGCCTAGACCTTTTTTTTAACTCCAGACCTCTTTAACTATGACGTTCAGGCTTTTATGATCTTAAATCAAGATATAAACCAAGTTAGACTGGTTAAAAAAAAACAATGTCCATTTTTTATCAAAATATACTTGCAAGCTTGATAATTTATTTTGACATCAAATAATTTATCCGATTCTAACGTCGACATATGACATCAGCAATTATTACTCCTTGAAAAGTTCATTTAGAATCTAGACAAATTTAACAAAAAAAGCCCTATTTTTTCTAACCAGTCTAACTAATATAAATATGAAATGTTTTTATCTAAGATCTTTGAATATACTTCACTAATGATATTCCATTCTTCATACTCAAGACTTTTTATTTACAGGGGTATATTTTCTTTAAAACGACAACTAACTTATTTCCCTTTATTTATTCTTAACAGTGAGAGAGAGGGGACAATTGGCTGTTTATTACACTAGTCCCCAAAGTTTTATAATAATGTTTTTCTATTCATTGGCTTAACAACTTTGGGGACTTTGTAATTTTTAATTGTTTGGCTCATTAAGTTGAGTGGTTGAACGTCTCAACCTCTAAATTTAATCTACAGAAGAGGTAATTTTGTGTGTCGTCATTGGGGATTAATCGGCCATTGTCTTATCCCTGATTCTGTAGTATATATTCAACCTTTATTGAAAATAATTTCAATGTTAGTTTAAAGCAAAGGTCGCTCATATTTTGTTGTTTATATTTACCCTTTTATAACAATATTTTCAATTTAATTCCTTAGAAGGGTTTCCTTTCTGTTTTTCTTTGTCCATATTTACCCCTTTATAACAATATTTCAATGTTAGTTTATCGCAAAGGGTCTGCCTTTATTGTCAAGCCTTTTTATATACACCTTTTTCATGACGTTTATGCCTTGTAGTTAAATCATAACTGAATTATACTGATGTAATTATACGATGCATTTGTCG
This sequence comes from Acartia tonsa, assembly GCF_053477335.1. NCBI lineage: Eukaryota > Metazoa > Arthropoda > Copepoda > Calanoida > Acartiidae > Acartia > Acartia tonsa. Next base: position 11,323,934 of record NC_137260.1, on the reverse strand, counting down.
AGTAATTCTCTAATTTGTTTAATGTCATAAATACCTAAATAATATATACCCTAGTTCTAATCCAGCGGATATTGATCGCTTTTGAAGCCATACTGAAAAATCTTTGACTCTCTAATATCTTTTTTGTATTGGATTTTAGCTACATCGAAGCAACACCTTTATTATAAGCATCTTTTTGATCTCAACAGCTTTTTAGATCTTGATGCTTTAATAACTAAATGTAAAGCTTTATTAACGGGATATATAACTAAAAGTTAAGAAAATAAGGTCTGCGAATCGATGTATTTGTGTATTTTCATGTACTTTGAAAAAAGTGATACTCGCAGCTGGCTAAAATAGTAATACCCCCCCAATCATCCCCTTTACCTACCACATTTCCTCTCCTTCTAAAAGATAAACGAACTGACAAATAAATGAGGTCCATATTAATAAGCTAAATTGACGACAATTTTTACCCTGTGGCTGCCCATATATCCACGTATATTCTATATCCATTGGTATGTGCAATTACTTAATAACTATTTTGCTAGTTTTGTTACCTATTACACTAATACATATATCAATTTTATTAGGGCAGAAGACCTTCATTATTTAATGAAGGCCCCTAATAAAGAAATAAATGTCTGTACAAGTTTTATGATGAAGATATAGAAAAAATAAATCCTACATACAAAATTATATCGAGCAATTCAAAATATTTTTTTCCTCTTATAAAGAATGCTATCTTATATCCAAAGAAGGGCAGCAAAGGTAGTTGAATTTGTTTATCAATTTGTCAAGAATGTAGATAAATTTATATTTCTTTTCAATATTGTTTAAAGTCTGATAAATTAATCAAAATCTATTTGTTGAAATTTTTTTAAAATTTCTATTATTGCAATAATGGTGTGAGACTTGTATGCCCTAATCAATCCTTCCTATTATCATTCTTTCCTCTCCAATATGATTTTATTTATTGCTTATTATCTTCTTTTCTTTTTTTTTGTATTATTTATATGGCCTGTATGAAAACAATGTGTGAATACACATTACTGCATACTTCCTAGTTTTTGGGAAACTGCCAATTGGGAAATTTTTTTTTTGTATAAATTAACCATATCAATAAAATTTGACTGTATATATAAATGTATATAATATTCATTTAATTCATTTATTATTTCGCTGTTTTTTTTCTATGTATGTACACCCAAGAATAATAAATCTATCAATCTATCTGAAACGAGAGCAATATCTATATTACACTTAATACCCCTATTATCTATGGGACCTGTATTCAAAGATTTAAAAAATAGCCCAAAGCCATCCCAAATGAAATAGCCTTAGATAATTTTTGGACCTATGTGAAGCTTCCTTTAATGTAGAACTCAGGTGGTTTTTGAAATTTAAGCTTCAGACAAAAAACAAATATTATTACATTTTACTGACATTAAAGGACATACAAACAAATTACTTGAGTGAGTAGGTGTGCTACTACTAGGAAACACCTACTGAGTCTGTTACAATATACAATCTAATGAACTAATTCAACTTTTATCTTAAGGGTTTTCATGGAAGTCTACAATAGTTAGGTTTATTACACCCATTTTGAATATTAGTATTTTGTTTTTACAATTCTTCAAGCATCTAGGATTCTTTATTCTAAGATAGAGTTAAAGTAATAAAAAGCCTAACCACTCCAAAACTATAAATTTATGAACAAAATGGCTGTAAGCAATCATAGAAACTATGTAAAAGTTTCTATAAAGAGGAGAAACTAATCGGTTCAATGGTTAGCGAGATTTAAATGGAAACCTTACTACTTCAGGAAGAATTTGATTTTTAAGGTTGGATCTCTTTATGTCATGAATATTTAGTTGACTGTATGTTTTTTTTCTGCGTATCTTGACTGTGAGGCTAAATCACTTTCAGTATGACTTCGAAACCGATTAATATCCGTTGGATCAGAACCGGTTCTAAGCCATACTAAAAAATCATGTATCATATCGTATAAGAAAATATGCGATAAATAACTATTAACCATTTACATTTTATATTGGAATTTTTCGTAGATATTTCATACATTTTGAAATGAGTTATAATTAAATCTAAGATTGTTATATCATGCAAATAAACTAGTCATACAGAGATTCCTTTTAATTATGTTGATAATTACACACAAAATTACGTGAGAGAAATTAGTAATCATTTCATCGTTGGGCATGAACTAGTATTCTCAAATCTACATTGGATAATAAATAAAACTAACCTATGAGTTTTAAACACGTTTTCTCTCATTCATTGGATTGAATAATTTTAGGACTTTGGTTAAATATTTATTGTATTGTACAAATTAATAGTGTTCAAACTTTTACACCAATATTTGTATCGCTGGAACATGACCTAGTATTCTAAAATCTTCAGTGGGGTTAGACAATGGTTAGTTGAAAAAAAGTGTTTTGTATGATTGTCTATGTCTGTCTTTTGTATAATTGTTTTTTTCTTAGGATTTTACTTCTTATTCCTTGTTTTATCAAGGATATAGTTTTCAAGTTTACCCACTCATTGTAGATACAGGGATAAAAGCCTTAAGCCGATAGGAGTTTTCCTAAAAAAAAGTCTATTTTTCCACATTTGAGGAGCAAAAATACGGAAAATTATACTGTTATCCAAAGTTTTGTAAACGGGCTTCATCGGTGTTATCAATAAAACTTTGTGTTCAAACTTTTCTACCAATAATCTAAATCTACAGAAGGTATAGTTTACACAATTAGCAGATACGTATCTAATCTCTCGGGCCTCTGTATTCAAAAAGGCAGAGAGGGCTTGGTACAATAGCTTAAAACCATCTCAGGAGATATGTGAAGCCTACATAAAAAAGATAACTCAATCGGGTCAGTAGTTAATGAGATCTTAAGCTTCAGACATATACCCTTACTAACATTATCTTATCCCTTAAGATTTTCAACAAATATGGTAATTATTTATACATTTCTCCCTGAGAAGGACTTTTTGTAATTTAATCAAAGACTAATTGGTAGTGACTTGTAATTAAGATAGATTGGTCTACAGTCGAATCAACAATTTAGTTACATTAATCAAAATTTGCAAAACTTTCTTTTTAATTTCTTACGGAATATATTTAATATCTTTTTACTTTTAAAGATTTTACGTAAGAAATAACTTAGCCCGTATACAACAGAATTTGATTTTAAAATAACGATTGAGAAAATCTTATAGATATGTAAGAAGGAAATTGGTGATAAGAATTTTTTTCTGTATACAAAATTTTCAACCAGTATCCAAAATGAACAAGTATGGTAGAGGCCATAGTGTCATAAAAAACAGCCATGTGACGTCATAAAAATGAGGGAGATGAAAGGATAAGTGAGAAAGAAAACCCCTAAAAAGAAGATGGATAATGACGTCACATAGCTGATTTTTGTTACACTTTGTACCGCTACCAAGTATGTCCAAAGGTAGTAGTACTTCAGGCAGTAAATATTATCTTTAATTAATCATTTAAAACAAATTTAATAACTAAAAAGTTTACTAGTTTTATAAAGACTAGCGGTTGTGTCCCTAACATCTAGTGGCCCTGTATTTGGATTATTGAAGGGCTGAAAAATTCCCAAAACCATTTTAATTTTAAATCTATAAAATAGTCCAAAACCGTCAGGGACCTATGCTTCAAATGTGTAGCTTAATCGATATCATAAGCTACAGACCCAAAACTTTACTACTTTATATAATACGTTTTTATGTACATACCAAATACCCAACTTATAAAGTAGCTGTTCTACCTAAAATAGGTTTCCTGTAATAAAGTTGAAACACGTGACTTGCTGTTTTTATTAATGGTGAGTAATGAATTTTAATAAGGGAAATAAGTAAAGAATTTATTTTGTTGCATCTTTTTCGTTCTTTATAAAAAAATAGTTGCTTTGTCCCTTGCCTCTAGGGAAAACATGTGCAATTTTAGTATATACTTACATACACGAATGTTTTCAGAGAGAGAGAGGGGGGGGGGGGGTAACATTGGGCTGCTTATTAAACTAGTCCCAAAGTTCTATAATAGCGTTTTCTAATTCGTTTCCTTAACAATTTTTATAAACTTTTATTGATTTTTGATTGCTTGATTCATAAAATGAGTGTCCAAATGTCTCTACCACTAATTGTAATCTACATCATGTTAATTTTGTGTAACATCATAGGGTTAATGAATTAATCGGTCATTGTCTTATCCTTTTAGATTCCTGCGTATATTGTGGTACATAATCTAATTATGTTGGTTAACAATGAAGAAAGTTATATAAATTTGAATAAGATAAGGATGATAAGGAGAAATTAGAGAAATTAAACACAGGAAGACACAAATACCTAGATAAAGGATCAAACTCTTTGATACATGGAAATTTTATAAATTAAATATAATCATATTAACCTATCTTATAAAGTAGTGCAATTTTTTGTTTGTCGGTTAAGATCTCTGAATCAAATGAGTTCTCTATTTTAGGCAAGCTTCATATAGGTCCTGGGATAATTTTGGTTCTTTTATTCAAAGTCTTGGAATTGGTTTCCCTTCTCCTTTAAATACAGCTAATCAAAAAACTAGCGCATCCTCTAGTCCAATTATAAAAAAAGATACATGAATTTTTTTTATGAAACTTAAGATCTCGGAAACTGCTAGTCCTTAGTAATTGTACTTTCTAAGGAAGCTTTATAAATGTCATTGGGTGGTTTTAGTCTATTTTAATGTCATTCTTTATAAATATAAAGTATTATTCGAATGTACCAAATTTTTTTAAAAATTTTAATCCATTAAAATTTTGCGCCCATAGAATGTTTAAAGTGTTTCAACACTAATTTAGTTATGCAATACATGTTTATTTATTAATCTTAGAATAATCCTAGATGAAAAACCAAAGAATTCTAACCCTTCTCCATTGTATGGGAAGGTCTTGATACAGTTATAAAGATATTCTGATAAACATCTTAATTCAATAAGGACTGGTTTCTAAGCAAGACAACAATAAGGTTATGTATATTATTCATAATGGCATTTTCAATAAATTAATAAGCTACAAACGGCAGAACAGTGAGAATTCGTTTTCATTATTTGTAATAGCACAATCCAAATGAGGTATATTCAGCGCCCAAAAAATACTTAGAATTTAGTTTAATTACGTTGCGAGATATTTGTTCAGTTAAAATAGTTCCAGCGAAATGTTTGTTTATTGTGATATATAAAAAGTAAAAGACCTTAAATCACCTGTTTTATTATATTCTTAAAAAGAAGCTTTTAAAAAAAAAAACTTAAAATCATGAAGACATTCAATCGAGTTTCACTATCTTTATTTCATTAAACATAGGTATCTTAAAGGAAAAGGCAATAGACGACAAATTGGTGAACGTCCCCAAATTATGATGAATAAATTAAACCTTCTGTGGATTAAATTGTTAGTTGAAAAGTTTATACACTGCTAGTTTGAACCAAACAATCAATGTTTAAATGAAGTACCAAAAGTTATAAGCAAGGAAGAAAACCAGCAAAATTTCACTCCAATGTCCCCAACCTAACTATAATCATAATTTTTACTTTTATCGCTACGATATTATGGATAGTTATCTTTCTTGTTTTTCTAACCCATAATTTGTATTCTGAAAACCTAAAAAATATGATTTAGTATTCATGTTTTGTAATGATATGATTTATAAAATTATAACTCTTTGATAGAGTTCTTAGACTTTGCCAAGTAATTTACAAAGTAATTTAGATGTATGGGACAGAGAATATTATTTTTAAATATATTTTTTTTACAAAGAAAAATTATAAGTCACGAATGAAAGTAGTACGACAATAACTGCTTAACAAAAACAAACCAAAAACTACAGTTTTATGACTTTATATTCAAATTTAATCTTTTACACTCAAAAACACTAGTGTTATTTACACAGAAATTGATTTTCAAGATGTTTTAGACTCTATGAAGCTTAAATTTGAAATAAGTTCTCGTAATTCTATTATATAGATTTGTAAGCGTTATTTGCCTAAAGCTTACGATCTCAATAACTACTAAACCGATTGGCTTCTCTAATTTAGATACACTTTACATAAGTCCTGTATGGGTTTTATTCTTTTTATTTTAAAATTTGAAGTTACTTTTATAGTCTCTCTATTCCTTTTTGTATACAAAGCCCCTAAATGCTAGGGCCGTAGCCGATATTGAATAGTATAATAGATAAAGAAAAAATTTACACTACATATATTTTCCTTTCAGAGGTAGACAAAAATAAATATCATAATTTATCTAATAAAATTTAAGAGGGATAGGAATAGTTTAATGAAAAAAAAACAATTTACATCTACACATAAATAACAGCATAATGGATTAAATGAAACATTATTTCAAGTAAGAATTTTACTAAACTTGCAATTCTTTTAAAAATAAAATAAGAAATAAAATTTTTCTAAGTTAGTTTGCTGATGATAAATTTCTATAGGGTTCAATTTTGTTTTCAAATTTATGTGGCCTAAAAATCAATCAAATTTGTTACAGATTTTTGGAAATTTATTGTTTGAATTTTCTGATTGTTCTTCCCTTAAGTTGAGTTGGGGGTCTGAAGTTGTTTACCAAACATTTCTCATGCGCACAGCCTGTTGTCAGCTTCCTTAAAAAATAATAATATTTGAATAAAATTAAACGTTAAAATGATACATTAGTCGTTCTTCCATTATCCAGTTGAAGACTAAAGTTGGCTATTATCAAGGCCCGGCGGCATTAACTACATTCAGCATCGATGTTTACATGAGTTTCTCATTAAGCCTCATCGTCAGCCACCTAAAAAATTACAATCTCAGCCACTAAATTTCATTTCACCTTCCGAAACAGCCAAAATAATCCGCTGCTTTTTAGAAGCTACTGCTTAACCAACACTCATCTGCGCAGCTTTGACAAAGCTCTAATCACAGCTGCAACACACTGAATGGCTTCGAGAAAGCTAAATTAGGTTGGAGAAATCAGTCATAAACAGCGATTCTCAGCAACAATATGCCTAAGCCATTCTCAGCTGCAGCCAGAATCAGCCGGAGAAGCAGCTATACTCAGCCTTACACAGCCTAAATCAACCTCAGCCGCAGCCACTCCTAACCCCACTCAACCGCAACTAGCCAACCACACTTGCTAAACTGCATTAATAGTAACAAACAGCCAAACATTCATAGAAACAAGTTTTTAAAAAAGAAATGATTTTTAACCCTTAACGGTCGGGGGGGGGGGGGGGGGAGTTTTCTATCTCATTTTATGTGTGTGAAAGATAAAGAGCCCAAACTGCGTGACTTTTTAAGTATGGGTATGACACATAACTAAGAGTTGGAATTTTTGAATATCTCAATCCTGGCGAGCACAGGATTCCAGCTTACCTGGCAAGGTCATCCAGGTAAAGAGCAAAAATATTTTTTGACTTTAAAAAAGCATTTTATCTTACCAAAATACTAAAATATCCTCTAGTAGTACATCCTCATATTAAATACAGGTGTTCAAGTCAATTTCAGGTTCCAGATATAATCCTGCAGGTCCTGTTCCTCCAGGTCTTCAGAAATCTGCAAAATGCTACTGTGGCCGCAAATTTTGACTTAGAGACTTCAAATTTTAAACTTAAGCTTTTCATACATGTTTAAATAACATATTAAAATTTCATGAAGATCCGCCTTCGTTTTCCCGCCAAACGCCGACTGCGGCGGCTTGCAGCCGCCAAGTACAGCTGCTGCCGCTGAAATTTATATTTTGATATTTCTTATATAAAATTTACATAAAAATAAACATTTTCTGCAAAAACAATTTACTTCTAGCTTCAAAAGTAAGAACATTACAGCCGTTTGAAATTTTTAAGTAAAAAAGGACCTAAAAACAAAGGTTGTTAAATAAAAGGGTGAAGGAAGCGAAAATTGACTTTGACTTTCTTGAGGTCGGAAATTCCTTATCAAACAGGGGACTTGCACAAAAAGGAACTGAGATAAAAGGGGGGGGGGGGGCGTTAAACGCTCCCCTCCCTCCCGACCGATTAAGGTGCGGCAAGGGGCAAGACTGTTAAGGGTTAATGTTGCGCTTCTTAATGAACAATTTATTCCTTAAGTTTAATCAAAAACATCTAAAAAAGCACAACAGAATCCAATATAGTATACACATTACACACATGACGACAATATGTATTTCTAGTAACAAACAACCAAACTTTTATTGAAACAAGTGTATCAAAAAGGAAATAATATTCGATAAAACAATCATAGTAGATTTTTTGTGTGATTTGTAAACTGATTAGCACTTTTCTATATAAAAACTGCTGGATTTTTAATTTCTGCAGGAGTCAATCTATCCCCTATCCCTTCCCACCTAAAAAAATTATTTCCAATTTTTTACATCCTTCCCCCAATTTTTTTTTAAAGCTTGGAAGTCCTTGCCTAAACTAACCTCATAATTAATTACAAATAGCAGTTGATCGATACAAAACTCACCCTCTTTGCAGCTTAGCCCGTATTAACTATTAGTTGTCATGTTCTAATATTTCTTATTTTTGAGAATATCTATTCCTAACTTGTGTTTACATGTACTGATATTTATTGGCTTCAAATATCAAGTTTCTCTGCAATTTCTGTGCAAAAAAAGTTTTCATTTAATCCTTTTTTTTCTTCTAGTTGGATTATAAACTGTTTATTGTAAAAGTTTTCATGGAGGTATATTTCATGGAAGGAAAATTGTTTTAGATAAGGTGCAATAAAGCTGTCCTAAGTATGAACAATATTATTTTGTCAGACCTTTAGAACGGTCATTATCAAACACTCATAACTAAGAACAGTCTAGCTCTTAAGATATGTCAATTTGGTTCTTGAGACCCTTGATAAAAAATGTTTAGTACTAGATAACAAATTGGTCAAAAAAATCACTATTGAAACAATTTGTGTTGCTGGCTAAAAGTTGACTATAATTATTCTGAAATATATAATATGAGCAAAGATGGTAATACGACATTAAAAAGGAAATGTTCCTTTTAATTGGCGACCAAGCAGAGGAAAATATTCTTTTTTATTTGAATTATCCCTCTCTACAAAAGTATTGTACAATCTTGTCGTTGCACTACAATTTATAGAAACTTAAAGTAAACAAGGATGACAATATTCTATGAAAAGACCTTCTTTATCTTTGTTATTGTAAAGAATATGGAGTGATCTTTAAGTGCAACGATCCCTCCTCCAATTAGCAAACAGCTGCCTGTAAGCCCCAGGGAAATCAACCTTCTACAATTAAAAAAAATCAGCCGGATATCTAAACTGACTCAAACGGGTAATGCCTCTTTGAAAAAATATAAGCATCCAAATAGGTTTAAATTTGAGGCTTAGTTGCGGCTGACGCGCGTCTGATTTTAATATACATCAAACAACAAAATGATGAAAAAAGGGTATCCTTAAAAGTAAATCTAATTCACCTTATTGTGTATTTCTGTAACTATTGCAATTATGTTTGCAAAATAACTTAACTATAACACACATGTTTGGTTGGAGAAAGCTGGTCTTAGTATACATTCAAGACAGTCATATTTTCAAAGATAATCTACACGTAACTAACGTATATCCCACATCCCTAAATTTGTCTGTACACGAAATAAATTTACAATTTGCCGCTTGTTTACCACAACTAATTACAAAAAATAGGTCATCCAATAATTTCATATAACAACATTACATGTACTCTATTACATCATTAAATCGTACTGTTCATTGTTCAATTTGTTCTTGCTACGCTTCTTATGATTATATCCGTTTTGATAACTAATTGTGGCTGCTTCATAGGAACTATCTTGATTTTGAGTATGCATTAAGAATAATATTTGAGGTGTAATTGTACCTAATTTACAATTTCTACCCGCACATACAAACTAAATTTGTAAATGTTTTTGCAACCTAGCAAAATATTTAATTAGACAAAATGCCATCGTCAAAATTACGTTTTAAATGATTATACATCAGACAACCAAGTCTTTGGTTGCGCGCCTTTTGTCTGGAAATCCTATCTGTGCATGGTAATGAGTTTCACCTGTTTTCGGGCCAAGGCATACCCACTACTTTAACTATCAATGTCGCACTCCAGACATAGTAGCATTAGGAACCATTTTTCACGACTTTAGTTATGACGCGGTGTTTAGCAGAGAATTAAATTTATCACCTCCCAGACAACAAGCGGATGTGCTACATGTTGAGCCACGGTCGCGGATTAAAGGCAAATATTATGTGTATTGTATAAACACTATAAGCTCAAGTAAGACATTAATAACAGTAATTGCCTTGCAAATGTGTTTCTAAGTTTAGATTTGTTTGAATACATGGATTGCATATCTCACCAGTGATACAGGAATAGATAATTGGAGGATAAACAATTAGGATAATTGACATAAAAAGCCAACTAATCTGATTTTAAGTTCAAAATCCCAATATTTTTGAGGGAGCACTCCATCTTTGAGGCTTGACAAACCTTATCTTTTCTAAGCTTAAGCAAATATCAGGAAAGCTTCTATTGATTAAGAATTACACCCCTGCCTAGATTATGTTGCAATAGTATGAAAATCAGCCTTGTAAGAGTTATGTCATTTTAAAAGCACTGCCTGTCAAACTATTTTAAAATATTTGATTACTATTACATGTATAAATTTGCAAATATCAAATCAAGGCACAAATTTTTACTGTGCTGTTAGACATGAATACATAAATTTGAAGACAAAGATTTAAATATATATGTAAAAATAAGGATGGCAACATCAATAAAGACGAAGCTCTGAATCGGTAGGACAAACAAATATTAACACGTGAAGAGTGTCAGAAATAAGCAGAATATAAATTTATAAGTTTAATAAATTCGTAAATAAATTTGTTGCAAAACTGCTTAAATAGAGGATACTGTTTAACATACTTTTTTTTTGGCCTTGATTATAGAGATGCTTTCTTTACTTTTTGTAATAGGAATCAGAATTAAAAAGGAAAAATTAAAGGAAACTGCAATAAATTTGCTTGTATCTATTTCTTCCTTGGTTCTGTATTTCGCTGTAGAACCTACTAAAATGTATTTGATGCTAAGAAATAAATTAATAGCAATATTTACATCGACTACATTGTTTTAATAAAAAGTTGTCATACTGACACATCAAAAAACATTGAAGCAGTAACTATATGCACAATTACAGGGCTTGTGTGTATCGTAAACATGCCAGGAGGGAGAGGGAACATAGGGCTCATTATTACACTAGTTCCCAAAGTTTTATAATAACGTTTCTTATTCATTGGCTCAACAACTTTTGGGGCTTTTATTAAATTTTGTAGTTAATTCATTTAGTTGAGTTTTAAACACTATAAGTAAACTACAGAAGTTGTAATTTGTGTACAATTATTGGGGATGTACAAAATTTATCGACCTTTTTCTTATCCCTTTATATACCTAAATTACATTTCTTCCTGTATAATTGCATTGCATATGTTTGTTAAAAGTTATTACATGTTATTACCTCCAAACAAACATTAACAAAATTAGCTGCAATTATGGTTATTAAAAGCTGCGTCCCTAGCATTGAATAGCTTTTGGCTGATTTTCAACCAATTGAAAGTCTGCACAGGGTCCACGGGGTGGGGACATACAGTTATTTAAACCCTTCCCCCTCTACTGTTTTACTTTAATAACACAATTACACTTATACATCCAACTACTTGTATTTGAAACATACATTAAAAAGTTTAGCTGCAATTACATTTATTTATTGCTACGTTTTGTGCATTTAACGTTCAGTTTTGTTAAAAAAATTGAATTATTAGCAAATCATAATTGGAACAAATTGTTATAACCTAAAATTAACATGAAAAATATAATCATTATACTCATAATCTGAGGAAAAAACTCTTTCAATATTTTTTTGTTTCTGTAAATTTACCCATCTATGACTAAGATTGAGAAATAACAGTTCTTTAGGAAAAAATCTGATTTACAAGGATGACACAATCCTTAAGTAAAGTAGCAAAGAATAAGCCGAAGTAAAAAATCAGGTAGTTTAAATAAGTATTGAAATAGTATGTATTATGTTTGTCCAATAAGAACTGCAAAACAACTTAACCGAAGATTTTAAGCCATATTGTAAAAAATTAGTTATTCAGCTAAAGATCTTTTCTCTACTTTTTTAATCAAACACACTAATTTCGATTTAGAATATAATAATGGAAATAGGAAGTACGTGGATATTATGACAGGGGAAACTTGTCGTCAATTTCTTGCTAATAAGGACTTCGTCAGTTTTTCCATCCAGTAGGAGGGGAGGAGACAGGGTGGATGGGAGAAATTTTAGCCAGCTGCAAGTATTCCTTTATCAGAGTACATGAAAAACTGTTGTAACATCCACGTAATAATATATCAATTGGTATAATTTACCTCATTTCTTGTATTTGAGCCGGGGATAGTTCAATGGGAGTACAAAACAGGATCCATGTGACGCTCTCAAAGAGAGGGGGTGTGGTCAAGGATCCAGGATAAGTGTAGTAATTTCTATTCTGGAATAAAAATTACATATTAACACTGGAAAAAATGTAATTGCCTTTAGAAATAGACAATTAAAACAATAATATAATTAAATAAATTATAAAGAAACAGTAAAATATACCATACTTTTTTCCTATTAAACAAGGGAGGTATAATGCATGGGGCTCTAACACTGTGTGATCAAACATGCGGTAATATGTCCAATACAACCTAATCTAACCTTGCCTAAAGTAATGTACAAACAAACGAAAAACTACGAGGGCTTTCTTTATTTAGTAAAATTTGAAATTCATCGTAATATTTTATAAATGTTCAATTATTATTTTACCTGTGGAAGTAACAAACTAGGATCAAAGTTTTCTTCAAGAATGTGTGTTGATCCACTATCATGAACATTCTTAAGGGATCTAGGTACATACAATTATTGTTATTTAATTATCAAAGTTTATGAAATTGTTGAATAATTATAAAATGCAGGGAGTCCTAATAAAATTTCAATATGCTAATGTTATTTCCTTTTAACATAACTGTAAAACAAAATTCTGCATTATATCAAACGCCAGGTTAGGTTAGGATTAGCATAGACGTCCAAGGGGGGGGGGGGGTAATGGAGCGATTACCCCCCCCCTTCAAAAATTTTTACCCCCCCCCCAAAAAAAAAAAAAAGCTTCGACGTCTATGAGGATTAGGTTAGGTTAGGTAATTTGTGAGATATATTGTTAGTTTAGCTTAGTTCCGTGCAGTGGTTAGACCCTAGTAAGAAATCGACCCATGCAGTGGCTAAAGGCTTGGGTGCAATCCAATGTAGATAGAATTACATGGAACCAAATATAAGGTATAAGTAATTGATTGAAAGTTTAACATACTTGGCAATAACATTAAAATGTGGATGTTCTCTTCCAGTCTTGACTAGGATACCAAGAACAGCTAATCCATCAGGTTTATCAATAGCCTCTCCAGGATTAGGATACTTAACAGATATTATATTATTAGTTATCAGTGGCAATGTCTATTAAAAATATGATTTTTTATATCTTTCACTTCAGAAATGTTCCTTGATTGAAGGGTGGAGAGAAAATATGTTAATTTTAATGGAGGCGGTGGTGACTTGGTGCCAAAATCCCTGTCAAAAGCCAGAAAAATCTTTTTAGGTGATAGTACATAAAAACATAAAATACATACAGGAATAGAATTTAAAGAATGTAGATCTAAAATGTCAATTATTTAAAAGATTCTATTTTTTTAAACAAAATGTATACAACTTTTTATATTTATATTATAGTACATTTTTATTACTGGAGGCATCATTCATATCTCGGAAACTTTGAATAGTCTTTGTTTTATAATGAAAAAAGCACATAAATAAGAAAAAGGCTGTTCTATTAACAAACTAGCAAATATCTGTGAACATTCTAAGCTGTTTTGAAGATCTTAAGAGACACAGAAAAAAACACAATGGATAAATTCAACTTTTAAACTTTTCTATAGACTCACCTTAGAATTGTAATGAACTATATGAATTTCAGCATCAAAAGCATGACCATTGAGTGTGTGTTCACTTCCAAATCCAGGTTCTGATCCCCAATGAGCATGCATCTAGAAATATATATAATTAAACACTACTATTATCCAGAGCTGGATCTTTAAATGTGTAGCCGTTGGCGTGGCTGTAGCCGTGGCCGTAGTCATGGCTGTGGCTTTAGCAACGCTTTAGCGACACTAACGGACTGTGGTCACTTTTAGCGTGGTTAACCACGCTACGACTACGACCACGCGTTGCCAATATGATTTAAAGATCGCATTTTTTTTTGTGGCCACGGCAACGCGTGGTTAATAAGATTTAAAGATCGCTATTAGGTTGGTGGCTGTAACTCTGACCACGACTACGGCAACGGCTACGCTTTTAAAGATCCAGCTCAGAGAGAGAAGGAACAAGGGGCTGTTTATTACACTAGTCTTCAAAGTTTTTTAAAAATATTTTCTTATTCGTTGGCTTAACAACTTTAGGGACTTCAGTGAATTTTGTTGGTTGTCCTATTAAGTTGAGTGTTCAAACGTTTAAACCACTAATTTTAATTGCTAGAAGAGGTAATTTCATGGATCATCATTGGGGATGTACCTTGTACATCAATTTATCGACCACTATTTAGTAAAAGCTATTTAAGTAAATTAAACAAAGACAGTTATATCCAAAAGAAATGCACCAATAACATAGATGAAACAATGAACATTAGAATACAATACAGTAAAATTTAAAAAAAAGATTGTAAATCTATTAATTTCAATTATTACAATTTTAACAAGAAATTCTTACAAATTTTCAATACATTAACATAATAATACGAAAAGTTAAAGAATAGTTGAAATCTTTTCTACCTTCAATTACATTTCAAATGCATGTTTAATGTACAATAGATGCAAATGAAATGGAAACAAATATTTAAAAAATCACGGGAATGGTATTTTTGTAATGCAAAAGCACTCACCTGGCAATATCTCAATTTATCTATTGAGACATGACCTAATGCATTCTTAATTGCAAAGGTAGATTTTTTACAAACAAAAAAATCAAATTTAATCAATTTGAATTTTTGTATTTTTTAGGAATTCAAAAAAGAATAATATGTGTATTTTGAAGAATTTTTATCTAATAAAAACATATTTTATTGTAATTCAAGTTTTAAAGCTTATACAGCATATAAAAAATAACGCAATACAATACAAATGACCAATACAAACACTAAAACACCAATGGCAGGCAAATATACATTTTAATTATCAAATGGTAGGCCATTATAAATGATAAACAGACATAGTTTTTTTGGTAATTCAAGTATTATTTGCAGTAGTTTTTTTGGACACCCTGTATTGTGAAATGTAAGTAAATTAAATCTTTAGAACTACTATTCTTCACGTTTTCCAGAGCATTTTTGCATTCTTTGACACAAACTTTTAACTGGGAGGGAAAATTGAGTGCACATTTTAAACATCTCTTAGATTTCCTCTAGAATTAAAGGAATATTTAAAAGTGGTTTTCGGTAGTAAGAGTAAATCATTAATACATTAATCAATAGATCCATCTCTTCTTAAGGGGTTTCCTTTCCCACTTCTTCTCTCATGCCTGATTTTAAGACGTCACATGGCTAATTTTTTCGGACACTTTGTTGAATTGTTAGATTTTATTAAGACATTAAATCTTGATCAGCTTTCATTTTTTTTATTATATTTCTTTCCTTCTAAACAATAAATCTATTCCTAGCATCCCTGGTATTTCTAGTGCAAATGGTTTTTCCCCCACACGTGAGAACTTGTAATGCATGTGTACTAAACCTCTAGTGAAAAACTATAGTCGACTTTTGGTTGAGAGAAAATTTGTACCTTGATGTTTGAGGTTTGATATTGTCTTGTTTTTATTTTATATCATAATTTATAGAATTTGTTTTTAATTTAGGAATAACAAAAACACTCAAAATCATAAATTGTGTACGAGTAGTTTTTGACAGGGTTCAAACTTTGAAGATTCAAATAAATTTAAATGTGTTTTTTTGCCATGCAATACAGATTGCATTGCAAAAAAATGCTTTTAAGAACACATTCGTTTCACATATTGTACTTTAAAGCAATTTGGGTTACTTTTTCTATACGTCTTTATTTAGTGAATTTGATTGTAGGAAGATATCAACTTGTTACGTAGCAATTAAGTAGCAGTTTTAAAAACCTATTAATCAGTCTAACTCTAAACTATATAAATTTTAGTAAAGATAGATATATTCTTAATATTGAGAATTCTTGATTTTGTTTTTTTAAAACCATTTTCTAACATTGACTTCATATAATTCAAATCAGAAATGATAGGCCAGTATCCATTTTACCCCTATATGACGAAATACTCTAGTTATAAAGAAGCTTTCCTTATTTTATGTTAGGAAAATAAATATATGATGTAAATATGAAATGAAAAGTTTGAAAGCTTTTATATATTGCGGAAATAAAGTTGATTCTATCTCTGACCTTCACATATATAAAAGTGTTTGTTTGACTTTGGCAAAGTGTTTGAAACATATATTTTTGCAACTGTAAAATAAAATATTTTTCAATTTACACGAACTTTATAAAGTATATTTTACTTCTGAATTTTATTTGATTGTAAATAATTTTTTATGAACTTTATTGTATTGGCTGCGTCCCTAGCCTTTAAAAATTTGCCTCTGAAAATAATAATGATGACAAGACAAAAACTCTGTATAAAGGTCTTGGCCCATCAACAAATGTATAAGTATAGATATTTAATCCAGATAACTGTCAAGATCCAGTGTTGGGGACCTTTATCGTCTGCTACAAAATTGCTTTTTTTTTTTTTGTAGTGACTTGGCTAAGTTTATATTTACAATTCTATTGGCTGATATTCAAAGACCCAATTGAAAGTCGTCACAGGGTCCACAGGGTGGGGACATACAGTTATTTAACTACTTCCCACTCTATTGTTTTATTTTAATGGCCAATCACCTAGGAAATAACTGAAACATATAACCCTTTAATTAGTTGTTTTGTTAAGATTTGTAAAAGTAGTTACCGAGATCGTACTGTACATACATAGACACACAACTACTTAATAGTATTGTATTTTTTCTGTCCTGACTGTACATAGAAAAACATCCAAATACTTTTGTGACGTATATTTTCTGTCTTTTTCGCAGTGTAGTATTTTTACTTTGAAAAAAACTTTGGTCAAAGTAAACAAAAAAAAAATATATTTCCTAGTTCCTACTTCATTTTAAAATATTTATTAAGAAACAAGGTATCATTCAAATATGTCACAAAGTTACACCTCCTCGACACTTTTAATCTACATTCGAATATTTAATATTTATACATATCATTTACTCTTAATTTAATATTTTGCATTTTTAAAAGCGCATCTTTAAGGACTTTTGGATAAAGTAACCATAGGTTTTAGGCAGTAATTTCTAAAGTTAAATTAATTTTTTTTTGGAGGGGGGGTGTCCCGAAGGGGTCAAAAAGGCATATTCTAAACTATATTTGTAGACCGCGACACAAACGTAAATTCAGTCTACTAGAAAATTCTTTCGACCCAGGAAAACAAATACTCTACACAAAAAAACGCACCGGCTGTAAAAATTGTGCTACTAATTTGTTGACAAATTAAATTGACAGCTTTTTAAAGTTAATCTTTTTGAGTTATTTAAACATAATTGTTTAACTTGAACTTTAGATATGATATTTTAGGCTTTTTAGTAAATAATAACAATATATTGAATTTATACGTTTTCTTTAATATTTAAGTAAAATTCTACTCTTCAAATCACTTAGAAAGTCCCCTCGGGGTTAACAAAACTGGTTTTAATCTAATAGTTATCATTTATTATCAGCGGAAAGCCTTTTATAATGAAAGCGATAAATATTTATTTGACACCCTTTTTTTCTTAAATCATTTTTTACTTTTTACTTAAAAAGGCATAGCTTCCTTTTCAAGCAACTGTCTTTTGATAATTAACCCATGATTTAAAAATTCATTTCAATACATATATAGTAAGACGAGTGAAATCCTTCTTTGGATATTATCATCCTTGTTCTTTCCCTAAAATGAATTGCAGAGTTGATTATTAATATGAAGGGACTCTAAAACTAATTTTCCATTGTCAAATGCAATCTGTGCTTCTATGCACTTTTATAATGAATACCATCTCTACAAGTTTTATTTTTCATCTATATCCTCCTTGGCTTTTATATACGTTCATGATATTAATTTTTACTCATTGCTTATCTTTTCTTAGTATTCTATTGTCTGTCTTTTTGAAGCTCTTTTAAGCTCTATAAAAACTGAAGTCATACGATATAAATGACCAATGATAGGCCAATACACAGACTAGATTACCAACAACAGGCCAGTATACATTATAATTGACCAACAGTGGGCCAGTATACATTTTAGTTGACCAATGGCAGACCTGTATACATTTTAATAGACCAATATTTCCAGTATGACGTCGTTTTTTAGGCACTATAAAAAGCTTCTCTTTTTTCCTTAAATTTTCCTTATACAATGGTTAAACATTTTCTTGTTAATGAATATTTTTGTTCGATTGATTCTTTGGAACTTTGATTCTTTTAAACCCCCATCCCTTCTACCCCTTATCTTTACACCAAAACCATTTGTACAGTAAAGAACTATGATAAAGAAGGGATAACCATTTTCATTATAATACATTTAACTGTTTCTTTATATTTTTGAGCACTTTTTCATTATTTTGTTGTTTCTTTACTTTAAAATAACCTATATTTTTTAAAAATATGTATCTGATTTTACTATAAATATATGAAATATGGTTAATTTTGTGCAGGTTGACAAGGATTAGATGTGATTTAATCGAAATATATTCCTACAAATTGAGCTGTGTGTTTTTCCTTGGATAGTCTCTTTTCAACAACGTTGCCGTGTATCATTCCATTTTTGTTCGATGTTAAATTGGTTTAAATTAACTTCTGTCAATGATAATTTACAAAACTTTAACTTTTTCCATCTTTGCATTTTGAAAGTTTGCGCTAATTTGAAACAATTAATCTGCCAATTCAAGTCTTTGCACAAATTTCAAAAATGCAATTATTTATTTTTAGATTATTGATTAGGATTAAACTTGCTTGTAAAGTTATTTTGTATTTTTTTTTTTTTTTTACATCAAAATTAATTAGTATAATAAGAACATTTTAATATATTTCAAATTTGTTGTTTGAAATAGAATAACCTTACCTGAAATCCATGAAACGTTCCTCGCAAAGGTCCTCCAATGAGTCTGGTGTCCTTTGGCCACAAATGGAGCTGCCAGCTGGCTCCAGTATTCTCCAATCTAAAACAAAACTTATAAAGTTGTGTAAACCTTCTTCTTTGTCAAATAAATGAAACCTAAGCAAGATTTGATTTGATCACGAATGTTAAATGTTAATATTGTAATATAGTTTATTGTTCTTTTTATCTGAAATATTGGGAAAACTTTTCCTTTAAAAAATATGACTAAAATATAGATCTAGAGTTTATAATAAAAAAGATTTTCATGTTTTTCTTCTACTAATTAAAGGTTTTAGGTTAATACAAATATTTATGCAAAAATAATGAACCATTTTGTCAACAATGCCAATTAAAAATTGTTTTTATTCCTGTAAAATTTAAAGGTCTAGAAAAGTTAATTTGGAAAAATACATATAATCTTCAGTGGAGTATTGAAAACCAACCCTTCTATCTTCATATTTCATTTTATATATTTTCTTGGTAGGTAAGGTGAACAAACAGGGATCAAATGGATAGGACAATGACCAATAAATTGATGTGCATACCCAATGATGATACACAATATTATTCGTAGATTATAATTAGTGATTGAAATGTTTGGACAATCAACTTTACGAGCCAACAAATCAAAAATTATAACAGTCCCCAAAGTTGTAAAGCTAGAAAAATAAAACTTTATTATAAAACTTTGGGGGCTAATGTGATAGACAGACCATTGACCCCTCTTTCTCTAATTCATAACACACTCCCATCTTTAGAATTCATTTTGTATTTCACGATTGGATGTTTGTAAACTAAAGAGGTTATAGAACAATAAAAAAATGTAGGGGGAGGAATGGGAGGCCCATTTGCCAAAAAAGTAATCTATCCTTTGATTTTGTTTTTAAATTTGCAATTCACGGCTTGTTAAAGTTAATCCTTCAGACAAGAATAGGTTTATACAAAATCGCAAAGATGTATTCAAAATTAATAAATAGTTTTCCCTTTTAAAGTAGTAAAAATATAATTCACATAGATAAAGTAGAAGCTCCATCGAACGGATTAAAGGGACAGAAAACAGTCTAAAACCATACCATTGTTTATTTTTTTCTGTACTATTAGAATCTCTACTTAAATAGAAGACTCGGTTCAGGGGATAGCGAGATCCTTTGCTACAGACAAAAAAAAGCTTGCTACCTTACATAATAGAAAGATAAAGACACATTTATGTATATTATACTTTGCCTAATAATAGTATAATATTCACATCATTGTAGAAACATTTTAGTAATAATCATCTATTTATCCGTTCATCAAAATATTTTTGTTTTTAAAATTTTTAAGTATTTTTAAGATTATCATTAATAGAATTTTAAAGAATGTACTTTGAGAAAAAGGTTTTTTAAAACTTACTTGTATTCTTCGCCAGGGCCATACGAGGTGTCCACAGGTTGCAGGTTTGAGTCCTCTTGTGTCTCTGAATCTATCACATCTATGGGAGATTGTCTGCAACCAGATTCCGCTAAAAGGGATATACATTTGCCTATTTTAGTTCATATTTTGCATAGCATAGCTACCAAAGTGTTTGTGTCTGTCCCAGGGGCGTCGAAGCTTTTTATTTTGGGGGGGGTAAAATTTTTTTAAGGGCAGGGTAATTCGGTTTTGGGGGGGGTAAAATGGCGCGCGAAGCTCGCCGCAAATTTTTTTTACCCCCCCCAAAATTTTTACCCCAGGGGTAAAATTTGCTTGGGGGGGGTAATTACCCCCTCTGAAATCTGTTGGCAGGGGTAAAATTTGTTTACCCCCCCCAAAATTTACCCCCGGGGTAAAATTTTTGGGGGGGGTAATTTAAATTTTATCAAAAATTTAGTATTAAAAAGGCGCGCGAAGCGCGCAAAAATTTTTTTTGTTAGAGATTTTCTATTTTGGGGGGAGTAAATACCCCCCCAAAATTGTTTGGGGGGGGGGGTTGTTAGAGATTTTCTATTTTGGGGGGAGTATTTACCCCCCCCAAAATTGTTTGGGGGGGGTAAATACCCCCTCCTAAATGGTTGGGGGTGCCTACGGCACCCCCAGGGTAGGGGTAAATTTTAAATGGGGGGGGGGTAAAATGAAAAAAATTCGTTTGGGGGGGGTAATCGCCCCATTACCCCCCCCCCCCTTGGACGTCTATGGTCTGTCCTTCTGTTATTATTGTTAATGTGGCCCGATTTTTATTCGAGTTCAAGATAATTTACTTTCTCGTATTCATTCGAATCCGGTGGACAGGAACCGGTTCTCAGCAATACGAAAAAACTATGTCTAGCATCGAATTATATCCAGTTTTCTACGAATATAGAAATGTACAATCATAAGATTAAAACCAGTTTTTTTAGCCGGTGCCTCCGGCACCTCGGGGCTAAAAAAACTACTTTTAATCTTATAATTGTACATTCTATATCCGCGGAAAGCCGTTTATAATACGATGCGAGAAATAACTATTCCCGTATTCATTGGAAACCGATAAATATCTGGTGGATCGTATTATTTCCAGTTTTCTACGAATATAAAAATGTCCAATCATAACAAACATCATTTTTTGCCCATGCCTTCGGCCTCTCGGGGCTAAAAAAACTGGTTTTAATTGTATATTTTATATCCGCGGAAAACTGTTTATAATATGATGCGAGAAATAACTATTCCTTCACTTCCCAATCACTTTTCTTCTTTTCTCTTTTACTATTTTCTTTCCCTTCTTCCTTTCTATTTATTAATGTAATAACTTTTCATTTCAAACTTCTTAGCTACTATTGGAAGCAATCGTCCTTGTTTTGCATGTGATTATAAAATATCACCTATTGGAAAGAATTTGCCCCAACTGCTTGGTCCATTATTAGGACCATAGCCCCATTTGAAAAATTTATTTATAAAATCTAACGCCATTCTATATATTAGGAAATCTACAATGTCAAATACAATATTACAAACAGACAATACATTGGTTACATACCCAATGATGATAAACAAAATTACACTTCTTCTATAGATTATAATTATTGGTAGAAAAGTTTGGACACTGTTAATTTATCAGATTTGACAAAAATACCCAAAGTTTTGAAGCCTAAAAAACATATTTATAAATCTTTGGGTATTAATACAATTTAAAGGCCATTGTCCCCTTCCTCACAGCTTATAACTCAACACTTATTAGTTTATTTAAGAAAACTAGTCTTTGAAAGGTCGTTGAATTATTATAGGTATAATAGAATTACTTATTCTTTAATAATTTTGCAACAAAAAGAAACATTACTACAGAAACAACAATATGTAAAAATACAAATAATTATAAGAAAAAGGGTGTAAAACACTAGAAAATGTTTTGCTTTCACCACCGCGATGTAATGTATGACTGTACTGCGAGATTTAAACGGTAAACTGACACACACAAACACACACACACACACACAGGTAAAGTGTACTGACCGACAGCACAAAAAGGTAAAAATACAAATAGAATAATTCCTAAAAATATGTGTTCTTTTTAGTGTTCAATCAAAGCTACGGAGTAAATGCATTTACAAATATCATATAGGAAAAATTTACTTTTTGATTAATTCAATGGATTTAGGATACACTGATATATTGCAAGGGAAAATTTTTCGTCATTTATTGGTCAGTTCGTTCATCCAGTAGGAGTGGCGGAAATGGGGGGGTATTGTTATTTTATCCAGCTGCGGGAATCACCTTATCTGAGTGCATAAAAATCTTGTGCAAAATCCTTATGAGGATATATTAATTATCATTTGTTATATTTATTGTTTTTGTGCTATTTTAGTTCTTAGTTAGATTTTGAAACATTTGATTTTGATACATTTGCTAAATATTACTTTTTGCAGATTTCATGGAACATTTTCTCCCTTGGGTAGCAGAGAATTTTAATTGAAAGGGAAGAAGAGAATGACAGAAAGAGAAACAGAGAGAAAAAGCGGGGACAAAAAGCGTGTAAAAGGAAAGAAATGTAGATGTATTTTTGGGGAGAGTTTAAATTTGAATCAAAATATTCAAAGCAAAATTATACGTGTTCATATAATATTGGTGTTAAATAGTTTAATTTTCTTCCTTAAGATCTTTAAAACGGCTTCAACATAATGTGTTTCATTGCAGGGAAGCTACCTTTTATGTATTGGACAAATTAAGTATAGCAATTATTATGTTCCTTAACAATCTACAGTGGATTTGATTTTTAGAGGGAAAATTTCCTTTTATTTAGGAGCCCACTCCTTAAAAAAAGTCAAAAATCTTCTAAGCATAATGCTTTCTTGGAAATTTTTTTCCTCCAAATTATTTTGCTAAAACGTGTAAATTACAGGTATGTCAAACAATTTACAAAGATATGCTTTCCAAATTACTTTTGCGAAGCTTTGAACAATTATATACAATACTCTAATTTTTCATAATATCTCTGTCTATGCCTTTGTATTTGAATTTGAATTTGTAAATGGTTTGTATATTTTTATGCCATTTTTTTTTAATGATTTAATATTGTTTTACCTCAAAAATTTGTCAACCAAACCATGTATTAAGCGTCTCTTTACTATAGGGAGGGTATCATGTTCGAGTCAGACCTGCACGGAAATATATTAAAGACATTTCTCGTATTTATTCGATCCGGTGGATAGGAACCGGTTCCCATCCATACAAAAAAACTATGTCTATCATAGCACCTCGGGGCTAAAATAACTGGTTTTAATATTATAATTGTACATTCTATATCCGCGGAAAGCAGTTTATAATACGATGAAAGAAATAACTAATTCTTGTATTCATTCGAATCCGGTGGATAGGAACCGGTTCCCATCCATACGAATGTAAAAATGTACAATCATAAGATTAAAACCAGTTTTTTAGCCCGTGCCTTTGGCACCTCGGGGCTAAAAAAATTGGTTTTAATCTTATAATTGTACATTCTATATCCGCGGAAAGCTGTTTATTATACGATGCGAGAAATAACTATTAAATATTAGCAATTGTTATCATGTCTGACATGAGTATGACTAAAATTAGTTAAGAACCAGATAACACTACATATAAAGCGACTCATGGATATATAAAATTACCCTTCTGTAGATTATAATTAGTGATTGAAATGTTTGGACACTCAACTTAATTAATCAACCAATAAAAATTTAAATAATAACGTCCCCAAAGTTGTTAAGTCAACGAATAAAAAAAAGTTAATTTAAATTTTGGGGACTAGTGTAAAAAAACAGCCCAATGTCTCCTCCTTCCCTGTAAGCGACTGCAAAGCTTCACAAAATATTTATCTCTATTAAGAACAATTATTTTTGGAAATGCATATCATGCATGACAGAAAAATGCTAAACATGTGCATTGTGGCTTTCCTTTGTATTTGTGCTTATGACCTGATCCACTAATTTACCTGGGATCAGAACATAGACATCCAAGCTTTTTTTTTTTTGGGGGGGGGGGGTAAAACATTTTAAGGGGGGGGGGGGGGTAATTCGTATTTGGGGGGGGGGAGGGGGGTAAAATTGCGCGCGAAGCTCGCCGAAATATTTTTTTACCCCCCCCCAAAATTTTTAACCCGGGGGTAAAGTTTGCTTGGGGGGGTAATTACTGTTGGCAGGTGTAAATTTAGTTTACCCCCGGGGTAAAATTTTTGAGGGGGGTAATTTAAATTTTATTAAATATTTAGTATCAAAAATGCGCGCGAAGCACCCCCAGGGTAGGGGTAAATTTTAAATGGGGGTGGTAAAATGAAAAAAATTTTGGGGGTAATCGCCCCATTACCCCCCCCCCCCCCCCCCCTTGGACGTCTATGGATCAGAACATACAAGCTCTTTATAGTTCCTACTTACGTTATATCATACCAATGACCAATGATAGGGGATCTTGGACAAAGTAGCTTCGGACAAAGTAGCTTCAGGACAAAGTAGCTTCAGTAGCTGCAGGACAAAGTAGCCTCCTAATGAAAGTAGCCTCCACTGTTAACAAAAGTCATGGCCGCAGCACTCGGCCCCCTGGACTGCCTAGCCGCAGGCGCTCGGTCCCCTAGCCTTTAACCTAACTTAACCAAAAAATTGTAAAAGCATTATTAAAGATTGTAAAAATAATATTAAAAATTGTAAAAATATATCAACCACTTTTTGCAAAATCCACAAAATTCTAAATGCATTATTAGTTGTGATGATATTTTTCTTAAATAAATGTTCTGAGGCTAACATAGGTTAGGTTAGGTTATAGGCTAGGGGCCGAGCGCTGCGGCCATATTGGAGACTATTTTTCTTAAGAAGCTACTTTTCTTAAGTAAATGTCCTGAAGCTACTTTGTCCTGAAGCTACTTTGTCCGAAGCTACTTTGTCTTAAGCTACTTTGTCCGAAGCTACTTTGTCTAAGATCCCAAAGTAGCTTCGGACAAAGTAGCTTCAGACAAATTAGCTTCGGACAAAGTAGCTTCAGGACAAAGTAGCTTCAGGACAAAGTAGCCTCCAAAGGAAAGTAGCCTCCACTGTTAATAAAGGTCATGGCCGCAGTATGGCTTCCAAACCGATTCATATCCGCTGGACTATAAAAGGTTCTCTGCTATTAAAATTATGTATAGCATCGTATTACAGTTTTCAACGAAAAATAAGATAAAAATCATAAAATTAATGCCAGTTTTGTTAGACCAGGCCATTACACAGACTAAATTTCCAATGAATTTTAATTCTATGAACAATGGCAGGCCAATATGACGTCATTTTTTATAGGCACTAACAAAAGTTTACAGAATATTGCTTTTAATCTATGGATTTTGCTAGTCTAAAATGTTTTTAAAGTTTACAAAAAATAACAGAGGGCTGTGAAAAACAATATATTTCGTCTGAATTCAATTAATTATCAAGTCATAATAAAGTCTTATTTCCTACTAGTGTGTGAGCTCAATCATCTAGGGGCTATAAAATTGAAGATTGGAATAATAGCCTAAAATCATTTCAAGAAATGAAATAAAAAAAAGCCTGAAACTACTCTGGGATCTATGTGAAGCATCCCTAAAGTGGAGAACTCCCTCTCACCTTATTTTTCATGGAATTCTTAAGCTTCAGATAAAAAAAAAACTTTACTACCTTACATCATAGGATATCCATGACAATTTTAGGTAATTGTTTTCATAGAAACATGCATGTCAAGTTTAGCTAAGAAAACTAGCGTTACAAATAAACGGAAGGACAGACAAACACAGGTCCTCATTGTATATTTACTTCATAAAAACTTCCTGTCTTTAAAAAAATGTAAGAAGATGCATTGTTTTAAATTGAGTTTTTTTTTCTTTCCATTTTTAGATTAATCAATAATAATCAAAGAAATTAAAATGATCTGACTTTGAGAAGTTTGTTATTCATTCTGATTATGAATAGTTAATGAGTTGATTACATAGAATAAAAGAAGTAGAGCTGTGATCAAGGCTCTTCAACCTCCTCTAAAAGCTTCAGCAACTTAATTTTAGTTCAGCCACCCTACTTATCTTACTAAGCCTGAGCCACCCTAAAACCCCCTTAAATGAGCCACACTAAGTCCAGATCCACCCTCAATAAAAAAAATAGGATTCAGCCGCATCTACAGCTAAATCCGTGCAGCTAAAGGAAGCCTGCTTTTCGACATTATTTTGAAGAAATAAAAAAAAAACAATTCAAGTATAATGAATGAATGTAAGTCTTTTTATCTACAATATTCAGACATATTTTTAAAAAAAACGTTGACGCTAAACTTCTATCAACCATGATTTTATCAAATCTATTATTTTCTTTGCACTTTATTTTAAGAAATCATCAATTAAAAAATACTTAACTAAGAATTGTAAATAATACCTGTTACTTATTCTACCCAATCAAAATGTTCTCTGCATCATAAAATTGGCCGCCAGAGAAAAGAACAACTTTGCATAAAAATGTTGAAACTGCATCCAAAACTTTGTTCTAAAGTCAAGTCAAGGCAAATTGGCTCCATATTTTGTTTTTCCTACACATAGAAAGTTATTTCCTTTTTATTTATGAATCACAATAAACTAAACTAAACCAAGCAAACTTTTCTTTGTTTTTCCTTTTTAATTTGATATGATTTTATTTTCCTTTCAAATTCATTGGTTAATTTAAATTGATAAATTATAGGGCTGTTGTGACATTCCAACATTGTTCTTAGGTTATGCTGGTATTATTATCATACTACATAATTCTAAAAACTTTGGTATCTTACATTAAACCTTGATTGGTATGTTCTAACTATAATATATTGTGTCCATCATCATTGTAGGTGTATATGCATTTACCGTATCTTTTTATTCCTCATAATCTAAAAAAATTATATTTACGTAACTTTTTTTCTTTATTTTCATCAATTTTAACAAATTAAGGAAAAACTGCTGAAGATATCTTAATTCTTGGTCTTTTTACCTGTATAAATATCTCCTGTCGTATTTTGACTTTCAGGTTTTGAGATCGATAACTTTTTCAATTTTACTTTATGACAATTATAGAAAAGTAAAACATGATGTATAGAAAACATAGACGTCCAAGGGGGGTGGGGGTAAAGTGGGGATTACCCGCCTTCCAAACAATTTTTTTTGGGGGGGTAAACAAAATTTACCCCTGCCAACAGATTTCAGGGGGGGTAATTACCCCCCCCCCCCCCCAAGCAAATTTGCCCTTTCCCCCCCCCCCAAAAAAAAAGAATTACCCCCCCCTTAAAAAAATTTTACCCCCCCCCCAAAAAAAAAAGCTTGGATGCCCCTGATAGAAAAAATATAAATTTTGCAAAATGTAATATTTATTTGTTTGTAAAAATCTGGAAGAAATTGCATTTATATTTCTTCTCTTGGTGTTCATTAATTACGGAAAAAGTATTCCATCTCATGTTTAAAAATAGTTTACAACAATATTTGTAAGGCTCATGTATATTTTGTGATCTTCTCCTAGTTATCAAAAAATAATATTTGTGAAAATTTGAAAAATAAAGTGCCTTGTTGAAAAAAATCTACCCTCTTTTATTTTAAAAATAAATTAATGATTATTATAGGTTATATTTGGTACAGGGTAGCCCCGCAAG
Source organism: Acartia tonsa (assembly GCF_053477335.1). Classification (NCBI taxonomy): domain Eukaryota; kingdom Metazoa; phylum Arthropoda; class Copepoda; order Calanoida; family Acartiidae; genus Acartia; species Acartia tonsa. The sequence continues at coordinate 11,295,524 of NC_137260.1, read as the reverse complement.
ATTAGGACACAAGGTTAGGGTCTTGCAGTGCTTAGACATAGAAAAAATACATGTTATTTATACCTCTTTACATCACGAACTGTCCAACTATTCCTCCCCAAAGCAATTTACTTTTTACTTTGCTATACTGTAAATTATAATTGTTTTGTGTGAAGAGTTCCATGTAAGTATAATATGCTTCTTTTGTTGCTCAATATCACATTTCTTTGCATCATCTTGCTATTTCATACACAACACAACCGCAAACATACACAACACATACTAAAGGGAGAGGTCATTTTCTAGTAAATCCCGTAAGGTGTGTGTTATAAGGCCTAAAAATAGTAGTAGAACGATAAGGTGCTCTAGATATATGTATTCCCTATTGAATAGAACAATAGGGAAATTTTTTTTTTTTTTTTGATAACCGTACCTGGATTATCTAAAAAAAATACGAAATTTCTATCAAACGCTTTGTTTGGCTCAAACTGACAAAAATTAAAAAAAAATATAATTATAATAATAATGTTTTCTATAGGTACAAGGTAAAGGTTAAGAACAATCTATACCATTAAACAAAGGAAGAAGTCATTCTTTACAGGTTGATTTATTATAATTATATTTTTTTTTATTTGTGTCAGTTTGAGCCAAACAAAGCGTTTGATAGAAATTTCAGATATTCCAGGTACGGTTATCAAAAAAAAAAAAAAAAAATTTCTTCCCTATTGTTCTATTCAAAAGGAAATACAAATATATAGAGCACCTTATCGTTCTACTACTATTTTTAGGCCTTATAACACACACCTTTACGGGATTTACTAGAAAATGACCTCTCCCTTTGTCCAACAATAATCTAGAAGAAGCTACTCTACAAGTTATTCTGTATTTCTATAAAAGTATGTCTAAATTTTGGCCTACATTATAATTCCTCTTATTAGTAAAATGTAGTTTCTTTTTTCCTGAGTGTGAAAGGTAGAAGGCTATAACATTTTTGAGTATCACTATCTTGGCTGCTTTATTAGTCCAGCAAACTTAGCAGGGTCACCCATGTAGAGAGCATGTAGATTCCTATTTTCAAGATAGAATTCTGCAGGGTCTCCTTTTTTGTTTTAAAAATTAATTGAAAAGTTAAAAATGCAGATATATTGGGGTAAATTTTGTTTGTACTTAGTTTTTTGAAGCAAAATTATCTGTTACCCTGCAACAGCTGAAATGAAAACATTTTTAGAACCTCAAATCTTAAAATTTTTCTTATGTACTTAAAAAATTTCCTATTTCTTATGTATTATTGTGAATTAAAGAGCTAAAATGCTTGCTTAACTTATCCATATATCCCTGTGGACTGCAAAGCTAATAAAGTTTATTCAGGTACACAAAATATTTATTTATTCCTTATTGTCCCATCCCTCCTGCTATGTGAATTGCAAAGCTTATAAAGTTTACTCAGGTACACAAATCATTTATTTATAAAGCTTTTAACATTAGAGCAAACTTAGAGTGTTTTACATCATTAATAGATTATTGTAATAGATTCGACAATACTTTTTATTTTGTATTTTGCCCAAGAATATAAAGCTTGAATACGCCCCGCACCCTATGTGGGTGTTGTCATTTCAGTCCTTATACAAAAATAAACAGGTAGACAGACAGATAGTATACTGCTGAATTTTATTCTAAATCCACATTCCTCTTTGAAACATTTTCTCTCATAGCTTATGCATGAAGTCAAGGTTATGTCACTATAAAATGGAGAAAATTATTTAAACATAAACTTGATTTTCAGTTTAACACCCATTCTACATGGTGTTAATTATACATTTTCTTTTTGGGTTAGATATATTTTTAATATTTATTATTAAAACCTAAGTTAACTCTATTGCAACAAATCTATTACTATATAATTTATTTAACTATTTATAAAATATCTTAAGATTTAGAATTTTATAGAGCAATTCTTATTAGGTTAACTTGTCAAAAGTCCTATCAAGCTTACAGAAAACAAAACTTTTCCAATCTTAATGATTCTTAATCAAGTTTATTTGAAATCTTTTTAAATATCATAGTAATTGATAAAATTTGATATAAAGAACTTAATCAATGGATTACATGAATGCTATAAAGATTGGGATTATGGGTATATCTATGTTTTTGGAGGTTTTATCTCTATTCTGGTGAGGTAAAAAGACTTTTACAAATTCTGGCTTTAAAATGAGGAAAATACGAAAATTTGGAAGTTTTATATTAGGTTCCATAGATCCTGTTGGACAAAGAAGCCATCCAAATTTTAGGTTTATCCAGGTACATTTTTCCACCTGGATTTTCCGTAGTACCTTCTTTTCCTCCCTCCTCAGGAAAAGGGTTTTGTAAGAATTGGCTAAGATTTTGTGACTTTGATAGAACATTATTAAAAGGAGTCAAGGTAAAGCATGGATTCTAAAATATTTAAGATAAAAGTACCACATGAAGATCTAAGACCTTATCACTTTTAAATATTATGTTTTAGATTCTAAAAATATTCTTTTAGAACTTGTCTAAGGTGATGCAAATATGTAAAGAAGATCAGAATAAAAAATTACATAATTTTCAATACCAACGTAAGTGCAATACTTTTACTTCAAGGGAAAAATTGCAGGAATATTCACCAAAAGAAGAATTACTTTATCTTTCCCAGTGAAAGTTAATTATAAAGCCAATTAAGATTTGTTGTTAAAATTGCATAATAGTTATTTATTGCATTGTATTATAGACAGCTTTCCGCGGATATTAAATGAGTATAAAGTATAAGATTAAGTTTTGTAAGCCCCGAAGGGGAAAATTATTTGTAATACCATGCTATACATGATTTATCAGTATGGCTGAGAACCGGTTTTAATTCATCGGATATTAATAAGTTTCGAGGCAATATGCTTGAAAAAAAACATCATTTTAGTTTTCATATATTTCCCTAATTATAAGATGAATACTTTATAAAAAAAGCTATTGAAGGCCAAATTCATTGATCAGGATCTTTCTATATCAATACTCATTTATAAATATTCTTTCATTTTATCCATTAAGTCTATTGAGATATTATGAACATATTATACCTTTTCAGTGATCTTCAGGGATAAGATAGTGGTCGAAAAATTCATTCATAATTTCATACCCCAATTCATAAAAAAATCCCCTTTTGTAGGTTAAAATTTGGTGTAATAATTTGGATGCTGCTAATTTGTACCACCCAATCAAGACTTACTGTCTCAACCATGACACTTTGGTTGAGCTTGACTTCCGAATTAGCGGGAAGTTCACGAGATCAGTTGGCGAACATACAAACCCCCAATACCAGGAACCATCAAGTTTCAACAGCAGGTTTGAATATAGATTTATTGATGAAATTATTTCAAAGACCTGAAATTACAATATCAATTAGTTCATAATTCCAGTTATTTATAACCACGTAATCTTATTTGCTTTTTAAAAATCATTTTTCTCTACGGTAAAAATCTTTGGAAACTTTGGCTTTAAAGGAAAATTATTTGGTTTAATAAATCATTGTTAAATGCAAAAATAAAGGCACATAAAAATTACTAAAACATATATTAATCATAATTAAGTTTCATGCTTAGCTGGCTAAAGCCTTTTTAAAACTACATATAATCGTCCTATACACCATACTTCCCAATAAAATTAACAAATTCTACCTGAAGCTCTTATGGTTTCAAATCCCTGATATACTAGGGTCGTTCACACACAATGAGACCAATGATAGGCCCAATTTTGTTCTCCGACATCTTCACACTCTCATATCTCATTCAAAAGTAAAGAACGTGCGCATCCAAAATAAACAAACACTCTATGCCGCGCCACATTATGAAAGGAAAGCCCTAAAAGACGACATTTGCGCTTTGTTTTTGGTTTATGATAAGGAATTTAATTTCGAACTTGATAAACACAAAGCTTCCTCGAAAAGAGGTTAAGACACACCCCCCGTTTGAAAGTCAAATTAACTTCCTTAACGAGATTCAAGGTTTTTTTTGCGCTGAGCACTAGCAACATTTCTCACTAAACTCAACTCACCATAATCACATGAGAATGGCCACATCCCGAAAACGTGACAATTTTGCTCCTAACTAAATGAAACCCCGTGAAATGCATACACAATATTACACTCCTCACTAGGACTCATAATACCTCACATTTTAGGATAGAAGGATGGGGATTGGTTTGTACCATACAACATTCCGTGCACATGACAATCACAAGATCACATACACAAATCCTAAAATAGATAATCCTATTAATCATGATGTTGTAATATAACAACTATACTAAATAATAATCATTTCATAATCAATAGGTAATAAATCATATTTAATAAATCAATAAGTACCTACGAAATCAGGTTGAAATGTAAATGTAAACAAATAATGGTAAAAATAAAACGAAATAAATCTTAGACAAGAAAATTAAGATTTATAGGTACTTAAAACTAAATTTGTTAAGCATCAAAAAGAGTAGTAAGAAAAAATTTTTCAAAATCCTTGGGCAGAAAGTTTTTCAAACCTAATGAATAAGAACTGTAATATCTTAATCAACAATAAAACTTTTTAATACTTAAAGAATAGCAAAATAATAATATCTTCGTTAGAATTTTCATTGAAATTATGAAAAAAAAATACCAATTTTTCTTTGTAAAAAAAAACTTTAAATATGAATTTTCAATCATTCCTAGATCTGAATAAAAATGTTTTACTTGATTGAAATTCATATATAATTTTAAAAAAATCTGCTAAAAAAATACTTGATTTTTTTCTTAGAATAAATATCGAATCACGCAACCTCGACACATTTATTCCTTTTTGTTAAACTTTTCAGGTAAGTTTTAAAATGAATTGTACTTTTGAAAAGAAATTAAACTCAATAAAATTAAATTTGAGCATATGAAATAGAAGAATATTTAATCGCATTTCATTTGATTCTTATTTTAGGCATAAAAATAGGCATATGAAAAATGTGGCTTTTTACTAAAAAAAAATCTCAATTTCCATAAAATAAGAATCAATTATTAATCATAATTTTTAACAACTGCCTGACTGATACAGCATGTTCTTCTAGGGGAGATTTATCTGTCAGTCTGAACAAGACTCTTGCAGTCTTTCTCCCATCCTCAATTCTCGTCACTCGGCCCATCCTCAAACATCTCATCAGCGGATTGGTACTCGTAACCAGAACTATATCTCCGTCAGCTAGTGGCTCCGCCATCTCATCCTTCCACTTGGACATCCGTAATATCTTCGGTAGGATCTCCTGGCGGTAGGCAGTCCAAAACTGGGCAGACAAATCTTCCAACAACTTCAACCTGGAGGAAATTTGGTCCTCCGGTTTCATCGCCACATTGCACAACGGCTGGCGGTCAACATTTCCCAGCAGCTGGCCAGGGGTGATCAGCCGCCAATTCTCCACGTCGTTCGCAGCTTCAATCGTCAATGGTCTGCTATTCATCAATTTGCTAACCTCCGCCAACAGCACCAGGAGCTCGTTGAAATTAACAGAACTATTCACCAACTTCTTGGACAGCAATCTCTTGGTTAATCCCACCATTTTCTCCGCTTGCCCAATATAATGGTGGGCTCGGGCCGGGATCTGAGACCAAGAAAACTCTACCTGGCTGCCCAACTTCTGCTCTAAAACCTTGCGAGCACCGGATAATTGTGTGCCCATGTCGCTTACTATGATCTTCGGCAGACAATGAACAGCTTCCAACTTGCGCAGGGACAACAGGATACTGCTGGTATCATACTTTTCCAAGGCATCTAACCACAACGCCCCTGAGAATCTGCAGACCACCACGAACACCCACACCTTCTTCGTTGCTGTCTGACTCCTCGTTTTGGCGGCAGCTCTCCTCGTAACCAGCGGACCCATCAGGTCGACCTGCACAGCTTCAAAAGGCCTGCTCGGGACCAACTTGTCAGGTAACACGTCCTTCATGGTAGTACGACATTCCTTAGCCCTCTCAACACTGCAGGGCCAACATTTCTTCACTTCCATGATGGCCAACCTCCTTGCCTTCACAATCCAGCACCAACGGCGGCTCTCAGCTAAAGTTCCACGGACACCAGAGTGAAGCTCAACATGCGCTTCTCTCATAAAAACAGCAGCTAACCAATTACCAGGCTCCAAAATTATTAAACCTGGCATGTCTTCAAATATCATTTTACGGCCGCCAGTAATGGCGTCAATGACTGGCTGTCCTCGACCAACCATTTTAAGAATCCTCATCTCCCTGGTCATATAATTTCCACCGGGACCAACGACAGGCCAGGTCAATGATACTTCATGCACTAATGGATTTAATGACGCATAATTGCCTTTAGCGTCATTTATCCACTCATCTTCTTGGCTTCGTGACACAATGAAAAGTTCCGCCGCCGCCATAAAATTGTACAAAGACGGCTTGTACACAGAATCTGCGGCTGCTACATGACTACCAGCGGCTGTAGTCTTACTTTCTTGTCTGCTCTTTAGCTTCTTCAACCAGGTGTTCGCAACTTGCAGGACAGCTGCCATAATACGTTTGGCCTGTCCAAATGATCTCCTGTGCTTAAACCTAAAGACATCTTCAGCGGCTTCTCCGGCAACTTTCATTGAACATAACTTAACCATTTTGGTATTCAACTCCTCTGGGGGTAAAACCTGCTTGACTTCTTCGGCAGTTTTCACCGGCCACGCACTTTCATCCTGGCGCAACCATTCTGGGCCCAATCTGTACCTGGAACCTGGTCCCAAATCTGATACCTTGCAGGTGCTTCTGGTGCCCAAATCTGCAACGTTTTGCGTCCCCGGGACCCACCTCCAGTCATCCTTGTTGGTTGCAGATTGAATTTCTCCAATACGATGAGAATTAAATGTGTTCAGCATAGCACTGTTGGAAACTATTTGTGATAAAACACACGATGAATCAGTAAAGTACATCACTCTGATAATATCAAAGGGCAGGGCATCTCTGACGGACTTTGCCAACCTTGTGGACATTTGGCATCCCATCAACTCAAGGCGTGGAATTGACTCACACTTGACCGGCGCAACTCTTGACTTAGTGGCTAGCAGAAACGTTTCAAATCCTTGTCTAGTTGGCCACCTCAAATACGCATTAGATGCATAAGCCTCTGATGACCCATCCGAAAACATCATCAAGGATGGAAGGCCAGTTGGTTCATCCGGGACCACACAACGGTCAAACTCCAATTTAGCGACCTCAGCTCTGTCCTCCAGCGACTGAACAAGTTCATCCCGTAGACTTTTTGGAATGAAATCTTGCCAGCCCAAATTCAGCAAACATGTTTTCCGCAGGACAAGTTTAATTCTCAACAGAATAGGGCTGCAAAGCCCGATCGGGTCGAAGGTTTGGGCGGCGAACCTGTGGACCATCTTCTTTGTCAGATTCTCGTCCAAGGCGTCCTGGAGGTTGTACAAATCAGCATCCTCTTTCACCTTCCTTCCCTTGACTTTACCATCTTGGTTGACTCTTGTGGCGATGGACAACACATCGGTGGCTGGCTTCCATATCAGCCCGAGAACCTTGGTAGGCTGGCAATCATCTCCAGAATAAATGACTTGTTTGAAGGAAAAACTACCTTTACCGATAATCCTGTCGGCCTCTTTCATCATCTCCTTGGCTTCTGGCTTCGATCCTGCTCCCGAAATAACGTCATCTATGAAGCTGTGCTTCTCAAGCTTGACTGCAACTGGAATCTGAGGTAACTTGAATTCCTCATCAGGGTAGGTAGGTATTTGTGGCTCCTTCCATAATTCAGGTTTAGCAACAATTTCACTACCGTTTATTTGTCCCTCTCCATACATCTCTTTGACCTCTGCTTCACTCTTTCCGCCGAACAGGCGGGACGTCAACTTCAGGGCTGTAACTGCCAAATTTCCCGCAGCTAACTCGCCGAAATTTACAACTTTGGTCAGGTAAATTTCAAGTGGACCATCTGGCGTCGGGGAAAATAAAACTCTCTTCATCTGGCTGTCGAACTCTGTGGCCAGGATGGAGTTATAAAACTTGGAGATATCCGCGGTTATACCAACCTTGTAACCGCGGAAAAGCATCAAATGATAAAATATCTTCTGCATTGGCGGCGGGCCTCCCAGCATTATGTTATTAAAACTGGTACCCTTGAACGTCAGAGAACTATTTGCACACAATCGCATGGGTGTGGAACTTGAATCCTCCTTGAAAGCAACCACTATTGATGAACAAGACTTAGGTCCTTCATACTGCAATTCTTCAGGCGTGGCTTTTTGAAAAACGCCTCTTCTTATGGCGTCGTTGAATACCTCCACATACATTCCATAGGTACCTTCCTTGACCATCCTGGCACGATCCTTTTCAGCAATTTTGCGGGCTAAACTCTCATTGTAAGGTAAAGTGTGAGGATCTTCAATATAAGCATATTGACCTGTCCACTTGTTGGACTGCAAGTCTAGTGTTAAACCTGCCTCAATTATCCTCTGCCTCTCACGCTGGTCCCAGGTAGTGCCGTCGGCCATAGCCTTGCACTCTTGACAAGCAGTACATCCTGGACAAAGTGCCTGCGGCTGTACGCCAAACGATTCAGACGTCAGAAAGTCTGGCAAAGTGCCTCCACTGACACTGACAGCCTTATAAGCCGACTTTTGATCTCCAGCTCCACCATCAGCACTCGTACAGATAAAACCACTACCAAAAATGGTTCGCCACAACATAGACTGGCCCACTTTCTGGTAGGTTGAAGGAAACACGTCAGGATGTGTATTTCCAATGATGATATCTAAGCCTCCACTAATATATGTAAACCTTTCTGGCGGCATTTTAAATATCTCGGCGGCAGTTTCGGGGTGGACCGAGCGCATCTCGTTGGCCCCGCCGAGGGTAGGCATGACAGCTGCCTCAAATTCCCTCAGATTGCCGTCCCTATCCTTCAGATAAAACACAACGTTGCGGCAGGAAGACTCACTGCCATCAGCTACAGAAATAGTTGTATATCTGCCAGTAGATTTCAGCTTCAACTTGTTGGATAACTTCTCAGACACAAGTGGCAAATTTGCCCCGGAGTCAAACATTACCGTGGCGTGGCAGGTGCCGCCGCCAGGTGCTACAACAGGAACTAACTGAAGTAAGAAGGTACAGGGGCTGGGTGCAGAACTTGACTTGTAAACTGTATTCACACCAGCACTAGCCTCATGGAGTAACCTGGAATGGTATCTGTCGCAATTATTGGTACCACAAACACCAAGCTTATCCGATTTATTACATTTGTCAGCAGTATGGCCGTCACATAGGCAAAGTTCACATAATTTCTTCTGCTGGACAACTTTCTTTCGGTCAACCACGTCCATCTTCTTAAACGTGAGGCAACGGAAAATCGGGTGTTTCTCCTTGCAGCTCTCCACAGGACATGCACTGTTCCACTTGGAAGCCTTGTCCTTTCCAGCCTTTCCATTCTTATTGTCGTTGCGGCCAGATACTTGCGCGGCAGCAGCTCTGTCACGATTTCTCTTGCCGGCGCCATTGTCATAGGACATATCACCAGCCAACATGGCACCCCTGGTCCTCTCCAGCAGTTCTACAATCTTCGGGATGTTTGGTTGGTTCATGCTACCTAGCTCCATCATAATCTTGTCTTTCAAATTTTCAGGGCACTTGTCTTTAAAAATATGAATAAGAGTTAGGTGGTTGTAATCCTTAGCTGCAGAACCAACGATGGCTTCTACCTCCTGCATCATGCTCTTGAAGGTAGCAATTGCGCTAACCACGTCCACAGGTTTATCCACAGGTTTCATCTTGTTCAACTTAGTTAAAATCCTCATGAACCGGCGAGTGTTTGATAAAAACATCTGATCAAGAAACGCCCATTGTTCATTATGATCTCTAATCGCTGACACTTGCTTGCGTAGTTCCGGGTTGGTTATCACCTTCTCCATACACAACATCAGACTTAACCTCTGGTCAGCAAATCCATAACCAGAGCATAGATCCTTAAAGACCTGTTTAAAGTTTGGGTAATCCGTGTCAGTACCGTCGAACGACGGCAACAAACTGTTGTCCCAGCGCCCATACTGCGGGTTGGAACTCCGAATATCCACAGCAGACATACTTCTGGAGAGCATGGCAGGTGTCCCACTCTCATCCAGATTAGATGAACGACGTTCCATCTCTCTAAGCCTTCGGTACATATCACGTACTTCTTGGCGCAACTCCACGGAAATTTTAAGCACTCCCATGTCCATCTTCACCTTCTCAATGACGTCAAGGTTCCTGGCGACAGTGCTTGACCTCGCGTCATCTGAATCATTGTCAAGCCAGTACAGAATTTTTGTACACTGCTCCAACGACGCATAAACTTTATCTGCAACAGTTTTCTGCTCACTAGCTTCATCCAAATCACGCTTGAACTCGCGCAGCTCACTAGTCTCCACGGCAGGTTTTAGACTTTTTATTAGGTCAGATTGGTCCTTGACCTCACTAAAAATGTCACGAATTGATTTTACAGTAACATTTTCACATGAATTAAAACTTTGGCAGGCTTTTAGATTGTCATAAAACACTTTTAACTGTTCATCAAAAACTTCTAGCCTTTCACTGCCAATAGCGATAGCTCGCTCAATTTTCTGCTTTTTGGTTAGTGGCATATTGATTCACTAGGTACTTATTTCACAGAAAAATTGTCACAGTTTATTGCATCAATAATTCACTGGATGCTATTGATCTCTTGATGAATGCTAACGCCTATTCATCAGATACTTTGAAATTGTCTCAACCATGACACTTTGGTTGAGCTTGACTTCCGAATTAGCGGGAAGTTCACGAGATCAGTTGGCGAACATACAAACCCCCAATACCAGGAACCATCAAGTTTCAACAGCAGGTTTGAATATAGATTTATTGATGAAATTATTTCAAAGACCTGAAATTACAATATCAATTAGTTCATAATTCCAGTTATTTATAACCACGTAATCTTATTTGCTTTTTAAAAATCATTTTTCTCTACGGTAAAAATCTTTGGAAACTTTGGCTTTAAAGGAAAATTATTTGGTTTAATAAATCATTGTTAAATGCAAAAATAAAGGCACATAAAAATTACTAAAACATATATTAATCATAATTAAGTTTCATGCTTAGCTGGCTAAAGCCTTTTTAAAACTACATATAATCGTCCTATACACCATACTTCCCAATAAAATTAACAAATTCTACCTGAAGCTCTTATGGTTTCAAATCCCTGATATACTAGGGTCGTTCACACACAATGAGACCAATGATAGGCCCAATTTTGTTCTCCGACATCTTCACACTCTCATATCTCATTCAAAAGTAAAGAACGTGCGCATCCAAAATAAACAAACACTCTATGCCGCGCCACATTATGAAAGGAAAGCCCTAAAAGACGACATTTGCGCTTTGTTTTTGGTTTATGATAAGGAATTTAATTTCGAACTTGATAAACACAAAGCTTCCTCGAAAAGAGGTTAAGACACTTACCAAAAGTCCTCAAATTTGTTGAGCTAGCGAATGAATAATTGAATATATAAAAATTTGAGGTCAGCTTAGTGTTCAGTGCCATGTCTCCTCACTCCCTGACCTTTCATAATAAACAGATATAATCTATAGACATTGCTTTCAATAATCTCCCCATACAGACAGCATATTTTATCTTTTCAATTGATCATTTATATCCTATGGGTAATTTTCTATTTAGCCCATTAGATATTTTAAAGAAGAATATAAGAATATTATTGTTTTTTGATATATTATAGCTTAAAAAGTCTAGTTTTATAAAAGGAAATAGCTCCCACATAGAAAAATTATAACACATAATGAAAATACCTGTTTCTTTTTAATGAAAATATAGTTACTTATCTCATCATATAAAAGACATCTTTCCGCGAATATTAAAATTAAAAATTGTAAGTTTAAAACCTTCGGCCCCTTAGGATTAACAAAACTGGTATCAATTTTATTATTTTTATTTCAATATTCTTGGTAATTGTAAAAATATGTTTTATTCTATTTTTTTTTCAAATGTTATCAAAGAATGTTGACAACTGATTGACATATTAAGAATTATATTATTTTGCTTGATTAAACAAATTTGTATCCTAATTTATTCCATGAATTAACACTGAAGGGATATTACACCTCTGAAAACCCTTTTCTTATAACTTTTCTGCAAGACAAAATTTCTATTGTTTTAGAATATTGTAGAGAAACGATAAGTGCATAGTAAGCTGCACTAATATCAGATAGAGAGATGACAATGGGCTGTTTATAAATGGTTTATAAAGTTGAGTGTTCAAACTTTTCAACCCACTATATTTTATTCTACAGAAGGGGTAATTTTGTGTGTAATCATAAAGGAGTACATCAATTTATCGGCCATTGTCTTATCCCTTTAAATTTCTGAATAATAAAAAGATAAACAATATATTTCGTCTCAATCATAAAGAATGACTAGCAAAATAGATTTCCTAAGACAAAATATGCATACCATTAAATTGACGATGATATTTCATGAGAAATAAACTTTCTAGAAAACTTCGACAAAAAATTAAGGTAAGACTTTATTTCCTAAATGATCTCCCCCATTCTTTCAGATAATGAAGAAAAATTGTTCTTTTTAATTTGAGGTTAACCTGCGAAATTCAATGAAATCAAGATTAGGGTTGCTACAAATAAGCTTTAATATTAATGTAATTTGATAAATACCCTTATGTAAAAATAACAGTATGTCTGTCTGTGTGTGTTGTGTATGTCAAAGAATCGCGCTAACCGCCTTAACATTATGGTTCTCCTGTATAGTGAAGCTTCTTATAGAGAAGGTTTTTAACCATTTTGGAGAAGTTTACCTACACCCTAACAAGAAAAATTGTCCCAAGATTTTAAGGGACATTGATAAGACCCTTCCTAGGGGAAACTCCACTCCAATAGTCGAGCAATATCCCTGGATTTAAGTGGCGAGGCAACTCTTATAAAAACTGCACATCCCTACTAATAGTATTGCTTATACCCGACTAGCTGGCTTTATTAAGGGGCAAACCATGCAGGAAGTTGGTTTGTATCCTTTTTATAGGCTCACAAAGACCTGATTACGGAGCTTATTATGACCCACTTTACGAACCATATTCTACACGAACATAGGTATCTAAAAAATGGCGAAATATTTTTTAAAAAATTATCTGTAATTAAAATTGTATTCAATTATTAAACTAATAGTGGATACGCCCCTAGAGGCCTCTATGGGCCATTGAGGTGGGTAGAGTGAAGTATGAAGTCGATCCCCTCTTTAAATTGTAGTTTTTACGAAGGTAAGTCCAGTAAGTCACGCATTGGCGCCAGCTATCGGATCTTTAAAATATTTATTCTTTGGTAAATCTTTTCTAGTTGTGATTTATCTTGGAAAAGTGGTGGTATTCTTCCCCGTGAACATGTATAAACATTGCCAGGACCTATGAGAAGATTCATTGTATAGGAGAACCATATCAGCCCAGCGGTTATTAAGATCATTCAGCAAAGATCTTCTATAATCAAATATAAATCATACATCGACCATTAAACGTTATTGTGAGGATCAATTTATATTTATTGTCTATTATTCAAAAGAAAATAATTCAAACCAAATACCTCCATCCGTGAAAGAACTAAAACGGAAGGAAGACATTTTTCATTAGAAAAATATTCTCATAATCTGTCTAAATACTAGACAATGATAATATTCCTTACATTTATAATGAGACATTAATAACCCCCCTCCATACCTATTTTATTAATTTGTTTATATTAAGCTAATATAAGTAGGTTATTTTAAGCAAATTCAAAAGAACTCATCCCATTTTTAAAAATCTTTGAGAAAAACAGGGGGGGGGGGGGGCTGGTTGAAGGTCATTTACTTATGTTATAAAATATTGTGCTCATAGACAATTATATAGAACCTTTTTAAAGTTATCTTGTTCACTGAAATTATTTCTAAAATACGCCCCTGTCCCTTGAAAGCAGAATACTAAGTTCCCCACGTTTGTTTAAGGTCCTTTACCTAACCTGACCATGAACATTATAAAAAATCATTTAGAATCGCTAGACTTTTGATACAGCCGTTTAAGAGCTTTTAAAAAACACATAGGAGGCTCATAAACAGGTGAAATAAAAAAAAATATTATTTGTTATTAATATATGAAAATAATAGAGAGAGAAAAAAGTAAAAGGAGTAATATTAAATTACCATATATAAAGTGCTGTAAAACATTATGAAAGTTACATAAAGCTACTTTTTTATAAATATAGATCTAAGTTAATACTGAGATAGTTGTTTTACTGGAGCATATTGATTTTCATCTTTTCTATAATAATTCATTTTTACGTCATATCGATATACAGTGTGTTTTTTTATGAGAACTTTTTTGAAAGCAATTTTACCCCACTTATAGTTATCAGAATTTAATGATTAATGGCTTATTTTCTTCGTTTTTTATAACCATTTATAGAACATCAAAAAAATATTTCAGTTTTTATTTAAAAAGTACAGTAAAATCAAAAATTCAAAACCTAGGTGTCATCATCTAAAAATGTTTTTAGCGCATTTTTCTTAAGCTCAAATCTTATACCCAAGAACAAAAGAAAATTTATTAGAAACATTCTTTTAGAATTTAGATTTCTTTGTGTAATTCAAACCATTTAGAAAATAATAATATGAAACGGCGTTTAAAAAACTGGAATGGTTGTATGAGTTTTTGAGCCATGACGAATTATGTTGAAAAAGAGATTTGATAAAGTCATTAAATGAGAAAGGTATTAAGGTCCACTAAGAGTTCTGGAAAGGAAATTACATTCTGAAAAACAAATAGAAAAATTAACCCTTCAAATCTAAAATAATTCAAATTATAAACCTTACCAGGACCTTTGAAAAGCTACCCTGTTAAGGAGAACCCTTTCGGTTCAGCGATTAGTGAGAACCTTTGGTACAAACAGAAAGCCAGACAAATAGACTCCAATTGTTTTAACTTATTTCACCAAAAACTTGTTCTGTTGTGCTCTATAAATCATTTTTAATATTTCTGTTCTTTTCCCTGAATCAAAGCAATATTTCAAAGTAAAAGGATTGTAGTTAGTTTGGTTTCATATATGACGTTACAGGGTAGACCAATCACAAACAAGCAAGAATTAATCAGTTAGATATTACAAAGTCTGCGAATCATTGGAAGAATCCTAAACAAACTTATGCATTACAAACATTATGTATGTTGACATTTTTTACTTAATGTTTTTAAAAATTCAGTTTTGTTGCTCAAAAAGAATTCAAAAGTTTAGCATCAAAAATAATTTCTACTCAAAATCTGTTTAGTTTATAGACTCAAACAAAGAACTGCTTGAAAAGTCAACCATTTTTGATAAATTTTCATGTTATTATAGAAATTTTAGGAAAAGGGTTGAAGATTTTTGATAGATGGGTGGATATAATACTTTGAGCTTGACAATTGAGTGAACCTAGAATGATCCTGAATTCTTGAAGGTAGTGGGAAAAAGTGACTCAAAAATCAGCCATGTGACATAATAAAAATGATGGAGATGAGAGGAGAAGTGGGAAAGAAAACCTCTAAAAAAGAGATAGAACCTGGTATTTGCTTGGACATTGGGGACCTCTATATTTGTATTATAATTAAAAACATGAGTAGGATTGGTGTCGACAAAAACCCTACAAACAGGAAGTATTTTCCCCTTTTTCTATTCTCTCAAGGTTAACACACCCATTGCAAAACCCTGGTAAAGCCACTGGTTAGGTATGATAAAAAATAATTTAGTATATTTTTTTATATGTACACTTTCAGTCATTTGTTGAAGTAAAGATACAAATTTTTATCTATACCTTGATGATAATTAAAATAAAATAGCTCTTATATATATAGTTTTAACATTTACCTTAAAAACAAAGAAAACAGGAGGATAATATAAAAATCACTCTATAAATCATTGGTTGCAAGAATATGAAATATATCTGGGGCTTGGTGGACATCACTGATTTGTTCCGCCAAATATTTTATAATATTTCAGGCCATTTATATGCAGGTTCAGCTGCCGCAGCCGCATTTATAACTGCCAATATAAACGGATGTAAGCTACTTTTTGCCTAAGCTCTAAACTGTCTTGCCATCTTGCCACAACCGAATTTCAGTCGCTTTAAATGAGCAGTCAAACACTAAACCCAAAAGCAATGGGAATTGTGCAAGTGCATGTACACTTTTCTACAAAAAATCAAACCGGATCGTAATCGTAAAATTTTTGTGTGCGCTTCATGCATTGGCGATTTCCCTCATAGAATAAATGAGCAGTTGTCCACTCCTCATTTACATGTTATGTAGCCGTCGCATCTGTAAAGGTGTCTAGACAATTGACAATTACATGTTAGACCAATCTATTACAGATATGTTTATATTCAAGACAGTAAACTTAGTTTACTTATTATTATTTTTATTGATTTTTAAATAATAAAATATGTAATTTTTACATGAACAGTATTTTATTCAACAACATAACTTCTATATTTTTTTGTCTAACAACTATCAAATATAAAATGTATAATGTTGCCTAACATGTTAAAAACCACAATTTATGTAGGCAATGTAAAAATTGAAAGTAGGCTGATTTAAACATTGAAACATAAATAATCGATAGAACATTAGCAAAATTCAAGCATCTTTAGTAAGATATATAAGTTTTCCGGAATTTTAATGTTAGGGGGAGATTTGAAATCTGCATCAAATTTTAAGGATTTTTTTTATAAAATTCGTTTTTTGTATAATTCTTTATCTAAAAGCGGAAATGCATTTTAAGTTAATTAATTTTGACCAATAGGATAGGTGTATTTTAAACAACCTGCGCTCTAATTGGTTGAATGATTTACGCCATCCAATCAGAGCGCAGATTTTTTAAATCCACCAATCACAGATGCCAAAATTAATTAACTTAAATTGCATTTCCGCTTTTAGATAAAGAATTATAGAAAAAACGAATTTTATAAAAAAAAATCCTCAAAATTTGATGCAGATTTCAAATCTCCCCCTAACTTTAGGTATATTAAATGCCTATCTATCTATCTATCTTTTTGTATGCTTGTATTGAAAGATCTTTCCTATCGCTCTTTTTTTCATTGAAGTTCTGTATAGGTCCTGGTCAGGTTTTACTTATTTTTTTGAAATTACATCCAATGTCCTGAGAGAGAAAATCCCCTCCCCCCACCCCTCCTTAATACACTGATTAATGTAAAATACGCATCTTAATAATTCAACCAAAAAATTAACCTTATGTGGTCTCTTATGAAACCAGTAAAACCATAAGAAAGTTTAATTCCAGCAAGAAGCATTTAATTGGTATCTTACAAAGTAATATTTTCATAATTTATTACTTTGATGAAGTAATAATTACTCTGTAATAAAATACTCAGGAACAAAGTAACATTTATGTTGTTTGTATGACGTTCATATAACGTTTTTTATACACTATAACGATCTTTTTACAAGTTTAAAAGGAGTACCGCAACCCTGAAAAACACAAAAATAGTTGGTTTGTCCACTTCATTTAAACCCTTGCAATGTTTATTATGAGATCATTCAGGACAAACTTAAATGCATACAACTTATTAACTTATAGGGATAAATACATTTATCCCTGAAATAAAAGTAATCCGTATTTTCTTCTTTCATCTACTTGCAATATATAAAGTCATCACAAAGAAATTACATCAAAAATTGAACTGGTGCTACAAAAACATGTTATTGAATCATTATAAATTAATTATTTAAAACCTGGAAAAAATTGTAGAAAAATTATTTATTTACTTCCTACTTATACTAATTTTCTGTCTATTCTGTATTCAGATTTATATCAGCTTATAATTTTTAAGTAAAATTCATATTTTGTTTCTTAAATATTTCACTATTTCTAATCCTAAAATTTTACTGTTTTGTTGCACCAACTGAAATATGATGGATGCTCATTTGATGACCCACCATCTTGTGGTGGGGAAATTAGTTGTCCCACAAAATAACTTTACTTTTTTTTCTTCTCTACTCCGTGAAATAGCCTAAAACGTGATAAAAATCATAACAAAGACTTATACATGAAACTCATCAAAATACTTCTATAGTGGCTGCACCTCTGGCATATAGGAGCTTTGAAATAAAAAGGATAAAGAGAAAGCGGAAAATGGCTTAAAACCAATCCAAGGCTTTAATATGAAATTTTAATAGCATAAAACCATCCCGGGATCTATGTGAATCTTCCCTAAAATGGATAACTCAATCATTTATGTAGTATTAAGCTTTAGACAAAAACGTTCTTACTACTTAATGGTAGGATTTTAAAATACATTTCATAACACTTGCTAAAAAACTAAAATTTTAAACTTTAGGAACATATCAACACTTCTTATAGTATGTGTAACGGCTTTTTAACGACAAATTACCATCTACTCGTGGATTGATTGTTGGGAAAGCTCTCATATGTGATGATCAAAACTCAATATTGAGCACTTTCATTATGTACATTATTTTTGAAGATTTAAGAAAGCTTTTATATTTGATGACCAACAACGTTTTCTGTATGGAGGTTAGATAAAATCAATTAGATTTTAGCAATGATAATAGTTATTTTTAAATCGTATTGACAGCTTTTCGCTGATAGTAAAAGACAGTAACTAAAAAAAAACTGGTAATAATCTTATGATTTTTATTATGATATTCGTGTAAATTGTTTATATTACGATGCTATACATAATGTTTCAGTATGGCTTAGAGCCGGTTCTAATCCAGTGAATATTAATCGGTTTCGAAGCCATACTAAAAACTTGTTTACAAAATAAACTATTTAATACATATTCTGTTGGTCATTTGAAATGATGAGCATTAAGATGTGATTTTCCTGTATTTTTGTGGTTTAGGCAACATTTTTGAAAAAAACGGTAATTAGAAAACTTAGATAGAAACAATTCATGGAACAGACCTACTGTCTTCATATAAGTTATTTTTATATTTGATTTCTTCATTGTAAATACAGAGCTGGATCTTTAAATGTGTAGCCGTTGGCGTGGCTGTAGCCGTGGCCGTAGTCATGGCTGTGGCTTTAGCAACGCTTTAGCCACACTAACGGACTGTGGTCACTTTTAGCGTGGTTAACCACGCTACGACTACGACCACGCGTTGCCAATATGATTTAAAGATCGCATTTTTTTTTGTGGCCACGGCAACGCGTGGTTAATATAATTTAAAGATCGCTATTAGGTTGGTGGCTGTAACTCTGACCACGACTACGGCAACGGCTACGCTTTCAAAGATCCAGCTCTGCTCTTCTTCGATTTTTGTAAGCTTGACTTAAATCTAAAATTTCTTTGTTGAATACTTTTCATGGAATCTTTATATTTGTACCTTCTGTCTTCTACAATTGCTTCTGTAATTTTACCAATAAATGTACAGTATAAGTATAGATATAACAACTACCTGGCGCAAGAGTTGGAGACCTTTTTCGACTGTATAGCAAATTGCGTTCTGTTCTTTTGTAGGGACTCGGCAGTGTTTATATTCCCGACGCTATATTCTCATTTTTTAAAGACCAAATACAAATCAGGACAGCATCCCAAACCCAGGAGGCTGAGTTACATTAAGCTCAAGTCCTCTCCATTCTTTTACTTCAATATTTTACCTACCAAACTATGTAAAGACCTGTCCATAGTTCATTTAGTCTTTCATCAAATAAAAAATATATATAAAAAATAGTTTCTTTACTGACTAAAATAAATTGTAAAACATTTGCAAATATAAAACTATATAAAATGCAAATTGTATGTAAATGTAATTCATCTTTTTCTTTCCCTACATCATTTTTATACTTCAACAAAGGACAAGGGATAAAGGAAATAGAAATATGATAAAATATATAATTAATACCTCAGACCAGATCTTCATAGTAGATGTTTCTCTCCATTTTAATGATAGAGAATTTCATAGGTAAGAAACCAAGTTTTCAATTATATCATTTTAAGTTCAATACCGTGAATTTTGAACATTTGGACCTGTTTTTGTGCTAAGGCATTCCCCAAATCTTCACTTACTATTAAGCATTTAAGAAGCAGCATTAGGTAATCTTTTGGTATGACGTGGTTTAAGATTTTAACCTAAAATCTAACCTATAACTTGCAAACGTGTTACAATACAGATTTGAAGACAATAACAACAAAAATAAATGTAGTTTACCATTTAAATTAGTAGGGGAAATATTTATCTTTTAATACTAATGACCTTTCCTTGTATTTCTGGTATGAGTGGATTCTAAAGATATTCTATGTTAGTTGTTTAACATTACAGTTTCAAGCTATCCTAGATACAAATATTGAAGTGTTATTACAGTTTAGGAACTAAAATTTTGTCTTTTTTTTACTGTCACAGTATTTAGATTAAATACAATATCAGTTCATATTTAACAAGAACGTTTACACACCAAAAGGTCTATGAATACAATACATACAATGTTCATGGATGAAAAAAAATCCTCATGATGAGTGCAGTTTTGCCCTCGAAACGAAATGTTGGGTCCGTAACTATTCGTCCTACTTATTTAAATTTTGATGTTTTCTCATTGAAATGTAGCACTTTAACTTTTAGAATACACGAAATAAAAGAACATATATAATTAATAATTACAGAATGTAACATAAATAAGTCCTGTATAACAGACAGACATTTTTTCCGAAACAGTATTGTAAAGAACTTTTGCTCCAAATGAATTAAAACTGAAGAACAAAAGACGAACACTTGACACAAAATTTAAATATCTTTGATACTCTTATATATGTAGTTCAAGAGAATTTGTCTTCTTATATGAACTAATTTGAATTTTTAATCTTTAAACATTTTAAATTTTGTAATATTCAAAAGTTGACAAAAATCTTTTATATTCAAATAACGAATCTTTTGAATAGACAAGTAAAGATTGGGTAAATTAGGCGACACAAATTTAAAATAAGACACAAGCGAATTTGCATCATCATTACGATATTAATTGTTTGGGGTTTGAATCTGTGCGACGAAAAGACAGTGGAAGAAAATGGAAGATTAAAAGATGATTAAAAAGTATGCATTTTAAGTTAGGAATCTCAGGGGATAAGACAATGTACGTTAAAATGATGTACACCAAACATAATAAACAAATTTGACTCTACTACAGTTGAAATTCTTTAATTGAAAAGTTGGGACTGTGCAAGTTTTAACCAACCAATTAAAATATAATAAACTGTTTGAGGTTTTTAAAAGATATAATGGGGTTTGCATGAAGCAAAGACAAAAGCTCCCTCCTTCCTGAATGTAAGTCATAGATTGGCCAAGGAAGCACTGAAGACTGACGAACATGCCAATTTTCAAATTTACATTAGTAACTTGTAGAGTAACTTCGCTACAAATAAACTTAATTTTAAAGAAAATGAATATTTCCTTGAACTTCAGACTTTTATTTCAAGTTGGATGATGATTTAAGAATTAGAAGGAATTAAACTGATGCTTTTAACTTTCAAATTAAGACATAAATTATATAATACTTAGTCAAGTTTTGGTTTTAAATCTACATGAAGAAGTTACAAATTTAATAAGCTTAGAATTAGAATAAAATGACATACTAACATTGAGGCCAGTTAGTTTAAACTTTGCAGTATCTTCCAGTATGGAAATTGGAGCTTCTAACAGACCAAAATTTACAAACGCCGCTATCAGTTTTTAAAAAAGAATTGGATAGCAATAATTGTAGAAATGCTTTGCTTTAAGGAATGTTATATTTGAAAGTTTCATGATTTAAAATAATCCAAATATCATTAGGTTTAGTTTTGAATCAAAAAGAAAATACCATCACGAAGAAACATGGAATGTAACATTTTCATACTTAACTCTGCATAATGATCTTTAATGCTTGTCAAGAGTTTAAGAAAGTAAATAAATATACGATTTTTTAAACTATGAATCTACAATTTTATCAATAACCACAGATTTAAAACATTTTTATACTTTCTCAGCCAAACCCATCAAAACAGCTGCTAGTCGCTCTGAACCTACAACCGTCTTTGTTTTGTTTTTGCTACTCTGCTGTCCCGTTTCTTTTCAACAATATGCAGCAAATGCCAAGCAACTCACTTTAGATCTTTAGTGACACATATCTACAGAATATAAACCTTGGAATATTTATAAAACTATTATCAAATAGCTTTACGAATCATAAATTTCAGGCTTCGTGTTTTTAGTAGAGATTCATGAAGTATAATAGAGCGCTGAAATGACAGATAGATATTAAAGATGTTTATGTATCATTTTTGTTCCAAATATTCTAATGTATTATTAACATTTAATCCCAGCATAATAAAATGTTATTAATATATAAAAATATTCATATAGCCTCTAAGTAAAAAGGCTCTTATTTAAGTGATATCCTATCTTAAAAGAAATACGATTTTTTGTCTGCAGTTTAAGATTGCATTAACTATTTAACCGATTGAGTTTGCCATTTTAAGGAAGATTCAAATAGGCCCTGGGATGGTTTTATGCGGTTTTATTTGGAATTTATGTCTTAGGGTGGTTTAAGGCTATATTTCTGTAACCTTCTAATTCATTTTGATACAGAGAACCGAGATACTAGGGGTTCAGCCGCTAGCTTATATTTAAGTATGTGCCTTTTTGTATTTTAAAGCTTAGTATAATCTATCTTTTAGAGCTTTGTCACTCTAAAAATCTCTGATATGCTTATGTAAAGGAATTTTTATTGTAAATCCTAAACACTTTTTAACTATAGAAAATTTTTCAACACTTTTTGACAACATACAATGTGCTAAATACCTTGACAAACCAGACTTTATATATGTTGGTTTAAAACAGCGAATAAAATATAAACTGTGATGTATAAAATACAAAATACAATACAGGAATCCAAATGCAAGGCTTTATAGTAAACCAAAAAAGAAAAAAAAACTTTCTTTCAATTAAAATTATTAATTGTTAATGATTAGTTGATTTCTAAGAATTTTTTTCTTTGAAAACACACTTCAACAAATTGTATGTATTTTTTTATAACTCATTGTTATTTGTAAACATTTATAGGTTTAACCTTTTTTTCGACAGACGATAACACATAATCCCCCACCCTATTATTTCAAGAACTTTGTTTTAAACCTTCATATCCATAGCCCTGCTAGTTCCTGAAACCTAACCAAAATAATGTTTACAAGATTTTATAGTATGGCCTCGAAACCGATTAATATCCGCTGGATTAGAGCCAGTTCCGAGCAATACTGAAAAATCTTGTATCGTATCGTTGTAGACAACTTTCCACGAATAATAAAATACAATTCATAAAAGTAACATAAGTTTTTTTAGCCCGGGTCTTGGGCCCCTCAGCGGCTAACAAAACTGGTTTTAATTTTAACATTCGTGGAAAGCTGTTAAAGGTGAATAACAGGATTTTGCCCATTTATTGTTATGGTGGGTGCCATGACCATATTTTCAATATTAAACAAACAAAATTTATAGTTTATACAAATAAACATATTTGTTAAAGCTAAGCTTTTCTAGAATTGGTAGGTCCGCTCCTAAGTACGTCCGTCTGGAACGGTTAGGTCTTTTAATTAGGACAATTGTCTTAAAGATTTAATGTGACTTTAACTTTTTTGTCAATCCTAAAAATGTATGTCCTTTATTCTGAAGTTAAATATTATAAGGGGATGGAGTACAAAATTTTCAGCCGTAAAAAATGCCCTTTATTATTTCTGCTTTTTATTTAAAATTTAATTTTTAGTTTGTTAATAACTGGCCAAAAATGTTTAAAGCAAATTTTATCAAAATCAAAGATTAAGCAATGTTAATTTCTTTCTTATTTAAAATGCTTCAAAGTTTAGTTGCCTTAAAAGTTAAATATGTATATATTTATACACTATACAATACAGCCAAAAAAATTTACTCATAATTAAAAGGATACACAGTAAGAACTTTTAAACAAAGTTTAGACATTAAAAGGTTGGTTGTCTGCAGGATGTTGCTACATGATCATAATATCATACACTTCAGATCTGCAAAATTATTCTGTCTCAACCATGACACTTTGGTTGAGCTTGACTTCCGAATTAGCGGGAAGTTCACGAGATCAGTTGGCGAACATACAAACCCCCAATACCAGGAACCATCAAGTTTCAACAGCAGGTTTGAATATAGATTTATTGATGAAATTATTTCAAAGACCTGAAGCTCTTATGGTTTCAAATCCCTGATATACTAGGGTCGTTCACACACTATGAGACCAATGATAGGCCCAATTTTGTTCTCCGAAATCTTCACACTCCCATATCTCATTCAAAAGTAAAGAACGTGCGCATCAAAATAAACAAAACAATCCATGCCGCGCCACATTATGAAAGGAAAGCCATGAAAAGACGACATTTGCGCTTAGTTTTAGGTTAATGATAAGGAATTTAATTTCGAACTTGATAAACACAAAGCTTCCTCGAAAAGAGGTTAAGACACACCCCCCGTTTGAAAGTCAAATTAACTTCCTTAACGAGATTCAAGGTTTTTTTGCGCTGAGCACTAGCAACATTTCTCACTAAACTCAACTCACCATAATCACATGAGAATGGCCACATCCCGAAAACGTGACAATTTTGCTCCTAACTAAATGAAACCCCGTGAAATGCATACACAATATTATACTCCTCACTAGGACTCATAATACCTCACATTTTAGGATATAAGGATGGGGATTGGTTTGTACCATACAACATTCCATGCACATGACAATCACAAGATCACATACACAAATCCTAAAATAGATAATCCTATTAATCATGATGTTGTAATATAACAACTATACTAAATAATAATCATTTCATAATCAATAGGTAATAAATCATTATTATAAATCAATAAGTACCTACGAAATCAGGTTGAAATGTAAATGTAAACAAATAATGGTAAAAATAAAACGAAATAAATCTTAGACAAGAAAATTAAGATTTATAGGTACTTAAAACTAAATTTGTTAAGCATCAAAAAGAGTAGTAAGAAAAAATTTTTCAAAATCCTTGGGCAGAAAGTTTTTCAAACCTAATGAATAAGAACTGTAATATCTTAATCAACAATAAAACTTTTTAATACTTAAAGAATAGCAAATAATAATATCTTCGTTAGAGTTTTCATCGGAATTATAAAAAAATACCAATTTTTCTTTGTAAAAAAATATGAGACTTTAAATATGAATTTTCAATCATTCCTTGATCTGAATAAAAATGTTTTACTTGATTGAAATTCATATATAATTTTAAAAAAAATCTGCTAAAAAATACTTGATTTTTTTCTTAGAATAAATATCGAATCACGCAACCTCGACACATTTATTCCTTTTTGTTAAACTTTTCAGGTAAGTTTTAAAATGAATTGTACTTTTGAAAAGAAATTAAACTCAATAAAATTAAATTTGAGCATATGAAATAGAAGAATATTTAATCGCATTTCATTTGATTCTTATTTTAGGCATAAAAATAGGCATATGAAAAATGTGGCTTTTTACTAAAAAAAAATCTCAATTTCCATAAAATAAGAATCAATTATTAATCATAATTTTTTACAACTGCCTGACTGATACAGCATGTTCTTCTAGGGGAGACTTATCTGTCAGTCTGAACAAGACTCTTGCAGTCTTTCTTCCATCCTCAATTCTCGTCACTCGGCCCATCCTCAAACATCTCATCAGCGGATTGGTACTCGTAACCAGAACTATATCTCCGTCAGCTAGTGGCTCCGCCATCTCATCCTTCCACTTGGACATCCGTAATATCTTCGGTAGGATCTCCTGGCGGTAGGCAGTCCAAAACTGGGCAGACAAATCTTCCAACAACTTCAACCTGGAGGAAATTTGGTCCTCCGGTTTCATCGCCACATTGCACAACGGCTGGCGGTCAACATTTCCCAGCAGCTGGCCAGGGGTAATCAGCCGCCAATTCTCCACGTCGTTCGCAGCTTCAATCGTCAATGGTCTGCTATTCATCAATTTGCTAACCTCCGCCAACAGCACCAGGAGCTCGTTGAAATTAACAGAACTATTCACCAACTTCTTGGACAGCAATCTCTTGGTTAATCCCACCATTTTCTCAGCTTGCCCAATGTAATGATGGGCTCGGGCCGGGATCTGAGACCAAGAAAACTCTACCTGGCTGCCCAACTTCTGCTCTAAAACTTTGCGAGCACCGGATAATTGTGTGCCCATGTCACTTACTATGATCTTCGGCAGACAATGAACAGCTTCCAACTTGCGCAGGGACAACAGGATACTGCTGGTATCATACTTTTCCAAGGCATCTAACCATAACGCCCCTGAGAATCTGCAGACCACCACGAACACCCACACCTTCTTCATTGCTGTCTGACTCCTCGTTTTGGCGGCAGCTCTCCTCGTAACCAGCGGACCCATCAGGTCGACTTGCACAGCTTCAAAAGGCCTGCTCGGGACCAACTTGTCAGGTAACACGTCCTTCATGGTAGCACGACATTCCTTAGCCCTCTCAACACTGCAGGGCCAACACTTCTTCACCTCCATGATGGACAACCTCCTTGCCTTCACAATCCAGCACCAACGGCGGCTCTCAGCTAAAGTTCCACGGACACCAGAGTGAAGCTCAGCATGTGCTTCTCTCATAAAAACAGCAGCTAACCAATTACCAGGCTCCAAAATTATTAAACCTGGCATGTCTTCAAATATCATTTTACGGCCACCAGTAATGGCGTCAATGACTGGCTGTCCACGACCAACCATCTTAAGAATCCTCATCTCCCTGGTCACATAATTTCCTCCGGGACCAACGACAGGCCAGGTCAATGATACTTCATGCACTAATGGATTTAATGACGCATAATTGCCTTTAGCGTCATTTATCCACTCATCCTCTTGGCTTCGTGACACAATGAAAAGTTCCGCCGCCGCCATAAAATTGTACAAAGACGGCTTGTACACAGAATCTGCGGCTGCTACATGACTACCAGCGGCTGTAGTCTTACCTTCTTGTCTGCTCTTTAGCTTCTTCAACCAGGTGTTCGCAACTTGCAGGACAGCTGCCATAATACGTTTGGCCTGTCCAAATGATCTCCTGTGCTTAAACCTAAAGACATCTTCAGCGGCTTCTCCGGCAACTTTCATTGAACATAACTTAACCATTTTGGTATTCAACTCCTCTGGGGGTAAAACCTGCTTGACTTCTTCGGCAGTTTTCACCGGCCACGCACTTTCATCCTGGCGCAACCATTCTGGGCCCAATCTGTACCTGGAACCTGGTCCCAAATCTGATACCTTGCAGGTGCTTCTGGTGCCCAAATCTGCAACGTTGTGTGTCCCCGGGACCCACCTCCAGTCATCCTTGTTGGTTGCAGATTGAATTTCTCCAATACGATGAGAATTAAATGTGTTCAACATAGCACTGTTGGAAACTATTTGTGATAAAACACACGATGAATCAGTAAAGTACATCACTCTGATAACATCAAAGGGCAGGGCATCTCTGACGGACTTTGCCAACCTTGTGGACATCTGGCACCCCATCAATTCAAGGCGTGGAATTGATTCACACTTAACCGGCGCAACTCTTGACTTGGTGGCTAGCAGAAACGTTTCAAATCCTTGTCTAGTTGGCCACCTCAAATATGCATTACTTGCATAAGCCTCTGATGACCCATCCGAAAACATCATCAAGGATGGAAGGCCAGTTGGTTCATCCGGGACCACACAACGGTCAAACTCCAATTTAGCGACCTCAGCTCTGTCCTCCAGCGACTGAACAAGTTCATCCCGTAGACTTTTTGGAATGAAATCTTGCCAGCCCAAATTCAGCAAACATGTTTTCCGCAGGACAAGTTTAATTCTCAACAGAATAGGGCTGCAAAGCCCGATCGGGTCGAAGGTTTGGGCGGCGAACCTGTGGACCATCTTCTTTGTCAGATTCTCGTCCAAGGCGTCCTGGAGGTTGTACAAATCAGCATCCTCTTTCACCTTCCTTCCCTTGACTTTACCATCTTGGTTGACTCTTGTGGCGATGGACAACACATCGGTGGCTGGCTTCCATATCAGCCCGAGTACCTTGGTAGGCTGGCAATCATCTCCAGAATAAATGACTTGTTTGAAGGAAAAACTACCTTTGCCGATAATTCTGTCGGCCTCTTTCATCATCTCCTTGGCTTCTGGCTTCGATCCTGCTCCCGAAATAACGTCATCTATGAAGCTGTGCTTCTCAAGCTTGACTGCAACTGGAATCTGAGGTAACTTGAATTCCTCATCAGGGTAGGTAGGTATTGGTGGCTCCTTCCATAACTCAGGTTTAGCAACAATTTCACTACCGTTTATCTGCCCCTCTCCATACATCTCCTTGACCTCTGCTTCACTCTTTCCGCCGAACAGGCGGGACGTCAACTTCAGGGCTGTAACTGCCAAGTTTCCCGCGGCCAACTCGCCGAAATTCACAACTTTGGTCAGGTAAATTTCAAGAGGACCGTCTGGCGTCGGGGAAAATAAAACTCTCTTCATCTGGCTGTCGAACTCTGTGGCCAGGATGGAGTTATAAAACTTGGAAATATCCGCGGTTATACCAACCTTGTAACCGCGGAAAAGCATCAAATGATAAAAAATCTTCTGCATTGGCGGCGGGCCTCCCAGCATTATGTTATTAAAACTGGTACCCTTGAACGTCAGAGAACTATTTGCACACAATCGCATGGGTGTGGAACTTGAATCCTCCTTGAAAGCAACCACTATTGATGAACAAGACTTAGGTCCTTCATACTGCAATTCTTCAGGCGTGGCTTTTTGAAAAACGCCTCTTCTTATGGCGTCGTTGAATACCTCCACATACATTCCATAGGTACCTTCCTTGACCATCCTGGCACGATCCTTTTCAGCAATTTTGCGGGCTAAACTCTCATTGTAGGGTAAAGTGTGAGGATCTTCAATATAAGCATATTGACCTGTCCACTTGTTGGACTGCAAGTCTAGTGTTAAACCTGCCTCAATTATCCTCTGCCTCTCACGCTGGTCCCAGGTAGTGCCGTCGGCCATAGCCTTGCACTCTTGACAAGCAGTACATCCTGGACAAAGTGCCTGCGGCTGTATGCCAAACGATTCAGACGTCAGAAAGTCTGGCAAAGTGCCTCCACTGACACTGACAGCCTTATAAGCCGACTTTTGATCTCCAGCTCCACCATCAGCACTCGTACAGATAAAACCACTACCAAAAATGGTTCGCCACAACATAGACTGGCCCACTTTCTGGTAGGTTGAAGGAAACACGTCAGGATGTGTATTTCCAATGATGATATCTAAGCCTCCACTAATATATGTAAACCTTTCTGGCGGCATTTTAAATATCTCGGCGGCAGTTTCGGGGTGGACCGAGCGCATCTCGTTGGCCCCGCCGAGGGTAGGCATAACAGCTGCCTCAAACTCCCTCAGATTGCCGTCCCTATCCTTCAGATAAAACACAACGTTGCGGCAGGAAGACTCACTGCCATCAGCTACAGAAATAGTTGTATATCTGCCAGTAGATTTCAGCTTCAACTTGTTGGATAACTTCTCAGACACAAGTGGCAAATTTGCCCCGGAGTCAAACATTACCGTGGCGTGGCAGGTGCCGCCGCCAGGTGCTACAACAGGAACTAACTGAAGTAAGAAGGTACAGGGGCTGGGTGCAGAACTTGACTTGTAGACTGTATTCACACCAGCACTAGCCTCATGGAGTAACCTGGAATGGTATCTGTCGCAATTATTTGTACCACAAACACCAAGCTTATCAGATTTATTACACTTGTCAGCAGTATGGCCGTCACACAAGCAGAGTTCACATAACTTCTTCTGCTGGACAACTTTCTTTCGGTCAACCACATCCATCTTCTTAAACGTGAGGCAACGGAAAATCGGGTGTTTCTCCTTGCAGCTCTCCACAGGACATGCACTGTTCCACTTGGAAGCCTTGTCCTTCCCAGCCTTCCCATTCTTATTGTCGCTGCGGCCAGATACTTGCGCGGCGGCAGCTCTGTCACGATTTCTCTTGCCGGCGCCACTGTCATAGGACATATCACCGGCCAACATGGCACCCCTGGTCCTCTCCAGCAGTTCTACAATCTTCTGGATGTTTGGTTGGTTCATGCTACCTAGCTCCATCATAATTTTGTCTCTCAAATTTTCAGGGCACTTGTCTTTAAAAATATGAATAAGAGTTAGGTGATTGTAATCCTTGGCTGCAGAGCCAACGATGGTTTCTACCTCCTGCATCATGCTCTTGAAGGTAGCAATTGCGCTAACCACGTCCACAGGTTTATCCACAGGTTTCATCTTGTTCAACTTAGTTAAAATCCTCATGAACCGGCGAGTGTTTGATAAAAACATCTGATCAAGAAACGCCCATTGTTCATTATGATCTCTAATCGCTGACACTTGCTTGCGTAGTTCCGGGTTGGTTATCACCTTCTCCATACACAACATCAGACTTAACCTCTGGTCAGCAAATCCATAACCAGAACATAGATCTTTAAAGACCTGTTTAAAGTTTGGGTAATCCGTGTCAGTACCGTCGAACGACGGCAACAAACTGTTGTCCCAGCGCCCATACTGCGGGTTGGAACTCCGAATATCCACGGCAGACATACTTCTGGAGAGCATGGCAGGTGTCCCACTCTCATCCAGGTTAGATGAACGACGTTCCATCTCTCTAAGCCTTCGGTACATATCACGTACTTCTTGGCGCAACTCCACGGAAATTTTAAGCACTCCCATGTCCATCTTCACCTTCTCAATGACGTCGAGGTTCCTGGCGACAGTGCTTGACCTCGCGTCGTCTGAATCATTGTCAAGCCAGTACAGAATTTTTGTACACTGCTCCAACGACGCATAAACTTTATCTGCAACAGTTTTCTGCTCACTAGCTTCATCCAAATCACGCTTAAACTCGCGCAGCTCACTAGTCTCCACGGCAGGTTTTAGACTTTTTATTAGGTCAGATTGGTCCTTGACCTCACTAAAAATGTCACGAATTGATTTTACAGTCACATTTTCACATGAACTAAAACTTTGGCAGGCTTTTAGATTGTCATAAAACACTTTTAACTGCTCATCAAAAACTTCTAGCCTTTCACTGCCAATAGCGATAGCTCGCTCAATTTTCTGCTTTTTGGTTAGTGGCATATTGATTCACTAGGTACTTATTTCACAGAAAAATTGTCACAGTTTATTGCATCAATAATTCACTGGATGCTATTGATCTCTTGATGAATGCTAACGCCTATTCATCAGATACTTTGAAATTGTCTCAACCATGACACTTTGGTTGAGCTTGACTTCCGAATTAGCGGGAAGTTCACGAGATCAGTTGGCGAACATACAAACCCCCAATACCAGGAACCATCAAGTTTCAACAGCAGGTTTGAATATAGATTTATTGATGAAATTATTTCAAAGACCTGAAGCTCTTATGGTTTCAAATCCCTGATATACTAGGGTCGTTCACACACTATGAGACCAATGATAGGCCCAATTTTGTTCTCCGAAATCTTCACACTCCCATATCTCATTCAAAAGTAAAGAACGTGCGCATCAAAATAAACAAAACAATCCATGCCGCGCCACATTATGAAAGGAAAGCCATGAAAAGACGACATTTGCGCTTAGTTTTAGGTTAATGATAAGGAATTTAATTTCGAACTTGATAAACACAAAGCTTCCTCGAAAAGAGGTTAAGACATATTCCTTTGGGCTATCTAACATACGTAAAAAGATTCTATTTGGTAAGCAAATTATTTAGCTGTTTCGAGAATATTTAAAATGTTTATTGAGGTTGTATTTGGTTGGATTATCCCTCTGATAAATTGCCATGGTGTCGACCAAACCAAAATCACACACTGTAAAAAATCACGTAGTTTTTAATCTTGATATTAATAGGGGAAAGGAACTATTTTAGTTTAAAAATACAAAAAAATATCAAAAATGTTTTTTTGTGCAAAGTTCAAACAAACGAGCATAATAATTTTTAATATTCTTTTATCTAATACTTGTGGTAGAGCCATAGAATCTAGAGGCTCTGCATTCCAAAGCGTAGGGATTGGCAAAAAAATACCCTAAAACCATCCTAAGACTAAAATCTGAAAAATAGGATAGAATAACAACAACCCTGGAACCAATCTGAAGCTTACCTAAAATGGAGAATTCAATCAGTTGAGTAGTTTTAAAAATCTTAAGCTACAGGCAAAAAAAGGCATACTACTTTAATATGATTTTTGGTTCAAAATAAAAAAGTACATTTTTTCAGTTTAAAAAGTTTTATTTGTCCCACACCCCTCTACAAGCATTAATCCTGCCTGCCATACCTGTCTCTTTAGATCCCTAAACCAACACACATTGCTTTTAATCTCACCATTTTTCAACAGCGAAGCTTTTCTACAATGTCTCTATATCAGAAAGGATTGAACTGCGTTTATCAATTTTTGTCATTACACAGAAGCTCTTTATAGTGTTTATAAAATAAATTACGTCTTACAATACAAATGACCTATTATGGGCCAAAACACAGACTAAATTACCAATGGCAAGCTAGTCTACACATTAATTGACCAATGGTAGGCCAGTATACAGTCATTTATTATAGGCGCTATGAAAAGCTTCCATTACACATACACATTAAGATTCCATAAAAAATAACTTCTTGTTAAAATAGTGTAATATAAACGAAGAAAATCTACAAACTTGAAAATGGCGATTATTTTACAGTTAAGGTAAAAAATATTTATAAATCTATAAATGTTTATTACTGTCTAATTTCTATGAATGTGGTCATCCTTGTTAATCCTAGGAATCGCCATTTTAAAGCATATAATCACGGCGCATTTTATCATCCATACATTAAAGCATTAACAAATAGAGGTGTCCAGTCAATATTACAAATAAATAGTTTTTGTGGTATTATCCTCTTAGGAAATTTTTCTCAAAATTTGAAAATTTTATACCGGCCCCCCCCCCACACAGAAAAACGACCCCGTGCCCTGCCTAGCCGCGGGCGCTCGGCCCTCTAGCCATATAACATAACCTAGCCTTACCTAACCCAGTCACTTAAACGGGGGGGGGGGGGGTGGGGTGGTGGGGGGGTATTAAATTGAAAAAAATTGAAGAAAAAAATTCCTAAGAGGATAACGCCGTTTTTGTTTATTATTAAGATAGCTTTTCTGTCAATGACATCTTATAATATCTTTGACGATGCCATGTCGTGTCGGCGTAATATCATTAACCTAATTCTTCAGAACTAACCAAGCAGAATTGCTAAAATAACACAAAATTTAATGTTGTTTTGCATGCCAACTCGAAATGGTTTGTGTAAGCCTAAAAGCTTCATGAAGGAAGGCTAATCAAATATCCATTCACATTTTAGGTGACGTTAATACTGGTATACACATTTTTAAAAAGCTTAATATGTTTGAAATCTTTTAGTTACTCATTTGTTCAATGTAAGGGTTAACCATATTATCTAGTGTCTATTAAAGTTATTTCCTCATTATATGAATAAATAACCAGAAAAAATCAACAATACCCAAATAAAAAACTATCTATTCTTTACAATAAATAATTTTCATAAAATTAAAATTATTTTATTAGCATAATTGGTTTCTCATTATTTCCTCATTATATGAATAAACTAGAGTTGGCTCAATATAACTATATCGCTATTGGCTAGTTTTCTATAAGTACATATATATTTATCATTTCTCAATAAATCAATTTTCCTCCCCCGCCATTACTATCTAAAAGAGAGAAGTAAATATTTATTAATTTAAATGATTTTAAAAAGATTTTTTCAATTATATTTTTTTCACATTACCATCACCAAAGGGTTAATATGATTAAAATTTTTGTTTTAATATTTTAACACAAAGGAAGTGTCGCCACAATCGAATTCTTTTAAAATAGAGTTTTCTTAGATTTACTCTATTATGAACGTATATTTTTTATTTATGAAATAAGGATTAAATACTTCAATGTAATTCAAATATCTACATTCTACATGAAGTGAAAAACTTAATTCATTCCATAAACAAATAGAATAAAGGTAATATCGCTTTGGTCAATGAGATTTTATTATGGATTATTGGAGCACTATGAGTTTTAAACACTTTACCAATGGAAGACTCGAGCTTGTTTATAGACGTTTATTTCCTATATAGATCTGTCATGGATCTTGATGCAATAAAGCAGGCCATTTTGTAAATGTTAAAAATTGGAAGATTTCATTAAATAAAAGTAATCGCAATTATACTTAGTAAATAACCAAAAAAAATCAACAATACCCAAATAAAAAACTATCTATTCTTTACAATAAATAATTTTCATAAAATTAAAATTATTTTATTAGCATAATTGGTTCAACTGGATTACAGTGGGTATTTTAAGCATATTTTAAATCATTTTAAGTCATGTTTAAAATCACGGCTACGTATATCTTCTTAGTATTTTTGCTTATGACACCGAACCTTCGCATCTAGGACATCGTGAGGAACACCTCAGGCAAGATCATCAGTAAGTTCACCTATCCTGATAGAATGCAAAGAATTATAAATATTATTGGACAAAAAGAATTTTTTGAAATTTGGATAAGCGGCATATATATATTAATTAAAATCGCAAATTTCATAATAAGTATTAGATAACTTTATCAGTCTTAGGTTTCGAAAATATAATCTGAAATCAATAAATATGAAATCAATAAATATGAAAAATTATAGATTTCTACTGAAGTTTAGTTATACAATCATATCTACAAAGTACATAACACATAAACAAAAACAATCATAACTATAATAAAAACAAGTTTTTAATTCTATACAACATATTTTATATTTATAGAATTTTTTCAAATGTATGATCTACTTTAAAAACAAATTTTTAACGTAATGTCTTAATTGATAAAAATATCCGTTTCAAAAAGATTTAAATTTTACAATAGGACTGAATTATGAACCAAATCTTTTACATGTAATATCTTCCTATCTTCAAAAAATTTATATGAGAAAATAGCGTTTTTAAAAATACTAGCGGCTTCGCCCCTAGCCTCTAGGGGCTTTGCCCCAAGAGGTGATAAAAAAATTAAGGCGAAATTCGTAAAAAATTAATATTTATTGTTTTTAGTGAGAGAATGTTGCTATTCTTTCATTCAAAATAAATGCTGGAATAAAAAATATTTTTGAACAAAGGACCATGGAAATCTTCTGCAAAAAAAAAAAAAAAAAAAAAAAAAAAAAAAAAATGGGGGGGGATTTTTTTGTTTTTGGGGGGGTTGGGGGTGTCCCACCCCCCAAGAAAATAGCTTAAAACCACCACAGGACCAATAGGTATATACCCTGAAGAGTAGAATCCGATCGGTTCAGTGGTTACCGAGATCTTAAGGGACAGACAGACGGACAGACGGTCAGACGGACAGACGGACAGACGGACAGACATCGTTCTACTTTGTATTATAGATTTCTACTATTGCCACAATATAAGATTTTATTTCATTATTTATCAGAATAAAAAATCAGAACTTATTACGATGTCATCAGGAATACCAAGGGATCCACTGAATTGGAATAAATATTCATGTGACCTGAAATAATCAAAAATTAAAATCTAATAAACTATCACAGTTTAATAAAAATCTTTTGAATAATGGTTATTAGTGTTTGATCCAATTTTGAAAACATTTTTTACAGAAAAAAATATTTTATTTTTCAAATTCAAACGTGAAATTTCAAAACAGCACAAATTTCTGACGTTTTCCAATTAGGTAATAATACGTCCAATCCCTTATAGTCCATAAAAGATTATTAGCTTTTAAAATTAATCTAGAATACTACTCCAATGATATTCAAGCCAATCAATACCATATGTACTAATACAATCTGTTAAATAATTTAATCTTAAGCATTTTATACAGATGTTTGATTAAGAAATAAAGTATAATAACACTATTTTAAATAGAGATTGTGAAAAAAAGGAAAAAATATATGTTTAATATACAATCTTTATCATAAAATTTTATAATATAGTTTGTATTTCCATAAATAATTGAATATTGCTTTTCAACCATATTTGGTGTATATCAATTGCACTTTGTTGTAGTCTAGGTGTTAAAACTTCCCTTTTTTAATATTAAACACGCATTTACATTATCTAAATGCTAATTAAAATTGTAACTTTTGAAGAAAAAATAAAGATTCAATTTTACATTTACTTCATGTAATGCACCAATCCATTCTCGTTCATTCAAGTCTAAATTAATTTCTTCCCTTTGACATTCTGTGCTAAACCACCATTTTTAATATCATTACATCTGCCCAAAGCACTATATACAAAATCAACATGTCTATTCACACTGTTATTTTGAATATCTAGCTTTTTATCGACAGAATTTAACTTTTTATTATTCAATTATTCAATTCAATGATCATACAACGAATTTAACGCAACAACTCACCATAATCAGGTAGGTATATTTTGGTCTAAAATTCCTCTTACTGTAATCAGATTTTGGAAACGAAACTTTTGATTTTTAAACAAAGAATATAAAACAGGCGTGTCTGGTATATATAAATGTTTTTAACGTGTCAAGTATACAATTGTCCCAAACCATTAAAAATAGGGTACATAGTTTTTAGAATTCCAGTTAATTTATATAATTCTCCATTTTTGACATTATGCCATTTTCATATCAATAAAATGTATTCTTAACAAATATTTTAGATCAAATAGGTATTTCGTCTGTATTTATAAATGAACATTTTTTTTATTAAAATCAAAAAGTAAACAATTCCAGTCTATTATTTTTACAGAGTGCAATGTACATTTTACTACCCATGCATTTTTAAAACTAGCCTTTTTTAATTTTTGATCTTCAGAAATTTACTTATGGCTTTATTATATGTCGTGCAATTACTACAACATTCTGTAAGCATTTTCATAAATAAATAACTTTCTCATTCATTTCAAAGGAGAAACTCAAATATTTTTGAAATTCATAATGCTAGGATTATTTTTAAAATCTCAATTAATATTTTGAACCTACAGGATGTATTAATCAATATACGAATTTAATGCCAACGTATAGGGAACTTTTTGTGCTAGTTTCTTTGTAAAACACGATTAGGTATAATATACTCTTAAAATTACTTAAATTCTACTTTTTTAAAATTCATCTACTAAATTTGATATCCAGATATAAAGTTTAAATTTAATTATCGACAAATGCAATTTGGAAAGGTAAAACACAATTAGGTATAATTTGCGTTTAAAATTAATTAAAATCCTACTTTTTAAAAATTTATCTATTTGTTTGAGTACCCAAATTTTGTTTTAATTTTGTAACGCACTTTAGTCAATTTGAAAAACATTCTATGGGGATTTCTAAGAAAATGGTATTTTATATCTATATTCAACAATACTTCAAACCGAATTTAATGTATTTAAATTATCAAAATGCAATAAGTTTTTGACATTCTCATTATAATTATAGGTAGTTCAGTTTCCAAATGATAGCAAACATAGTTTTACATAATTTCGTCCAATTTAAAAACTTAAAAATTTTCTTACCTTTTGTCTGATAAATCGAACTTAGCTTTAAGGTATCCCATGTAATTTGTTCCTCATGCTACCTTCCATCGTAGACACTGAATATGCAGGTTTGGCTGTTTATGAACTGGCATCGCTGATTTCCTACCAGAATGTTTCCTAAATTTAAGTGTTATGTACTCTATGAAGTTTTAGACTTTTAATTTCCAGTGTCCTATCTTTGTATTTAAACTTTCATTAAATAACCTTTTACTAATTTTGACCCAGGAGTATAAAATAACCAACAAGCGAAATAATTCTAAAATTATATTTAGAGGGCAAATGGAGGGGTTGTTAATTTTACGATGCGTTGCCCCCCAATGACAGCTAAAAAACACATAAGTTTCATGATTTTTTCCAAATTAATTTTGTTAATGGTATAAACTGAATTTAACCATCTTTTTGATCTTTATAAGAAAAATTAAAACCATTTCGAATTTTCATTTTTAGTTGTCCTATCCCTGTATGAATAACAAAAATTTCACAGCTCTCTTAATTAGATCGTAATAACTAGGTGTTGTAAATTTTAAATAAATATGTCTAATTTTTACTTTTGTATCTTACAAAGTATAAATTTCAACATGCACAAGATACTTATCTGAATTTCTCAAATCTTCCATCAATAAATAACCATTTTACTATAATAAATATCTTTCTCACCTGAGACTGTCTCGCCAACAGGCATCAGTCTCCAGGTAGATTCAAACGAAAATCCTACAACAAAAATTGTTGTATCTATTTTAATAAGCAGCAATGTCATAATCATACAAAAATACCATTATTAGAATTCCATCTAAGATCATTTTCATTCTTAATGTTTTTCAGAAAAACCAAAAATATTAAAAATACTTAATATTAGAGCCTTAAGTCTATAAAATTTAAAAATGATTAATTTAAACATTTAATCTTTCTTTTTTAGCTAAACTTTTAAAAAAAAATCTTAGTTTTTACCTTTTAGATTAACAATTTTCTCCATTTCAATGACAATGATAGAAACGACAAAAAATCTAATTTTATTTTTCACCAAAAATCAAAAATGGGTGGGAATAAAAGGGGGGGTAGCTATTGATATCTTCACCCACCGATTGTTGAAACCAGAATAACTGTGCTACATACAACTGTTCAGAAATTTCTATTTCAACCTTAACCCTTTACTACCTAAGCGATTATTTTATTTTTATTTTTAATTTTTTCTCAGTATAAAAACAAGGATAACATCATCTAAAAAGAAAAAAACGAGATATCAGACAAAAAAGACTATATGGATGCTTTTCTTATAATATTGGGTCTAATGTCCTAAGTATAAAAATTGAAGATTTAAAGTGTCTAAAAAAATCAGCTATGTGACGTCATAAAAATTAGGGATGAGAGGAGAAGTGGGTAACAAAAACCCTAAAAAAAAAGATAGATAATCCATCATTTTTTTGACGTCACCTGGCTGATTTTTTAGACACTTTGTAAAGCATCATTAAAATAAAGTGAAAAGTGTATTATAAAATATTTTTCTTTAAAAAACAAAAACATCATTTTTAGAATGATTATACCGAATTCCTTGTAATGATTATATAGTTGCTACTCTTTTCTATCATTATCTCAAAGTTAAATATAGACAAATATATGATTTGTTGTAGTAACTATGACGTATTAAAAACATATGCACAATAAATGACAATTGCAATCTTAAAATCTAATACTCTTACCCAGCATATACTTTTATCGCATTATTTTAAGAAACATGTCGCATTAATACGTCCTTAATGACGTAGTTTTTTTATTACTACACAAATGACGTTTCATATTTTTTTAAAGGACGTTTTGTGTACCAAAAATACGTCGTTATCTTTAAAAAAACGTCACCAAAAACAATATAAATAATAACAATATTTTGAATTTAATGACATGTTATCTTAAATAACGGCGCATTAAAACGTCAATTTTTCCTTTAAAAGTCCAGAAAAACAAGATGGCCGCCAAACTAACAATATAATTTAAATATTAATTAAAAAATAATAATATTTTATTAAATCCTAAAAATGCGGCCTTAACTCTGAAAAAACGTCACTAAAAAATATAAATAACAAAAATATTAAATGACATATTATTTTAAATAAAGACATATCAAAACGTCATTTTTTTACTGTAAAACGTCAAAAAAAACAATATGGCCGCCAAAATTGGTATTTAATGTGTATCAATAAAATATTAGATTTAATATTAAACAATTATTATATTGAATTAAATAAATATTTTTTAATTAAATCATTGAATTAATTAATAAATAGAAATTGATTTGAGTTAAATAAAAAATGGATTATTTTAATAAAAATTGCAATTAATCTAGATGCTTGAATATGAGAAATGTACACAGGAAAAAAATAAGACCTCACTCTTAATCAGGAAACGAGAAAATCTTTTTTTTTTATATATTTCTAAATTTCTGCCTTTTATTGCCTAACCAACCGACCAACATACAAAATATCATGGAACAGATTGGTTAGAAGCCTCTAGGGGCACTGGTAGGAGGGGGAAAAGTTGACCTTATCCCATTTTAAATTTGAGTTTCAAAAGAGTTTTAAAAAATATTTTTTTTGGGGGGAGGGGGGTGTAGAATCCTCCCAAAAGATAGTTAAAAACCTTCCCAGGACCTATAAGAAACTTCACTGTAAAAGAGAACAATATCGGTTCAGCAGTTAGCGAGATCCTTTGGGACAGACAAAAAACGTTTACTAATTAATATAATAGGATTGATATAAAATAGAACTCTTACCTTTAAAGTTATAAAACCAATTGAAATTCACTAAAGTCCCCAAAGTTGTTTAAGCTAACTTCTTACCTCAACATTGTAAAACTTATATTCATGATTAATCGTCGATTATGATCTCCTTTCGAAATTATGCAACAAGAGAAGGAAAAATGTTTTTAAAATTCATTTAACTCATTCTCTCATCACATTTACGAACGAAGTTCTATTATTAAGTAAATCTTATTCTTCACACTTATTCTTCTACTCATAAATTGTAATGTTTGTTTGTAGGGTTTAAACATTACTAAATACTCATAATATTTATATGGGGATCATAGTTCAGAAATTTTTTTTGTCTTTTAATAAGAAAAATTTAACTTCAAAAATAAAAATAATAGATTTTATTTTTATGTTACAAACTTTTAGTTTTTAAGAAGAAAAAAAATTTTAAAAATAATTATGTCAGAATTTTTTCTGAACTCTTCCTTATTTTCTAAAGTGTCTTGAAAATTATTTAATTAATCAAGATGACACATTACACAATAAGGACGTTTTAATTCAACATTATTTATTTTATTTACTGTCACATTAATATGTAATTCTACACATATATATTAATATGTGGAAAAAATACAAAATGACGCATTGAAACAACCATAATTTTTATATTTAATCAGGCATTAATTTGTAATTTCTTTTTTTAAGAAAAATAATGGCAAATAAAAAACAATTAAAGACATATTAATAAGTCATTTTCTTTAAATACGTCACAAAAAAGACGTATTGAAAATTAACGACATGTCAATGCAACATTTCTAAAGAAACAAAACCACTTTAGTAGATGCTGGGTATACTGTTTCAAAGATCTTGAAAGACACACACTGTAATACTTGCATTAAATATTTGCAATTGTAAGAGATGTAATCATAGCATATTGATAAAAAACACAATGACAATTGAATAAAGGAAATATGATATATTTATGTATGATATTTATATAAGGATGTAGGGATTTGTAAATAGGCAACACTTATCTTATTTAAAATCAACTTTAATATGTAGAATGCAGATGTTTGATGCTAAAACAAGGATGATACAATCCATAAAAGCGATTCTAAAATTGTTAGACAAACGAACATAAAGAGTAACAGATGATTTAGTATTCGACATTATTTAGAATTAAGAACGAAAATTCTATATAGAATACATACAAAAATGTATGTAACCCAAAATTACATGATTAAAGGATGCTTACAATGGACAATGACATACTAATTTTTTTAGACATAACTAAAGAGATGCTATGCTTACAACATTATATACAATATTACCAAAAAGAAAGACATTTTCCTCTGTGGTATATACCTTAAACATTAAAAGACGTTTACTTATTCTTTTATTCGTAGAAGGAATATATTTTCAATTTATGTCTCATCAAAGTAATCATTCAGAAATAATATAATAACATTAAGAATGCTAGTGTTCATTTAAAACAGTAAAAAAAATTGATCTACCAAAAGTAAATTTTTACATGTATCTTATAGGTTCAATATGATAATTTGATAATCGAACAGCGGCTGCGACCCAATTTTCTAGGGAATCTATAATCGAAGCAATGTAGCAGGCGCAGAAAATAGCTAGCTTGAAACCATCAATAGTTGCTAGCCAAAAAAAATGGCCATACGTAAAAGATATAAAAACCAATAAAAAAACCTTACCAATTACTATAATAGGATTATTATTAAAATTTAAAAAAATATGATTCTATCATATTTGAAAAAAGAAAAACACCAATTTTTGTTCTTATCTTTGCACTATTTTTTCTAAATTTATTTTACAGAAGTTGTTTTATATGCACACCTATTATCAATAGAAAACATATATAAAAGAATAATAAGAAAAGATTTTTGCTGTCTCATATTGTTTTCCCACCCACTCAAGGGTGTATGGTGCAAGGATTTTTTCTAAAATATTAGAAACAAAGAGGATTTAATAATATCATCAACTTGTTATCCTATTATGTAAAGTAGTAAGTGTTTTCTTGTCTTTAAAGAAGAATCTTGCTAACCGCTGAGCCGAAATGTTTCTACTTTACAGTGTAGCTATCCATAGGTTTAGTGAAGGAGTTTAACTATTTTGGGGATAAATGATAAAATGGCCCCCCAACCCCCTCCCCCCCCAAAAAAAATCCCATAGTTTTCCATTCCCTTTATAAAATTAAATTGAAAGTGAAGGGTAAACTTCTCCCATCCCCCATTCTCTCAAGTGTCCCTAGAGGCCTCTGTATTTTTGCAAAGGTATTTTTGTTATTTTTGTTTAGCATGATTAGTTATGGGTAGAACTTATCCTCTTAATTTTTCAACTTTTAAATTATTATCTTTTAATTGAATAAATCAATCAACATGCTTTTTTATGCATATTAAGAAAATACGAAAACAACCCTTTTCCAAAGTTATTCCCATAAGAAAACAGTTGAACAGAATTATGTTTCTGAATTTGAACAAATACAGAATACAGAAGATAATTGCTTAATATTCATTGAATTTTACGAAACAATTATGGAGATTTTTTGCTTTTTGCCTAATTGTTCCTATTTTATGACAATCGATTGGGTTTGTATTCAGATATTATTAGGCTATTGTTTAGTTGTTGGTTTCATTCAAGAGAAATACACAGATTTTCAATTCTATTTTGAACACTTTAGAAAATCTTGGAAAAAAACACAAAAGGCCCTTCACTCGAGAACATGAGATTTGTTTATTGATATTATTCAATTGTAACATTAGAGTGTTTAGAACTTGATTAACTCAAAAGTTCTACCTATTATACTACGATGCAGTAGTCATATCAACATCATCAAAAATCAATATATCAGTACTAGTTACTTGGCATTTATACCTAATTGATGTACCTTTTTAATTTTATTATTTTATCAACAAATTACTACCTACAAATCAGTAAAAGTATCACTCTAGGCTTTAACTCTAATTGTATGTTGCTAAAATCTGTTGACATAAAGAAAAAATATTGCTGTGTCCAATTGACATTTCCGCTTCTTTTGTCATTCTTTTCCTTGCTCATTTCCCACAATAATTTATACGAGGATCGCAGCTTCTTTACAACTTTATGTAGTTTGTCCCAGTAAGCTTCTCTTTAAAGCAAAACTTGCCATTCTTTCTGGGATTGGCAGCTGTTCGTTCGGTTCCACAGATGCCGCCGAGGTTGGCTGATTTCAAATTTTACGTTTATGGCAATTGACAATGGTCTTATGCTATGTTAGGCTAATTAGGGCTTCCTCTAAGATGCAAGACGTCCTTGAACTTGTGTAGTTGCGGCAGCAGCTTCGTCGATTCCAGTCCTATAAGTACAGCTTTGGAGTCTTGATTAACCCTTAACGGTCGGGGGGGGGGGGGGGGCCCGGGGGGGCGTTGAACGCCCCCCCCCCCCATCCGGTTTTTTCTATCTCATTTTCTGTGTGTGAAAGATAAAGAGCCCAAACTGCTTGACTTTTTAAGTATTGGTATGACACATAACTGAGAGTTGGAATTTTTTGAATATCTCCATCCTGGCGGGCACAGGATGCCAGCAAACCTGGCAGGGTCATCCAGGTAAAGAACAAAAATATTTTTTCGACTTAAACAAAGCATTTTATCCTACCAAAATACTAAAATATCCTCTAGTAGTACATCCTCATATTAAATACAGGTGTTCAAGTCAATTTCAGGTTCCAGGTATGATCCTGCAGGTCCTGATCCTCCAGGTCTCCAGAAATCTTTAAAAGGCTCCTGTAGCCGCAATTTTTGACTTAGAGACTTCAAATTTTAAACTTAAGGTTTTCCCGCCGACCGCCGACTGCGGCGGTTGGCTTCTGCCAAGTACAGCTGCGGCCGCTGAAATTTATGTTTTGATATTTCAAATATAAAATTTACATAAAAATAAACATTTTCAGCAAAAAAAAATTTCTTCTAGCTTCAAAAATAAAAAAATTACAGCCGTTTGAAATTATTAAGTAAAAAAGGACCTAAAAACAAAGGTTGTTTAATAAAAGGGTGA
The DNA here is from genome assembly GCF_053477335.1 of Acartia tonsa. Lineage (NCBI taxonomy): Eukaryota > Metazoa > Arthropoda > Copepoda > Calanoida > Acartiidae > Acartia > Acartia tonsa. Next base: position 11,251,059 of record NC_137260.1, on the reverse strand, counting down.
AGGAAGCGAAAATTGACCTTGATTTACTTAAGGTCGGAAATTCATCATAACACAGGGGACTTGCCCAAAAAAGTTTAGCCCTCTAGCTCTAATAGGAACTGAGATAATAAGGGGGGGCGTTGAACGCCCCCCCCCCCCCGACTCATAGGCGTCAAAGGGGGGGGGGTAATGGGGCGATAACCCCCCCCTAACGAATTTGGGGGTGCCGTAGGCACCCCCAAAAATTTTTTCATTTTACCCCCCCCATTTAAAATGTAGGCACCCCCAACCATTTAGGAGGGGGTATTTACCCCCCCCCCCAAACAATTTTAGATTGTTGGCTAATGGCTATACCTTAACCCTTAACAGTCGGGCCCCTTGCCTCACCTTAATCAGTCGGGGCAGGGGCGTCCAAGCTTTTTATTTTGGGGGGGGGTAAATTTTTTTTAAGGGGGGGGTAATTCGGTTTTGGGGGGGGGGGTAAAATGGCGCGCGAAGCGCGCCATTTATTTTTATTATATTATTTTATTATTATTGTAATTACCCCCCCCAAAATGGTTTGGGGGGGGTAAATACCCCCCCCCAAAATCGTTGGGGGTGCCTACGGCACCCCCAAGGTAGGGGTAATTTTTTTTTGGGGGGGGGTATTGTTCAAAAAATTTTGGGGGTGCCTACGGCACCCCCAAAATCGTTTGGGGGTGCCAAATGGCCCATTACCCCCCCCCTTGGACGCCTATGACAGGAATCACCATGCAAAGTTTGAAATCAATAGGACAATTCTAACATGCCTAAATTAGCGAAAAAAGCTATCCGTTACGGACGGACGGACGGACGTACGGGCGGACGTACGGACAGACCGACCCTAATTATAGAAAAGCTTTGCTTTTAAAAATACACAACTTGTGTCGTTATGGACATTTTATGGAATGACAGACAGATAAACACATATAATTATGTGTCTGCCTTTGCGCTTTGTAAGCTTCCTCTTAGTCAAGCCTGTTTTATAGATCTTAACAGAAGGATAAACTGAATATTTGATATCTAAGGTGTTAGCATTGAAACTTTATGGCCAAAAACAATATTCCTCCAACCAATATGTAGAAATATAATTGTAGCTAAAATAAGTGGATAAAAAAATTTTCACAAAATTTGAAATTTTTAATAATTCTAATTTAAAAAAAAATACTCTAGAATTCTATTTTTCAATATAATCATTAAAAGCTGTAATAATAAGCCCATTTTATATATTTATGGAATATTACAACTAGCATATAAATTCAAGATGCGATTAAAAAACGATTTGATCTATCCAGATATTATTAAATCCAATATATGAATGCAAGCTGAGTTAATAAACCCATTTATCCCCCAACTCACGTCCACAGAAAAGCCAAGCGTGTAAAATAAACATGTCTATGGCCATACACATTGATAAAACAAGGAGAATATTGTTCATGAATAGCTCAGCAATAACAGATGAAGTAATATTTAAGATTTATAGGACATTGCTAGAAAAACGTTCAGACTTATTTTATGTCAGATGGCATTTTATGGAGTCGTAGTAACGGACGGTCATTTTCTATAAAGAAGTTTCGACATTGAAAAGAACAAGCATGATTTAAATCACGACAATTACAGCCACGAACATGTCTAGGGTTAAAATCTTTCGTGGAGAGTTTTACATCATTCCTTAGAAACATATCCTGGGTTACGAAAATCTAATTAATATTGGAAACCAAGCAACTTTACACACATACCGAAGTTATCTTTTAAAATATGCGTATAAAAATTTTATTTAAAATGAACAAAGCATATTATGATTTTCTAGATATTCTCCAAAACATCTTTCCTTGTTTATGTCAATTGATTGTTATGTCTAAAAAAAACAACGGCACACACATTATTTGGTAGAATCTCTTATATGGTTAATTGGTCTCATCTATCTCTCCCCGCCCCACATACACTCTGTTCAGATTTTAATTTGTGGCCTAGAAACTTATTATATCTTTGTACAAGGATTATATTTCATTTCAAATGTGTAGGTGGGTGCAAAGGGGAGGGGGGTGGGTTTGATTGGTACAATATCAATTCGAAAGATTTTGCCCCTCATTTATTTTTTGCTTATTTATACATTTGCAATTACTTTTATGCATTTGATTGATTAAGATATTTTTTTGAGTGGGGAGGGGGAGCAATCATTTCCAAAAGTAGCCAGCAAGATCACATTTTTATTGAACTGGTAACAATAAAGTTTCTAGCAAAGATGATAGAGAACTTTACTCCAATGTACTCCAAAAGATGTATGGTAAAAAAAAAATCTTTTTTATTTACTTTTTTCCACTTTAAACAAAATATACAGTACCCGTGTTGCAACAAAAATAAATTTTGTCTATCACAAGAAGAAGAAGGTATGTGAATATAATGCTTGAATTAATTTGTTCTATTTGATTTTGAAGGTTGGGTAAGAATCACCAGATGGGAAACCATTAGCGGTACCCTATAGCAAGGGATGGTACACCAACAAAGCCTCGAAGACAATAATAGCAAACATAGGAAGGTGTATTAAAATTATAGAATGACCAAAAATTTATAAATTTAACATTGGATGATTGCAACCATTTCTTATTATTTGCTAATTCTTACATTACCTTTATGTTTCTGAGATATGCTAATTTATTATATCTAATATAATTATGGTTTCTTTATTAGAAAAGAATAGATGTTACAATCTTATCCTTAGTAACGTTTTTACCGTTTAGAACTACAACATTTGCAGAGTAACGATTACCACCTTCCAACCCCTGTACCCCATTCCCTCTCCGTCTACTGGATGAACGAACTTACCAATAAAAAAGTTCCATGCTAGCAAGCTAAATTGACGATAATTTTGCAAAAGTATAGTTCATGTTTATTAGCTATTAAAAATATTTAAGATATTAAATGAACATCCTTCTACTCTAATTCACAGAGGGGAGGAAGATGAAAATTTTAAGATGATAGACATCCAAAAGATCTGGAATGTTTGCAAGTTTAATTAGAACAAATGCAAACAAAATTAATGCTTCGAAAAGTTAAATGTTGGTGTAAGGAATTGCCTTGTTTTGTATAATAAAACCTTCTAAACATTTATCTAAAACGCGAAATAATAATAATCATATGTACAAAATAAGAACTGTACAAAATCAAACCCTGATTTAACCCTCCATTAGATTTAAAGCCTGAAGCAAGAAAAGGGTTATGGGATCAATAAGACCCACAAATAAAATTGCCTAACATTTTTAATCTTTTATTATTTTTAAATGTAACGTAAGTATGTCTTCTGTCTTTCATTCTTATCCATATGCTCTATATCTGTTTATATCGATTTATTGGTTTCTTTGTGTTAGCTTATAGTTTCAAAAAGCTATTGGACATAATTGTCTTTAAGAGCAATAGAGATTTACGACAATATCTACCATGGCTTTTAAAATTCACATGTACCTTTATACCTAAATAAAAAAAGAACAATCAATTCAATTTAAATTAGCATGAAATACATTTTTCCACAAAAGTTGGATTTTGGTGAAATTTCATAGCCTGTACAAAAAATTTAAAATATATTTTTTTGAAGAAATAACTTCTCATAAAGACTTACCCATATGAAGGATTAAAAATTGTGGCCCTGTGTTTAATGGGGTGGGAATATGTTCCCTTTTATATCTAATGATTCTATGATCAAAACAGGAAGTATGCACACAAATTGGGGTGTTTATTCAACTCTGCTATATGACTTGTGTTTTATATATTTACGAGAAACGAACAATAGGTAGATTTGATGATTATAATAGGTTAGGTTATAGTAAAAGGTTAGAAGAGGCCTGCATTGGTAATAGTACATGGTAGTGATAGAGCCCCTGAGGATTAAAGATCCATACTGAGTTTATGCAATGCATATGTTTTTTCCTTTCTATCCAAAAAAAGATCGAGTTAAAAACTGGTTTTAGTGGAAGCACCAAAATTGATAATTACATAAATCAGACAATTATTTACTGCGGAAGAACTCATAAAATACTAATATTCTAAAACTGTGTAAATGTAATAATATTTACATTACCATAGATGTCAGTTGATAAAATACTGAATAATGTGGAGTTGCTGAAATTTAGGAACACTCAGATCAATGTTATACATTAGGCATAACATGTAACAGGCATAACATATCACAAACTAATTGATACAAAACTTTACTTTTCACGGGGAGGGAGAGAAACATAGAGCGTTTAATTTTATTGTTTTTTTTATTAAAATTTGTCTTTTTTCTTGGCTTAAAATCCCTGTTAACTTTTATTAAATCTTAATTGGATAAACTATCGATTTCCAAACTTGTTAACCAATGACTTTAAACAACAATTTCTATGGTTATTATAGACAATTTCTAGTAATGAATAATGTATTTCTGGGTAAACTATAATGTTAATCCAAAAGGCTAGTTGTGGAAAAGATTTTCCAGTATGGCTTAAAAACCTAACAATATCCGCTGGAAAATCATGTATAGCATTGACAAACAGACAATTTTCCACCAATATTTAAATAAAAATAATGAAATTAATTCCAATTATGCTAGCGTTGGTCTTCGGCTACTCGGGGCAAACATTTAATTTTAAAATTTTTCATCTTAATATCCGCGGAAAGCTATCTATAATTCGGACCCATAAAATTCTTATACTTGGTAAGATGTCTAATTTTGACAGAAAAGCATGTTGAACATGTGTTTGTCTTGATTTAAAATATGAATAAAAACATGAAAAATAACATAATTATAAATGTTTTGCAACTTTTTGCTCTCTTTGAGCAAGATAAGAAAACAAGGATGATAACATCCATAAGAAGCAAAGCATAGAGATAAATAATTATATTATGTATATCAAAAGAAAGAAAGAACGGTCCAAGTTCTTTGGAAAGCGGAACAATTTAAGACGACTGCCTCATGAAGCAGCCAATTTATTATATGTCATTATGGACTAAAGGACAGATAAAATTAGATACAGAATAGGAAGAATTAATCAGGGAAATCTTTTAAAGTTATTATAATTTCATTAGTGGGTGAAAAATAATCAAATAGTTCTATATCTAGAGATATTTTTAGTTAACGAATTGCTTTACTCCAAAGAACGGGTGAATGGGTGAATAATTTAGAAGGCAAAAACGATTTTAATGTAGTTTATCCGGAATGAAAAACCGTACTTATTAGCCATAAGTGCAAGGCCCCCAACTAATCATAAGTTGGTTGAGCTCTCTGGTCGAAATTTCATTCCTTACTCGTCATGGGGTAATGGCGCAATGGGTAGGGTGTTGGCCTGGTAATCTAAGGGTTCCCGGTTCAAGCCCCGCCACATGCAAAATTAACTCTGATGAATTGAGCTATACTGATGAGCCCTAAAAGGGCGAAACACTGTGTCTATGGATATTATATAAAGTAGTAAACTTTTTTATGGCAGTAGCGAAGAATTTTACTAACCGCGTAACCTACATGGCTCTATTTACAGCGAAGCTTCTTATATGTAATGAGATGGTTTTTGGCTAATTTATTTTCATAAATAAGTCTGGGCATGGTTTTATGCTTTTTTTCTTCCCTTCAATATCCCATCGAAAATAGAGACCCTACATGCTAGGGGCACAGCCATTAGTAGTTTATATTTCAGAATTTTTTAAGATACCATTCTAAAATTCAAAAATATAAGTATAAGCTCATTTGAATCCCTTTTCTACTTTTGCTCATTCATGTTGTTCATTTGATAAAATTATCTATTTTTAAAAATGTTAAACAAATTCAAGTAAAGTTTAACAATTCATTGAAAAAACTTCTAAGATAGTTTATTAATGGATTTATTATTACTTGGATCTAACACCAGATTATCATGTAATCTAATAAAGTGAAACTTCTAGAGGACAAAAATAACGATCCTTCCCTCCTACTGGATGAGCGAACAGACCAATAAGTGCCAGAGGAATTGGCAACCTAAATTGCCGACAATTCATCCCTTGTTATAATATCCATGTATATTCTATATCCATTAGTTTATTTTTTTACGAATTGTGCTCATATGAGAAAAAAAGTTTTTTGTTTAAATTTGAATTTCAAATTTCTACAAAATTATAGAGGTAAAGTTATGCTCGAAACTTTTGAGTATTTTTGATGATTTTTAAAAACTTATTTCACTGCAAGAAAAAGTAACATTTTATAAATAGGACTAATGGCAATAAATCATTCTTTGTTTAGTTTTGAGAAATTTTTTTTTCTTTTGTAGCTTACAATTATAGCCAGTACATTTTTTATTCTATTAGCGGTCACGCCCCTAGAGACCTCTAGTCTTTCAAACTTTCGCTGTAACAATCTTAAGTCACCCATATTAAGATACCATTTATAAATATCTTAAATTGCTGCTAATTATTTTTTAAATTTGCTTATTAATGAAATCTATTTCCATTGCCATTGATATCTCAATTAGTATTCGCCTCATTAAAATCAAAATATAATCTATTGTCATCCTTAACCCTTACAGATCGGGCCCCTATTCCCACCTTAATAGATCGGGTGGGGGGGGTCATATTGACCCCCCCCCTCTATCTCGGCTTCTGTTACAGATAAAGACGTAAAATTTTTTTCTGGTGGTTCATGTGTATTTTTAGAGAAAATTACTTTTTCTAGTCATAGCGGCCAGGCCGCTCCTTAGCCGCTTTTTAGCGGCCAGCCGCTAAATTTTAAAACAGCTGTAGAGCGGCCAATTTTGCAGCTAGGATGACCAAATTTTAGGCCGAACTTTTATTTTTCATAACAAAAAAATTACTTTTTATGATCATCGCCAAAAAACGGCAAATAACGGAAACCGCCATTTTCGGCGGTTACGGCGGTAAAACGGCGGTTGGCGGCGCCAATTAATATTTTTATCTGTTTATTATTGCTCAAGGATTTACCAAAAAAAATTATAGGTCTCTAGCTGTAATAGAAGCCACGATATTCATGATATATGTCTGTAGTAAAAGCCGGACAAAAATCGGTCATAAAGTCGGTCAGGGTGCGGTCAAACGGTCATAACACCACTTTTCTCATAAGGTCATTGATATATAAGTATTCACCAAAAAAATTTTAGGTTTCTACATTATATACAAAGTCATAATGTAGAAATTAAGAATTATTTAGAATTTTTTTTTAATTTTGGTGCTACCCAACCGACTTTGACCCGACACCACGACCGACACAGACCAGATATCCTAATAAAATCAACTCTTGCCGACGTATAATTACTAAACTTAAAAAGTCATGAAGTCACAACTCTCCATCTTACCTACAAAAAAATGACATTAAAAAAATAGAGGGGGGGTCAATATGACCCCCCCCCCCCGATCTGTAAGGGTTAAAGAATTTTCTTTGAAAAAAATGAAGAATATTTTTATAAAAGTTTAGGTCCTATTGTTGTAACAAGTTAATCGCAGGGTGGTCCTACTATACGTCTACGTTTACAGACAGAAAGGAAAAATAATAATTATTTTTTAATAAAAGGAGGGAATTAGGAGATGAAGGTTAAAACATCCAAGCGCGCGCATGTAACGTATGTAAGATATCGCAAACGGCTGCAAAGATGGATTTTTTTGTGTCTCTAAAAACAATTTCATGGTTAAAATTAAGAGAGTTTTTTTTAATCAATAAAGATGGATATAGTTTCATAAGTCCAATATTTCAATTAAAAAAATTGCTTTAACCATTACCTTTTTAAAGAATGAACAATTAAAACTTAAAAATTACATTAAAAATTAAAACTTTTTTGCCTTGAAAGTATTTTCCAATGGTTAGAAAACCATTTTTTTCTCTCTCTTTCTATTCATCCTTTATCCCTCGTAGCCCTTTTGTTTGTAAAGAAAACGACGTCTTTATTGGAAAAGATAACCTATTATAATAATGGGGGAAAACTGGTGGTCAAACAAAAAACTCTATTGTATTTTTGCGGGCTTTTTAGTAAAATTTTCAAAGATTTGAATAAAACTATGAAAACTTTAAAGCATATCTAAACCACTACACGTTTTTCCAAGCTATATATACATTATATCAATTTAGTGGTGGGTTAAGAAAGCCCATTTAATAAATACTTAAGGCTATATAAGGACACTTTTATTAAAGGAGGGAAAGGGAGTTTATAAATCCACGAAACAAGGAGGGAAGAAGGCATGTTACCTAAAAATGAAAATCTTCCCAGGACCTAGAAGAAGCTTCACTGTAAAGGAAAGTCATATCAACCGGTTAGCAATATCTTTTGGTGCATATACAAAAAAGACATGCATCATGTCTTTTTTATTATGAACCTTCCATTCATCCAACTTTTTTTATTTTAGGTCTGTTTAGGATATCAATTTGGAACAATTATCCCCTTTTACTGACATTGGTTGGTTGGTTAGGTTAAGTTAGGAGGGGGAAAGGGATCCTAATCAAGTCAGTCTTTCAAAAATGGGAGGAGATATACTAATACTTCAAATGGGGGAAAAAATAAGGAATATTTTATATTGGGGACGGGGCAGACAAAAGGGGATGACCTATATGGTTGAATAGAAAGAATTTTAAACATCTTCATTGTTTTCATAAAATTATAGGCATTTAATAATTCTCTATATAAACATTGTGGTCACAGGATAATAATAATATCAAAATATTTTAAATTTCTTTATATTCCTTTTGTCTTACATATTTTAACTATTCTATAATTGACATTAATAAGTATTTATTTTAATGGTTATTTGTCAAAAATAATAAATTGAGGTGAGTATCAAGCATATTTTAGGAATGATCAGTAGTTAATAGAGCAATTAAATAGATTTTTAAGAATAATTTCTCTATTGTTGAGATATAAAATTATTTATAAAAATCTTTAAGTAAAAAAAGTTTTGAAATGATTGTGAATTTTGGTAATCATCTTATTTTGAAATAACTTAAAAATAAAGGAGAAGAGGAAGATTTTCGTGTAATAATTTTTTTTCTTTAGATCAGGTTATGTTAGGTTATTTTGGGTAATGAGTAGCCTCGTAGGGCTAGGGTAACGCTTATATTCGATTCATTTTAGTAATAAGGGGTGGAATCAGTTCTCAACCTGCCACTGAGATTTTAAAAACTAAATGTTTATATAATTTTTAGAGTATATGTATTTTAGTGTCCATCTGTCATTGCACTCTCTTAACTTGCGTATATTCTCGGCCTCTCTGGTCTCTGTAATCGATATCATAATCTTAGTAAAGAAGGGAAACTTGTGACGTATAGTAATAGCAAGAACAAACAGCTAAATATTCTTATAAAGTGTATTAATTCAATACAAGGTTAACATACAATAATAACATTAATATTAAGACTACTGTTCACTTTATGTTCGTATCCTGTTGCAGAGCAATGACTTGCTCCGAAACCGTGGATACCAGAACTAAAAGCTAAACTATATAATACATGTATTGCTCTTAAAATCAGGAAGAAAGGGACTATACATCACATTTCTCCCTGGCTTAAACATGAACCTCGGGTTCAAACTGTAATATTTCAGATTAAATATAACAATAGGTTTTTACATGTTAATTATCATAGATATTATAAGTAGCGTTGAACGCTTATAAAATAGATAATAGTGGATCTGGTATGACACCTGCCATATTTTTTTATATATATTTTTTTATTTTTAGTCCAGATCTTTAAAACACTTCGTATGCATTTTTTTTTTAATTTTGGTTCCTTAGAACTCTTTTGTGTTTTTTTTTATATTTTCCTTTTTTCTTTATGTGTTTTTTTTTCTTTTTTTTTTTAATATTTTTTTAAGAAAAAAACATTGATTAACATATAATCATTGAAGAATGCATTGATTTACACCTAATGCATTAATTACATAGTTATCATAAATACATGATATAAAAATAACATTGGTTAACATATAACCATCAGATTTAAGCATGGTATTATAGAGCATTAATATGAAACATGAATTTTAAACTTTTGAGACTACTACTGCCTCAACAAATATTAAAGACATAAAATAAACTAAAATATGAATTAATACACATAACTATAATTATTACTTTCTTTTTCCAGATGTTCTCTTCTTGCCAGGTTCTTCAATATCCATGGGCATAATAGCTTCCTCATCATTCACTCCAAGTTTTGCGGTCTCATCACACAAGCCGTCTTGAGACATCCTTGCCCCAGTATCACCAAGCATATGAAGACATCTTTCAAATCCGCTATTAACCGCAACCGAAATCGAGGTTGCAACGTTATCAACCTCCTCCTGATTATCCAAAATCTTTTGATGCTTACGACTAACCTCTTCTCCAAATTTATCAAGCATCATCAATATTCCAGGCGTGTGTTCCAACCTCATTTCCTCCCTCACTTGTTCATCAACACGCCATTGCTGATTTGACAATTCAAGGTCCAGACAAACAGGAATGTTCGGATTTAAGGGCTGATCCATCTGAACACAAACAGGATCCCCAAACCGAGTAACCAATTTGAAATCACCCTCGAACCACTCATTTACTTTGTGTTCAGGATTAAACTTCCACTCAATATTGGTTGTCAACAAATTTGTATAAACGTTTCCATCCAACTCCAATTTGATTTCCTTCACTACATTCTCTAAAGTGGTATTTGGATCACATAACAATATCTGCTTGGCTAGAGTCGGACGAAGACGCTTGCAGCGCATCTGCATTTGCCAGGTCAAAATTCTTGCGTCTACTTTCTCATTCATCAGACTACCTGCATATGTGGCACTCACCAGGTTATCAATTATGTCTCTTTGACCATCCAATCTAACATAACGTATCTCAGCAGGCATCTCTCCACTGGTGATTAGACTCACCGAATTCACGTTTATAATACGTGGAATGTAGACTGATAAGTTCATGTATTCATTCACCTGAATGGAGTCAATAAACACTTTAGCACTCAAATCCTGTTCAGACTTTCCATCAAGCCAATCTTTCTGTAACTCTAACAGAGTTGTGGATGGCATTTGCTTCAGAATAAAGCTTACTTTATTCACGACATCTTTCCAATGTGCCAGGAGCCGGACAGCTGACACAACCTGCGTCTTCAACCTCGGATCAACGCTATTGCCCACCACCGTCCTCAACACCGTCTGAAGGCTCATTTTACCATCTGCAGGTATGACGTCAATTTTTGAAAGTTGAAGCCAATCCTCAAGTTCCCCCATATGTTTGATTATGGGTAACAATTCGCCCAACGTTTGACAGCTTTTTCTCTCATCTCCATCCAGGTATTCAATCTTGGCAAGCAATACCAAACTTGGTAAATTTTCGCAAACAAGCTTAGAGGGAAATATGGTCGCACTCAACTTATTCAAACTAGTTGTCTCGTTCCATGCCAACTTTTTATTTATAGCTTTAGAATGCTCACCAGCCGCCATCAGGTTGAGGTATCTTGAATTCTGGCTGGTAAAGACAGGAATCCTGTCCACAGGCCAGTCTATGGAGTGGATGCATCTTCCCATCTCCAACTGCACTGATAACATGTTTATCAAATTCAACTTAAACCTTGGTTCATTATCAATAAGACGAGCTAAATCTGCCAGTGGCATGTCCTCACTGCTCAAAAATATGTTCCTTGTCGCCCTGCCCACACTCAACGTGGGCAGCTCAACGCGCGACATTACCAACACCAGCCGGGATGCAGAGTTGCTGATCAATGCAGATACTGGTAGACCAGGTTTGACTTGATTTCCTTCATTGGCAGATTGTTTGTGGCGACCATCTTCTTCATTGCTCAATAACTTTTGATTCATTGTTGCCGCCGTAACCAAACTGCAAAAATACAATATAATTAAATTTCAGCATAAAAATTTAAGATCTAGCATTAAATTCTTCCTCAGTAAATCTTTTTTTATGACACCATGAACAACAACAATACAACAATACCAACATAGGAATTATACCTAACAACAACATTAACACAATCAAAACAAACTTGGCAAACAATGGTAATATATCTTTGAACAAATGTTCTAGACCAAACCAAGGACCTGTAACCTGTTCGAAAAATGACAACTTATGATCAACAAAATCCAATTTAGAAGCTTGTCCATTAAAATCCTCAAAATCCTCTAATCCCTGATATTTAATAGTCTTATTAAAATCAGCAATAAACACCTTTTCATCGTTCAGAAAAATCTTTTGTCCCACGTGTTCTGATTTTTCATTGGCAATATGCAGAAGTTCGAGTCCCTGCCCCTGATTCCCAAGGAACAAATTAGCTGTCAACTTCAAAAATACCGGACTTTGCGAACAATTTAACAATTTTATATCCTCTACTGCTACAATCATTCTACTATATTCTTGTATTCCAACTGTTTCACCTTTATAATCTACCATTAAGTGTCCTACTGCACATCCATAATCCACACCTAACTTTACTGGAATTTCAACCGCTGTACACTTTTCATACTTAGCAATTTCTCCCAGGTATATAATTCTGAACCCATGATGCATCTGTACATTTGACCTAACTTCTGTTTGAGCACATCTAGAAATACTAAAAAGTTCCATCATCCTCTCGTTTCTTTCTCTACTAGCCAAAAACATAGCATTCAAATCAAATCTAGCTTCCTGTTTTAACAAATCCCCAAAATAACTTCTAACAGCCGCCTTCGGTTCCTCTAAAAACTTGATACCCTCTAATTCTGTTACAAAAATGTTGAAATCCAGATGCTGCAAAGTAAGTTTCTCTGTTCCCATAATTTTAACTAAAATATTCCTTTCCAAGTTAGAAACAAAAAGTTGTTCATTCCAAGTAGTTAAATTGAATGTATCTTGAAAAACTACCTTAAAATTACTGGCCGGTTTTCGTACTACATACGGAAAATATGGAGAAGTTGATGTTGCCCACAAATGATTATCTTCAAAATTCGCCACAATCGTCTTTTTATCATAATCCATAACAACATTTCCCTTGATCAAAACGGGTGTATTTTTTACTAAAATATGCAAAGTCCCAACAGCAAAACCTAAATTGAACCACATATTGTGCGCGTATATTCCCAGTGTCTTGCATTGAATATTTTCACCACCAACATCCCAGAAAGGTGACAATGTTCCATTAACTGTGAAACTGTGAACAGTTGGCAAATCTATATTTACTTTAAAACTAATTCCATCATGCTGATACTTGCCAGAATGAAAAACCCTCCTACATTCGTCCATACTCAACTCTACCTGTTTTTCATGTGGCACGTCTAATACGTGCACATGACTCGCGGTACCGCAAAACCAGCGCTCCAATTTTAGTCTAACCTCACAACTAATGGCTTCTGACAATATAAAATCGGTTTCTGCTAACCCCAACAATTCCACAGATCTGACCGGTTCCATCCTATCATGCAAACAGGCAGCTGATCTAAGTTCAACATTACTTATTTGAGAACAATCATAAGCTGCTAACCGTGGATCCTGTGACGTATACATACCACCAACAACAATCAAACAATAAACCTGCATCACAACAACAAATAACAAAATATCCAAGTACCTGACTCCTCTTTCATCCTTGGATTTCTTCACAGGTACTGGTCCAGCACGTCCACTCTTTGAACTACAAGCGTCCGGTGACCTCTTGCGCATACCACGATCTCCACGATCTCCACGATCTCCACGATCTCCACGATGTCTATCACCACCGCCGCTTCCTCTCTTGTCATCACGCTCTCTACGGTTCTCGTGGTAATCTCTTCTCCTGCAAATATTATACAAATTATTACAAATATTATTTTTTAATCAATTTTGCTAGGTTCCTAGTTACTACATCGGCTACTGAGTAACGTTCTAATCTGTCCTTTTCTCTGTTTTGTCTATCCTCTTCTAATTTTTGTAATTGCATTTCATTTGTAGAACCTTTAGGACGACCCTTAACAGGAATAGTCTCAGACATTTTTTGCAATTTTGCATTATCTAACGATCTATCTAATTCATCCTCCTCAACATTTCTACCTCGTTTAACACTTCCCCTTCGTTGTTCCAAGTTTACAATTTTACTTTGCAATTTTGGAAAAGTGTCCTCTAAAATACTCATCCGAGACTCTAACTCTCTAGCAGATTCCATGTTAACATCCTCTACACCCAAACTGTTATCTACTAAGCTATTATCAGAGGCATAATCCCCATGAAAAACACTATCCTTACTAATAGTAGAATATGTAGAGTCTAACTTAGTTTTGTCAGTCATATCATTTGAATCTACACTATCAGAAATATGAGTACTTTCCAAAGTATCACTAAGATCCTCAACTAAATCATCTAAATTTTCATTATTCTGAGATACATTCTGAGATACATTTGACCTTTGCTGTGACAACCCAACACCCAAAAAAGATTTCTCCAAAAATTCTGGTGTTACCTGTCCATCCTTCCGCCTTCCAACCACCTCTGGACTAGCGCCACAACTATTCTCCTCTTCAGAAACGCCTGAACAAGTTAAATATCTCAAAGTATTGGGAAAGTCATAGTTTACTTTCAAGGTATTATCCACAGAGAAACATTCATCTGTAATCACTAAGTCAATCCTTTCATCTGGAGTCAAGTCTAAAGTACTCTCAATAACATATATTTTATCTCTTGGTACAATTCTCACCCCTTTATCTTTCAATCTACACTTTTCAAGGGGCTGAACCTCGAATAAACTATCAGAAATTGCTTTTGTCACTAAACACGGACCCACCCATAACGAGCAGAGTTTACGAGCTACACCAATCGTTGTGACGTCATAAAAAATGTAACAATAGGAATTTATAGCTACCGGCCTACCTATCCTTTCTGTATTTTCTACCTGCAAATACTTCTCAGTTCTTTCTTGTCCAGTCCTCCAATTCTTGTCAAGGCACTCCAATAACTCTGAAAAATTCATATGTTTAATTTTCGAACGTGTTAACGGGTCAAATGAGTCAAGTGGAAGCTTAGGGTTTCTTAGGAACATCTTAAAATATGGGGAACATCCTAACCTCCGATTGAAAGAAGTGTTCATACAAAATTGTGTAGCTTTAAGTTTATAAGCCCAATCTCCATCTTGAAAACGTAAATCAGTCTTAAGAAACGAATACACCGATTGGTTGTATCTTTCACTGTAATTCGAATTTGCTGATCTTGGAGGGATAAAAATTTGTTCAATTCCCAACCTTAAACAAACTTCCCTAAAAACTTTTGATTTGAAGCTTTGAGCATTGTCAGTCCTAATTCGCTCGCAGAGTCCCCAAACAGAAAATAAATTAAATTTCAGACATTCAATAATTGTTTCAGCTTTAACATCCTCAATAGCAAACAACCACACATATCTAGTACAACTGTCAACTACTATTAAAATGTGCTTACAAATGACTCCATTATATTCACACTCATTCAAAGGACCTAAAGCATCTATGGCCAACTCTGCCATAGCTTCCCCAGCCAAAGGAGAAAATTCTATATTATGATTATGTTTAGGTTTTTTACGTCTATTCAAACAAATGACACAATTTGCAACTGCCGCCGCTACATATTTAGATACATAGGGAAAAATGAAGTGACGATTAATCCTGCTCAAAGTTTCTAAATAACCCCTATGCCCCGCTGTAACATCTGCATGAGCTAACAAGAAAACTTTATTGTACATTCCAATAGGTACCACTACCCGTTCAATAAATTGAAATTCTTTCTGAAGCCGCATAGGTGAAGTCAGAATAATTAAACCATCCTTATAACTCAGATGTTCAAAAAATCTTAATATTTGTTTACCACGATAAGGCATTTGAGACAATTCTCTGGACGTAGGTTTGACATTATTTACAATAAATTTCCTCACCTCAACTAAAACAGGATCCTTCTCCAGGCTACGACTAAATTCTCTCGCCTTCAATCTGGATGATATTTGACTGGCCGTCTCTGCTCCAATTCCTGCAATAAGACATAATTTAGGATCTTCCAATTGATATACAGTATCCAATATTAACTCTCCTTGTTCGTCTGTCGATAATTTAGATATCCTATCTTTACTATCCTTTAATGCAGTACGTGACAATATATCAACATTAGTATGCATCTTGCCCTGCCTATGTACAACCTCATAACTGAAGGTGGATAAAAAATTTATCCACCTTATGGTGAGACCAACAAAATATCCGTTCTGCCTCCAAGTAGATAGATGTTTCAGTGCAGCTGAATCAGTTCTCACGATAAACTTCTTGTGTCTCAAATAACATTCAAATCTTTCAACAGCATTTACTAATGCACATAATTCTCCTTTATGTGCTGCATAATTGGCTTCATGAGTTGAACAAACACGTGACCAACACGATATCATCTTTTCTTGTCCATTTTGTTTTTGACTTAACACCGCTGACATAGCTGTAGATGACCAATCTGTATCCAACACAAATGGTTCAGCCTCCATTCTCCAATCCGGGAACGATTTACTTATTTCTTCACAGAACAATTCTCTAGTCTTTGTAAAAGCTTCCATACTTTTTTCATCCCATTCTATTTTACTACTGTTTCTAAATTTGTTCAATGGTGCTGTAATATCAGAAAAATTCTTGAAATATGAACCATAATAATTTATGAAACCAGTAAATCTTTGAATATCTTTACCTGTTTCAGGTACTGGCCAATTCTTAATCTTTTCAATATATGCTTGGTCCATAAATATGCCTTCTTTATTTATAATATGGCCCAGAAATTTCACTTCCTCTGCAAACAATGTACATTTTCCAAGATTAATCTTGAGGCCTGCTTCACAGAATGTTCGTAGTAGAATATTCAAATGTTCCAGATGTTCCTCCACATTCATACTATATACAAGAACATCGTCCAGGTAAACTAGGCAAAATGCCCTCAATTCAGGACTCAAATCCATTACTCTATCCATCAATTTTACAAATGCACTTGGAGCATTGGTCAATCCAAACGGAAGCCTCTTGAAGCAATATTGCCGTCCATTAGAACAAAATGCTGTATATTTCCTGACAGATTCCTTCAAATGCATTGAATTATATGCTGAAGTTAGGTCAATAGACGTAAAAATCTTCTTTCCTCCAAGTTTGTCAAACAGCTCACCAATGTTAGGCAAAGGGTAACAGATCTTCTCAGTTATCTCATTTAATGAGCGGTAGTCCAGGACAAAACGGACTTTCACCTCGTTAGTATTTCCAACTTTCTTCTTAACAGCAAAAATTCCAGAATTAAACGGTGAATTACATTCTTCTATCACATCTGTTTCCAACCATAAATCAATCTGTTCTTTTAGTTTTTCTGCATGATGAGGATTGAGTCTAATCATCCTATTCTTGAAAGGTTGAGCTCCAGGAATCAACTGAATATCATACTCCTCCAAAGTACAAGATCCAATATCCGTAGGATCAATCGATAATGCCTTGAAATTCTTTAAAAACAACCCAACTATCCTTCCTTTCAAAGAAACATTATCCTTTAAAAACGGAACATTATCCAACTTCAATTTATCTTTAATAAAACGAATCTTCTTTAATGTTGTTGACACATCTTCTTTAACTCTGTTCTCTTGCAGCATTGCTATCTTCTCCGCCACAAACAAATTTCCAACCAAAGTACCAGCAGGAACAGATTTCTTAACAGCTTCAAAATTCGTGATTTTAGTCATAATTTTACCGTTCTTTCCCACCTCAGTAATTCCTTCGTTTATCAACAAGTTGTTTCGGCTACAGTAACCTTGTCTTGGAGCTATATAACATAACTGTCCTTCAGGCATATTTCCTTTAGTTGAAACTTCTACCACCACTGTACTCAATGCAGGAATTTCTATTCGATTTTTCAATGAACAAATCCATTTTTGGTCTTGTAACTCAGCTACATTAATCTCAGGTTTCGTAGTTCTTGCTTTCTCCATTTTCTCCAAAATTGTATGAACCAAATTCTTCACTACAATTTTCCGTTTAGCTACTAAATTCACACTGATTCCATGCATCTCAATCCTGTTGCCGTCTTTGGCAAATATCGTCTTCACGTTATTTTTGTTCAACCAATAACTGCCTAGGTTCATAGGTACAGTCATGCCAGAAATAACAAAACAATCTTCTTGAAAACTGTGACCTCCAATCTGAAATTCAACATTCCGAACAACACCATCAATCTTGATGTTGGAACCCTGCACGCCTGTGGCCTTCGAATCCGTTTCTTCAATCACACAATCAAGCTTTCTAGCCAACACTTGAGATATCAGGCAGCCTCTTGCATTGCCGCTATCAATTAAAGTCAGGATTTCCATGCCACCGATCTTTGTTGGAACATAGACTTCAGCCGCTCCAGCCGCCATCTCAGAATCTTCATGAAACTTAGAAAACAACTATCTAACTCACACCAACAGTTATGAGGTTGTAACTATCCAAATAACTATCTATCTGTCTACAACAAATAACAAAAAAACTGAATAAAACAATTCACTCACCGACAATATTTCATTCACCAACAGAAATGTCCAAAAATATCTCCTAATCCACAATCAACAACAGAAATTCTCCGGCCAACAGAAACTCAACAAACTGTTAATCCACAATCAGTAAACTTCTCTCCGACCAATCTAAAATATTACAAAATTTTAGATGCCAATTGATAGAAAATCACTGTACATAAGAATTAATATTGATATTAATATATATAACAAATTTACAAGACTGTTTGTCGAACAGCAATATATATAATGGTAATCAAATGGTAACAACATGAAATCATAACAACTCACCATCAAATAAACAATGATGTCAGTATCTCCCAACCACCAAAAAAACACTCTTCTCAGCCAATCTAAAATAAATACAATGATTTTAGATGCCATAAATAAATGTTTCACTGATCCAATAACTTGTAACACAATAAAAGAAGTTGTATTAAGAAATATGACATGATCAAACATTATCAATCACCAAGCAAATACCATAAGTTTAATTTTTTGAAATTCAATAAAATATTACCTAACAAAACTATTATTGTCAGATCAAACTGAGATGTATAAAAGGTTTAAAAGTCGAAATTCAACTAACTATATATCTCAATACCTGAGAGCACTTTCTTGCGCAGCTTTGCTTCTCTGCGCAGCCCAACTTTCTGCGCATGGCGCGCTCCACGCCCGATAATCATTTCAGCTACCTCTATACACCGCCCCATATTGCGCATACCAGCTCTGAGAGACAGTGCAAATTTCCTTGCAAATATGATCACTCCCCCTCTCTCTCAAACAAAAGAGACAGCTCCCCCATATATGCGCATACCAACTCTGAGAGGTAATGCAATATTCGTTGCAAATATGTTCACTCCCCCTTTCTCTTCCAACAAAAGAGACAGCTCCACCATATTTGTGTATACCAGCTCCGAGAGACAGCCCCTCCCTTCCTTCATAGAAAGAGACTTCTCCACGATTATATCTAATGCATTATAACAATTTTGCTTCATGAAATTCTAAACTTCATTAAAAATTTTGCTGAATCAACATCACTAAATCGCAATATAATTGTTTTAAAATCGAATACTTTAAATCACAATAACTGACTCATCTTTAAAAACAATTTTCCACATTTCATCAAAATTTAATACTTTTCAAATATCTAATTTCATATTTTTATCAAATTTAATTCAATTTAAAATTCAATTTAATATTTTTCAATAGCAATTTTACAAAATTGTATTCCTAATTCGTTTTCATTTTCACTTTTTTATTATTCTTATCTCTGTTAGTCTTCACAACAGTCTGAAACAAAAATGAATTTTCCTAATTTCAACAAAACATAATCAAAAACTAAATTAATTATTTTGATTTCCATTATAACATAATCTCATAATTTCATATAGGCCTATAAACAATATGTTATTTTTTCATAATTCAAAATAAACCATCAAAATATCACAAAATTAGAGTTGCGTCGTTCACTCTTTATCATTAATTTTGTTTTGTTGTTGTTTATTTACAATGCGCATAAATCAAAACAATGCCGCGTAACAAGTAGAAAATGGAATAAGGTTTTATGATTATAATAATTCAAAACATTAAAACCATAAAATGTCATCTATAATAGCATTATTCCATGCCTCGACTTCCGCTACAAGATCGTCTTCATAATCGCTTGCCCCTAAACCATCGACATGTGCCACTTCCTTCGTGTCTTCCCCTTCTTTCACCTCTCCTTCAATTTCACCAACCAATTTCTTTTTATCCATACTATTTTCATTCTTTTTAAAACTCTTTTGCCCCGTCTTATAAGGAACAAAAGGCTTGTTTCCCCACCGCAAAAAGTATTTTCCTTTAGGATTAGGCAACTTTTTATCTCTAATATCAAAACAATCCCTCATCATGTGACCCTTTTTGTTGCAATAATAACAAATAAATCCACCTTGAATTGCGCCAATTAAAGGAATAAGTTCAGCTGGTCCACCAAATTCATCGGCTAAATCAATTTCACATTGATTTATTTCAAATGACAAATTATCTTCATCACTAACCTGATCAATAGTTACAGGATTTGACTTGGAACCAACGCCACCAACCATCGTCTTAGCCAAAGCCATCTGGTTTGTTGTACATCCTCTAGCCATTGACCCTGAAATTTGATTAAATTGTAGCCCTTTAACAATCAATTGTGCTTTAACTATTAACTCTGTCCGAAACTTCGTTATCATTCGCACTTGTCCGTCACGTTCCAAATCCAATGCAAATTGACGCATCTGATTAGCCAAAAGTGGAGATAAAACCACATTACACACTTGAGAATAGAAGTCCATAAACATATCATCTGTTGGTTTTGGATACGCACGTTTCCAGAAAGATAGTATCTTATCAAAAAATGCATCAATCTTATCATTCTCATGTTGCTTAACACTCAAATACGCATCTTTACACACATTTTTCATATCGGGTGGTAAAAATGTCTCCCGCATCTTACACAAATACCCCTTTAATGTTAATTGTCTATTCTCCATATCAGCAGGTTTTAGTGTATAACCACAAGCGGTTCTTACACCCACACATTTATCAAACAAAATTTCCTTACAAACTTGATGATTAGTCATATGATAACGTCTAGTAGTCATCCAAAATCTCTCCAAATAATCGTCAAAGAAAATCACATCATCGTCAACTGCAAATTCAGGCGCATTTTTTCTGAACTGATCATCAAGTTTAGCACACGTTTCATTGTACCTATGCACATTCTCCTCCCCCTGCGAAACATACAGAGATCTATCTGGTACATAAACAAGAGATTTACACCAACTAACCTGCGAATCACTCAGTCCAGCTTCAAAAAAATTGAGCGTATTAAAATCCTCCGCATCAACCTCAGAAAGGGCTGGCCACCACATGAGAACTCCATTATAGATATTATCCACAGCATCAACTCTAGACAATTCCCAAAGTTTTATGATCTTATCTTCATTTCCCTGCATACCACCAAAAATAGTCCGAGAACCACCAGCAAACAACTTAGGCTTCTCTTCTGATCCTCCAAATCCTCCAGATCCACCAGCCGTCCTCTGCCACGGCATAGAGTTATTTAAACCATTCTGCTGGTTATTCGACCCATTCTGCTGGGTATACTGCTGTTTATTCGACCCATTCTGCTGGGTATACTGCTGATTATTCGACCCAATCTGCTGGGTATTCGAACCATTCTGCTGGTCAGTCAAACTATTCTGCTGGGCAATCTTTTCAAGAATACGCTGCTGACCAGTCATAAACTCATTCACAACGGTCACATTCTCAGTCTTGATATCATTATCAACACTAGGCTCCACCACCTTATTAAGACGATCTTCCAAATCGTCCATCCGAGTAGCCAGTCCAGTAACCGCAGCAACATTAGTATCAACATTATCCGTCAACTCTTGAATTTTCGTCTCTAGCGGCGCTATACGCCCACCTAGCTCCGCTACCACATTATCAATACGTCCACCCAGCTCCGTCGTCACATTATCAATTCTAGTCCCAAGAGCATGGATCTCATTCTTGACCGTACTCCAAAAACTTAACATGTACACATCCTTCTCCTCCTGAGACTTCTTTCTCCATTCAGCAACGTCCATCCTGGTCACTGCAAATATCCTGAACAAAAACCAAAAGCAAAGAAATAATACAATTAAAAGAAAATCTGAGCTATAGATTCGTACTACACTACTGCGCCAAAATGACGTATAGTAATAGCAAGAACAAACAGCTAAATATTCTTATAAAGTGTATTAATTCAATACAAGGTTAACATACAATAATAACATTAATATTAAGACTACTGTTCACTTTATGTTCGTATCCTGTTGCAGAGCAATGACTTGCTCCGAAACCGTGGATACCAGAACTAAAAGCTAAACTATATAATACATGTATTGCTCTTAAAATCAGGAAGAAAGGGACTATACATCACACTTGGTTGCAAATAATATCAGCGTATATATTCTATGAGATCAATAACCTGTTACTTCATATATTATGTTTTCGAGTTTAGCCCATAATACATATGAATTGATGAATTAAAAATAGATTTTTAATCATAACACTTTGAAATGGTACAAAATAAACAAATAAGTTGAATACATAATATGCTTAATATGAACTATGAATGTTCATATGTGTAAAATATAAAGTATTTATTTATAGAAATAGCATAACTGCTCTACAGTAAACTTATCTGCTAGTTGTCTTCTAGGATGACTGTCTGAAGCTTAAGATCTTGGTAGATACTTAACAGTTTTGGTTCTACTTTTCAGGAATCAATTGGGTCTGTGATAATTTTCAGCTGTTTTTCTTAGCCCAGGAAAATTGTCTGCAATAAGTTGCTAAAAATGGATTTTCAGTTCGAGATCATAAATCAATCCAGCGGATATTAATTGGTTTCTAAGCCACACTCAACAAACGAGACTATTGGGCATAATTGTTCTTGTTTTTAAAGAGTTGTTATTGAAATTGCCAATATGAATGAAAAAAAAGTGATGTAAAAATTTTATTTGCATAGCAGGAATGGAGACAAATAGTATGAAAATCAGTTTATTTATTTATCAAATGCCTTGTAAATGTATAACTCACAAATTGATCCGTGTTAATCTTTAATATTATTATTATATTGGATGTATTTGTAGAATATTTGTTGTATAGTCGACTTAAATCATTGTTAACATTGTATCTTAAGGTTTAACAGGTTACTGCATATTTTCTTTGGAATAATTATCCAAATCTTTTATATAGTTTTTAATTCTATTTGAATAAGCACAAAAAGTTATTATGTACATTTTTACAACATAAAAAAGTAATGAAAATTGATAAAGATGATATGTTCAAATGTCACTCTTGCTGTTTTGTGAAAGGTTTGGCATCAAAAGTGGCAATAGGTGTTGAATGCACGAAATAGGTCGTTTATTTTGTCCTAGTGAGGGATCAGTTCCTTTTTTATCTATGAAAACAATATTCCTATCCTTAATCCATGCAAAACTATTATTGCATGTATGAAAGCCCCTCTATTCTATCTTCTTATGCCTAAAATGCGTAAAAAGAAAGAGTTTTAGGAACCACTCACTAGCCTAGAAGGGGAGAAAAACAGATAACCTACTAAATTTTGGCTAATTATTTTATTTTCATTTTAAATTATTTAATTATTTCATAAACTAAGTTTTTGAAACTGTGTGCTTTTGTATCCAGTAATATCTCAAAACTGGCTAAATTGTTTACTCAAGATTTTTTATTAAGGGGTTCTCTTTAACCAACTAAAATTTCATAGTATTTTGAAAGAATTTGAATTAAAATCCTTATCCTAACCATAAAAGAATGAAATCTATGAAGTGGCTAAAAAGCCTAATTCAATTTTGACCCAGTAACTTTAACATATGGAGCGCTAATATCCTAAATGGTTATTTAAAACCATATTTAAACCAATAGAGAAAGCGCAGGTCATTCTATGCGCATACACACACACAAACGCGCTTGTACGCACGCACACTGACTTTGAGTTAAGTTTCGTGTTGAATAAATTATGAAATTCTGAGTCTAATAGAGACATAATACATTTACCCGCTAGCTAGTTTCTTTGCTGTACATAACTTTTAGGGGTATATATTATTTTTTCACAACTTTTAAAATACATTTTGATTAAAAGGTGATACAATAACATTTTTAACATGGCTCTGTTATATAAAGTAGTAAGGATTTTGTATACAAAATCGAAGTTTTCTACTTTGGGAAAGCCTTGCATATGTCCTTGGATGGTTTAAGGCTATATCATTTTAGGTTTAGGTCTTGGGGAAGGTTTTAAATTCTATTTCATCCTCTTCCCTACTCCTTCGAATGCAAAGCACCTAAATGCTAGGGGCGATGCAGATATTACAACTTAAACTAGCTAATAATAAATGGAGATACAATTGGTAAAAATTGGTAATTCATAAAATGCGCGAAGTTGTAGGTGAAGTATATTTACCCTTGCGGTGCTTAAGGCCATCATTACAAATCCATATCATATTAGAACTGTGGGGGGTGAGGTGGGTTAGGGCAGCCCAAACTATACTTTATTCATGGGTTATTAGACAGCTGCCTTAAAATAATGGTATCAAAGCTATTCTATATCAATTAAATTAGATTAAATTTGTGTTTGTCTATGTTTCATTAAAATCTAAAAATAACAAATTGCAATTATTTAACCCCGCTCGCGTTTTTTTGTCAGGTTTCCCAAAGTTTGACTCTTCAGTTACTGAAATTTCCAAGATTTGAGGTACCCAGAAACAATAAGCCTAAGCCGGGCTGCCCTAATAAGACCTAAAATGGAAAAAAATGACTTTTACTTGTTTGAGTTATAGGTATCCTGTAATGTGGGGTGCTGAAAAGCACTGCTTGTCTGTGCAATTATAATTCTTTTCAACAAAAGGAACATGCGTTGCTTTCATTTTAAAGCTATTTCTGATTATAAAACACAATACTAATGACATTTAGGCTAATTTTAAAATCAGCTTTTATTTTGGTTTGTATCTATCTATAAACCATTATATCTTACTGTCTATTTACCTATCAATCTATCTGTCTGTCTGTCTCTCTCTCTGTCTCTCTATCTCTCTCTCTCTCTCTTTCTTTCTCTCTCTCTCTCTCTCTCTCTCTCTCTCTCTCTATCTGTCTATCTATCTAGCTATCTATCTATCTATCTGCGTGTGTACCTATTTTCATTTATGACTATGATTGGTTCTGGTTAAGTCATTAAGAATTACAAAATTGTCCAAAATTGGCGGCCATTTTCCATTTTGATTTGATTTTCATTATATAGGGATTATTTAACTATATAACAAGTGTAATCTGGAACAGGGACAGTTATTTATTAAAACAGATGGTTTATTTAATAAACAAGCTATAAAAGCATAAATGCTATAAATGCCGATTAATAATTTGATTTAATTTAACTATGTTATCAATTATAGTCTTTGCAATAAGTTTGATCTAAATATTGTTTATTGTTTGAATAATATACTGATAAAACACACAATTTTTCAGTATTAAGTTATGACTTGGTTCAGGTAGAGATTTTAAAACAAGACCTATACTCAAAATAGGTTTTAAGATAACCTTTATATATCTCCTTTTTCTGACTGTTTCTCTATCACTATATCTGACAGAATTATTGGGAAACACAAGCAGAAATCACCCAAATTTGATCGTCAATTCAAGACTAATATTGGGCCAAAAAGAACCCCGTATAAGCTTTAAAAATTATTATAACTTTTTTTATAATATGACTTAGAATCTTTTCTCATTGGAGAGCGTTTTAGCTAAGTAATTTACCACCCAGATATTCATTATAATTTAAACCTCAACAACCTTTGCGACCGTTAGAAATAATTTTCAATGTTTGTACAATATGTATCTACCAGATACGTCCCCCCTAGAGGCCTCTAAGTGCACTTGAGAGAAGAAAGGGGCGGGGGGGGGGGGGGGGAGGGCGTTGAGGTTAATTCGACCCTCCACTTTCAATTTGTACTTTTTCCATAGTTGATTGTTACTTTTGTGAAGGTGGAGGTACCCTGCTCCCTAAAAATTATAAGCCTTTCCTGGACCTATAAGAAGCTTTCTTGTAAAAACACATATCAGTCCATTGATTATCGAGATCGTAAGCTACAGACAGATTTACCTTATGTTACTTTAATTTAAGCATTATATAAGGGTCGCTTTTCTTTATATTTGAAGTGGAATCTTAGTAGAAATAAAATGTTTTCTATACTATTTTTTGAAATTTCACAGTAGCTAAAATTCAAATAGTTTTGCTAATTTGTTCGGAGTTAAGAGAAATGTACAAATTTCAGGTGTACAAATCTCACAATAAAAATAGTGGTTGTCGCACCAACAACTTTTGTGGCTGTGTAAAACTGTGGATACGAAGGTCATGGTTATTTTTCACTCCATACACAGAGGGTTAGTTGGGGACAAATATCTTCAGGCGACAAGAATACATATTAATTATTTAAAATCTACGCCTAAAACTATTAAAAATAGTTTATAGATTTTTTAAAAATATTGTTTATAATCACGTACAGGAAGTTTCGTGATTTTTAAAATTATATTTACAAATATGTTTAAGGGGGTAAAATTGAAGAAAAGCTAATGCTAAGTACAATAAAATAGAAAATATTTACCAACTTTCTCAGATATGTGAAATTATATGTGAAATATGAGACTAAATGTAATTCATTCCGAATTACCCAGAGAAAGGACTTAGAAATAAAAATTGTGCAGTCTAAGATGGTTGGTCTGTATTATAAACCGTGTGTAACTGATATACTTACTATTACTTTTGTGTGTTTGTACCAGCCAATTGTGTAAAAAGAAGTGTTCACATATTTTGTTGATGATCTTCCCTGAAAGAGTTGACAGTAATAGATTCATAGGCAGTCAGGAATAAAGGTTTAGAGTATCAGGAAAATACCAAGGGATTGATGGACAGGCATTAACCCCTTACAGTCGGGCCCCTTGCCGCACCTTAATCGGTCGGGGGGGGGGGGCGTTCAACGCCCCCCCTTATTATCTCAGTTCCTATTAGAGCTAGAGGGCTAATTTTTTTTGTGCAAGTCCCCTGTTAGATAATGAATTTCCGACCTTTATAAGTCTAAGTCAATTTTCGCTTCCTTCACCCTTTTATTTAACAACCTTTGTTTTTAGGTCTTTTTTTTACTTAAAAATTTCAAACGGCTGTAAATTTCTTATTTTTGAAGCTAGAAGAAATTTTTTTTCCAGAAAATGTTTATCTTTATGTAAATTTTACATTAGCAATATCAAAATATAAATTTCAGCGGCCGCAGCTGTATTTGGCAGCTGCCAGCCGCCGCAGTTGGCGGTCGGCGGGAAAACGGCAGCGGATCTTCATGAAATTTTAATACGTTATGTAGACATGTAAGAAAAGCTTAAGTTTAAAATTTGAAGTCTCTAAGTCAAAAATTGCAGCCACAGGAGCCTTTTAAAGATTTCTGGAGACCTGGAGGATCAGGACCTGCAGGATCATACCTGGAATCTGAAAGTGACTTGAACACCTGTATTTCATATAAGGATGTACTACTACAGGGTGCGCCACATATCCTCGGACTTTTTCTAAATTGCAAACAAATGAACATAAAATCGTCAATTTTAAAGATTTTATTAAATTTTAAAAACTGGGAAGCAAACTAGGTATATGACTATTATATAATTGATTGAAATCGCCGCCAGCATCAATCACCGCCTTTCCCCGCCTCCTCAACCGCCGGCAGGCCCAGGTCAAAATGTACCTGTCCAAGATGGCAAAGTTCTCCTTGATGGTGGCAATGAGGGAGGTCTTTGTGGCATGGGCACGTCTATTGGTGCATGCTTCAAAGTAGCCCTAGGCCCAAAAGTCCATTGAATTAAGATCAGGCTGCTGGGAGGCCCCATTTCCTTAGGAATGTGAGTAACCGCAGGATCCTAATTCACCCAACTTTCAAGCTACCATTTGACACGAAGGCCTTTATTTAGACCACAGTTGAGCTAGAACGACGTTCTATACCTTTCTAGAAATGGCATAAAGATTCAAATAGGGTTGTCAGCGCAATCCATAGTCTAAAATGAGTTTTTAAGTTCCATATGGGTCTCTAAAGTCGAAAACAGAGAAATTTTTACAATTTTACACGATTTTTGACGTTTTTGACATCTCTAAATCTGTCACGTTTCACTTTGCCGGAGTATTACAGCCAAGCCATTTTAGATAGAGAGCTCTAGTCTTTTCAAGTGTCTTACTTATGTATCTAACAGTATCCCCAGCAAGTTGCATAACTCTACCTCATCTACAGATGGGCTGAGGTCCGATTTATTGGGCCCTAGTCGAGATTACAGATTATACCACCGGCGCAACTCGAATCTGCCTTGTTGAACATAAGCGCGACCAGCTCGAAGTACGAGCCCATCTTCATCCAAAGTTTTTTTTGTGCTTAAAGGTCATTACCTAAGCTTTTTAAAGTGGGGTCAAACGTCCTGATTGGTCAAGTAGTTTTGATGCTATGGCTGTTTTAAAAAAGTCCGAGGATATGTGGCGCACCCTGTAGATGATTTTTTAGTTTTTTGGTAAGGTAAAATGCTTTGTTTTAGTCAAAAAAATATTTTTGCTCTTTACCTGGATGACCCTGCCAGGGTTGCTGGCATCCTGTGCCCGCCAGGATGGAGATATTCAAAAAATTCCAACTCTCAGTTATGTGTCATACCCATACTTAAAAAGTCAAGCAGTTTGGGCTCTACATCTTTTACACACAGAAAATAAGATAGAAAAAACCGGATTGGGGGGCGTTCAACGCCCCCCTTCCCCCCAACCGTTAAGGGTTAAGCATTGCTTTTAGAGATGGGGCATATTCGCCTTAATGCTTAATGATCAAAGAAACCTCTCTCCCTTATTTTTGAAATAGATCGAAAATAGTAGCGAAAAGAGTATAGTTTTTAAGTTTCTGTTTGGTAACTCAGAGTTTGGTAAGATTAGGTTAAATTGGATACAAGGTAGGATCGCAGGGTTTATGACCCGCAGTGTCAGAAAGTAGGTGTGGTATTATTGAACGACAAAATATGATAATATTATGTTTCACCTACTTTTTTCTTATTGAAATGAGGGAAAGCCATTTTACATTATATACACTAGTCGCCGGAAGGGAAAAGCAGTTTTTTGAAACAGGCTCTCTGAGATTATTATAGATTCTGATATCCTATTATATAAAGTAGTAAGCGTTTTTGTCTGTCCCGAAGGATCTCACTAACCGCTGAACCAATATGGTTCTCCTTTACAATGAAGCTTCTTATAGGTCCAGGAAAGGTTTTAAACTATTTTTAGGGATGGTGTCTTCACCCCCTCCCCCCCCTCCAAAAAAAATAGTTTTTTTACTCTTTTGAAACTCAAATTTATAATGGGATGAGGTCGACCTTTCCCCCTCCTACCTTAAGTGCCACTAGAGTCTTCTAGGGGCGTAGCCGCTAGTCTATAATACAAAGTAGAACGATGTCTGTCTGTCCGTCTGTCTGTCTGTCTGTCCCTTAAGATCTCGGTAACCACTGAACCGATCGGATTCTACTCTTCAGGGTATATACCTATTGGTCCTGTGGTGGTTTTAAGCTATTTTCTTGGCGTGTGGGACACCCCCAACCCCCCAAAAACAAAAAAATCCCCCCCCCCCCATTTTTTTTTTTTTTTTTTTTTTTGCTTAAGATTTCCTTGGTCTTTTAACGAATTTCGCCTTAATTTTTTTTATCACCTCTTGGGGCAAAACCCCTAGAGGCTAGGGGCGAAGCCGCTAGTATACATATATAGACTAATGAAAAATGCAAAAAACAAAATCAAAAGCATTCCTTCTTGGGAGAAAATGCGGGAAAAAGATTTTAGCTATTTTTAACCTAAAATTCACATTAGCAAGCCTGTAAAAAAATATACACACATTTTAAACATGTCATTGCTCAGCACCAAGAAGTGGTAGAAAAATGCTACACATACCATTGTAAAGCTTATAACCTTTAGTTTTCATATTGGTATTGTACTATTATTAGTTTTTTAGCTATCCTCTGAAGTATACACAAGTTTTAAAAATGCAGTTTTTTCTTGAACTTTAAGTTTAATACTTTATTGTTACACAAACCTTATTCAAATTATATTACTTAGCACCTAGGAGTTATAATTACTATTAGTTACATACTTATTTTATGTAGGTAAAATTGTATATTTTGGATACTTTCAATTTTAGCTTAATTAAAAATTGTCTTTGAAATGTGTATAGTTTGTAGTAAGAACCAAGAAGGGAGGGGGGAGTTTATACACTTATAGGAAATGAAATTCAGTATAAATTTTTGCTCTGGATGTTTTTGGGCTTGTTGTTATAATTATTAACCTTTTTTTAAAATCTCTTATGTGATTAAATCTACCTGTAAAACTTTAAAAATTGAATTTTAGCACTTTTCTTCTAGGGTCTAGTGGGTTAAAACAGCCCCCAAAATACTAAAATCTAAGGTCTGAGCATATTTTTTGAGATATCAAGCCAATTTTTTTAATGTAAACCTTTTTTTACATAATTAAGCTAAGTAGTAACTAAAGATTTCATTTCGTCACCTTCCTTCTTGGGGTTAAATGATTAAATCTACCAGTAAAACTTTAAAAATTGACTTTTAGCACTTTTCTTCTAGGGGCTAGTGGGTTAAAACAGCCCCCAAAACACTAAAATCTAAGGTCTGAGCATATTTTTTGAGATATCAAGCCAATTTTTTTAATGTAAACCGTTTTTTACATAATTAAGCTAATTAGTCACTTAAGATTTCATTTCGTCACTTTCCTTCTTGGGGTTAGTGGGATATAACACCCCCCAAAACACTAAAATTTAAGGCTTGAGCTTAGTTTTAGAGATATCAAGATGATTTTTTTAATTTAAAATTTATTCTCATAATTGAGATAAGTAGCCACTAAAGATTTCATTTTAACACTTTCTTTCTAGGGGATAGTGGGGTGAAACACCCCCCCCCCCCCCCCCGAATTGTAAACCTATAAGATCCAAGGTGAGAAGGAGAGTTTATACACTTATAGGCAATGGAATTTTGCTCTGGATGTTTGGGCTTGTTGTTATAGTTATAAACCTGATCATTGTAAAATCTCCTATATGATTAAATCTACCAGTAAAAATTAAATTTAGCACTTTCCTTCTATGGACTAATGGGGTAAAACTGCCCCCAAAACTACTAAAACTTTAAGTTCTTGGCTTATTTTTAAAAAATATTGGGCTGATTTTGTTAATGAATACTTTTTTTAAAAATCACTATAGATTTCATTAGGCACTCTCTTTCAAGAGAATCATTTGATAACTATAACAACAAGTCCAAACAGCCAGGGCCAAATATGATACTGAGATATAAATTTAATGTTTAAGGGGTTGTTTTACCCTTCTAGCCCAAGAAGGAAAGTGCCAAAATGAAATCTTTAGTGGCTACTTATCTCAATTGTGAGAATAAATTTTAAATTAAAAAAATCATTTTGATATCTCTGAAAATAAGCTCAAGCCTTAAATTTTAGTGTCTTAGGGGGTGTTATATCCCACTAACCCCAAGAAGGAAAGTGACGAAATGAAATCTTAAGTGACTAATTAGCTTAATTATGTAAAAAAAGGTTTACATTAAAAAAATTGGCTTGATATCTCAAAAAATATGCTCAGACCTTAGATTTTAGTGTTTTGGGGGCTGTTTTAACCCACTAGCCCCTAGAAGAAAAGTGCTAAAAGTCAATTTTTAAAGTTTTACTGGTAGATTTAATCATATAAGACATTTTACAAAAAGGTTAATAATTATAACAACAAGCCCAAAAACATCCAGGGCAAAAATTTATACTGAATTTAATTTCCTTTAAGTGTATAAACTCCCCCCCTCCCTCCTTGATTTTTAATACAAACTATACACATTTCAAGGACAATTTTTAATTAAGCTAAAATTGAAAGTACCCAAAATATACAATTTTACCTACATAAAATAATTATATAACTAATATTAATTATAACTCCTAGATGCTAAGTAATATAATTTGAAAAAGGTTTGTGTAACAAGTATCAAACTTAAAATTCTCAAGAAAAACTGCATTTTTAAAACTTGTGTAAACTTCAGAGGTAGCTCAAAAACTAATAACTGCTTTTCCCTTCCGGCGACCAGTGATACATATGTTTTTGTATTTGATGGCTTTCAAGCATATAGCGTCAAGGTTCTGTTTTTTAGAAACTGTACTGAAAGATGTAATATTATTCAACAAAATAATGGAAGCGAAGCTTTATAGAAAACACTTTACATCTAAAATATAGAAAATGTTTCTAAAAGAAAAGAGAGTTAGAAAACAAAGGGTTGAAAATAAGTAACCTTAAAATAGGATAGTGATTTTTTTCATGAACCACCATGCCTTAGATCTTGACTTGAAAACAAAAATAATGACAAAACATTGTTTAATCTTCCAAAATCTTGATCTAAACAGTGATAAAATACCATCCTCAATATTTAAAGCAAGAAACAAAATCGCCGTAAATATTTCAAACGTAAAATTTACTTTGATAAGACTTGTTTTTACTTTTCCTATAACAAAAACGAGGAAATCAACATTCAAAAAAAAAAAAAAAAAAAAAAACCAGCAAGGTACAATGCCATATTTTTTCTTAATAAGGAATATCCAAAGAAATATATTTGAATTTCTATCCCCCATCAAAAAAATATATTTGGCCCTTCTAAAATGTTTTTCACATACTTTTTAATATCCAAATTTTTTAGAGTAAGGGTTTGTTGAGTGTATGAAAATGCAAACAGCTTCCTTTTTTCACACAAACAGATGGATGATAATAGACAAATTAGTACGGAGTGTTTATTACTGATTTAATAACTATTAGAGGAGTTACAAGAATTTAAAGTAAAGAAAATATACTTTAGCTTAAATGCAGGTGCAACAATGTACAGTTAGTACTTCAAGGCAAATACAGTTAACATAGATACAAATAATTTTCAAAAAAAACCTCCTTCTTTGTTGAAAATCTTAAGTTCTTAAATCTTAAATGAACTACTAAGTTACCTATATACTTCATAAATCATCTCTTGTCTAACCTATTTAGTCAAAAATATGCTTAGCTGAAATTAGATTAAGGTTTACCTTTACAAAAAAAACTCTATAAACACTATTTTTAGATAGAAGTAGTATATTATATACAAAAAGCCAAATATCTCTAGTCTGAACTCTATTATGTAGGAAGTAGTACACGGTTGGTTTTTTATTAACCCTTTACAGTCGGGCCCCTAGCCGCACCTTAATCGGTCGGGGGGGGGGGGGCGTTCAACGCCCCCCCTTATTATCTCAGTTCCTATTAGAGCTAGAGGGCTAATTTTTTTTGTGCAAGTCCCCTGTTTGATAATGAATTTCCGACCTTTTATAGGTCTAAGTCAATTTTCGCTTCCTTCACCCTTTTATTTAACAACCTTTGTTTTTAGGTCTTTTTTTACTTAAAAATTTCAAACGGCTGTATTTTTCTTATTTTTAAAGCTAGAAGAAAATTTTTTTTCCAGAAAATGTTTATCTTTATGTAAATTTTACATTAGCAATATCAAAATATAAATTTCAGCGGCCGCAGCTGTACTTGGCAGCTGCCAGCCGCCGCAGTCGGCGGTCGGCGGGAAAACGGCGGCGGATCTTCATGAAATTTTAATACGTTATGTAGACATGTTAGAAAAGCTTAAGTTTAAAATTTGAAGTCTCTACGTCAAAAATTACGGCCACAGGAGCCTTTAAAAGATTTCTGGAGACCTGGAGGATCAGGACCTGCAGGATCATACCTGGAACCTGAAAGTGACTTGAACACCTGTATTTCATATAAGGGTGTACTACTAGAGGATTTTTTAGTAATTTGGTATGATAAAATGCTTTGTTTTAGTCAAAAAAATATTTTTGCTCTTTACCTGGATGACCCTGCCAGGTTTGCTGGCATCCTGTGCCCGCCAGGATGGAGATATTCAAAAAATTTCAACTCTCAGTTATGTGTCATACCCATACTTAAAAAGTCAAGCAGTTTGGGCTCTTTATCTTTCACACACAGAAAATGAGATAGAAAAAACCGGATGGGGGGGCATTCAACGCCCCCCCCCCGACCGTTAAGGGTTAAATGAATAAGTTAGGGTACAATGTTTGGCACTTTTGATATAAGTAAATGATAATAAAAAACCCATAGAATGCGATAATAACTTCAGAAAAATCGAAGAAAATAGTTTTCATACTTAATTAACGTTTTTAAGTTTTTCTTCAAAAAGTTTAGATAAGATGCCTTTAAAAGTCGTCTATGATTTTGTCAGGGATAAAAATGTAACTTTAAAATAAGAATTACAACATACTTTTTCAATTAGTACAAAGTAAAATTTTGAACATTTTATTGATCAGTATATTTTTTAAAATGTGAAGTAGAAACCTGAATATTTTATCATGAAAATTGTGTTATGATTTGATTGTCTGCTAGATTACAAGAAAAAAGATACTGACAGTACTTGTTGGTTCTTTAAAAAAAATTAGGTAGATTACTTTCAGAACCCCTCTTTTTGCAACGTTATTTCAATAGAACAGAGCCGTAGTCTTAGTGTACTCAATATCTAGACAGCCAACCATTGTTTAAGAATTGTTCAATTATTTTAACTTCTGATAAAAACAGAATTAATGGTATTTTTGTAAATATTATACCTCAAAGAAATGGCTATACTTCCCAATCATATGTTGTGTGATATTTAAGAGGAATTATTTTGATATAATGTCATTAAAATATTCGTTGAAAAAAGTGCTATTCTAGCTTATACTTTACATTTTAATGTGTATGATAATTCAAATAATAGATAATGAAGATTTATATTATATTTAATTGTTATAATTATAAAGAAAAACCTGGAAACAGTAAAAAACTGACTTTATTTTATTGACGTAGGGAAAATTTTGTCAAATATTTGAATAAAAAAACAATATAAAACAAAATAAATTATTTTTAATATAGTCACAAAAAGGCTTAATGAGTTTAGGAAATATTTCATTCACTAATCATGCCATTTAAACTCTATTACACAGAATACAGTGTAAAAAGATGTTCTCGTTTTAATTTTAAGTAATTTCAAATGCATTTTAATACCTTTTAATGATTTATTTTTCGAAACATCTTTTTATAAAATGTTATTGATTTTTGAAGTTATATGTTAAAATGTTTTTAAATTTTGTTAACATTTTGTTTTAAATGTAGAAAATTGGTAATTCTAAACATTCAAAAAATGATTTTATTAAATTTTCATCACTTAAATTGCATGTTTGATAAAATTTTCAACTGATAATTCAAGAAAAATCGTTTAAGTTTTATTATATTTTACTTTGAAATGTTAAAAAAATATAATTATTGTCAAAAATGTGGAAGTTATACTTTCCTCAAAAAAAGACCTAAAACATGCAAATTAACACGTGTAATGAGATTTTTTTCTTTCAGGTTTAATTTTAAGTAATTATTGATATTTTTTGTAAAAAGGATTTTATATAAAAAGTTTTAAAACTCGAGTTATGTAGTGGTTCTAAAAAAGGTTGCGAATTTATGCAATTTTCTTGCAAAAAAAAATTTCTAGGATTTTAAAAATAGCAAAGGGTGTTATTAGACGTACTTACAGATACAATTGCTAAGTCATTTTGGCCAAACACTAAAATAAAGTTTTAACATCTGAGGGTCCAACCGTGAGTACTCAAATGATAGGAAGAACTCACAAAGGGTGCAATTTGAAAATACAAAAGTTTTATCATCATTTCGGACAATCATTCTGTAAACAACATTCTTAAAGGTATCTATTAATCTAAATTATCAGCTTTTGACCAGCCCCCCCCCCTCTAGTTTTTTTAATCTAATTTTTTTTGTAGGTAAGATGGAGAGCTGTAACTTCATGACTTTTTAAGTTTAGTAATTATACGTCGGCAAGAGTTAATTTTATTAGGATATCTGGTCTGAGTCGGTCGTGGTGTCCGGTCAAAGTCGGTTGGGTAGCAAAAAAAATTAGAAAAAATTCTAAATAAATCTTAATTTCTGCAGTATGACTTTTGTGTATAAGGTAGAAACCTAAAATTTTTTTGTTGAATACTTATATATCAATGACCTTCTGAGAAAAGTGGTGTCATGACCGTTTGACCGCTCCTTGACCGACTTTTTGACCGATTTTTGTCCGGCTTTTACTACAGACATATATCATGAATATCGTGGCTTCTATTACAGCTAGAGACCTATAATTTTTTTTGGTAAATCCTTTAGCAATAATAAACAGATAAAAATATTAATTTGCGCCGCCAACCGCCGTTTTACCGCCGTAACCGCCGAAAATGGCGGTTTCCGTAATTTTCCTTTTTTCGGCGATGATCAGAAAAAGTAATTTTTTTGTTATGAAAATTAAAAGTTCGTCCTAAAATTTGGTCATCCTAGCTGCAAAATTGGCCGCTCTACAGCTGTTTTAAAATTTAGCGGCTAAGCGACTAAGGAGCGGTCTGGCCGCTATGACTAGAAAAAGTATTTTTCTCTTAAAGTACACATGAACCACCAGAAAAAAATTTTACGTCTTTATCTGTACCAGGAGCCGAGATAGAGGGGGGGGGGGCTCTTGGAGCCCCCCCCCCCCCCGATCTATTAAGGTGGGAATTGGGGCCCGATCTGTAAGGGTTAACACAATAAAACTTCAATAATTCGATGACCGCAAATTGTTGTCTTTGGAACATAAACCTTAAATAATTTGTTATGCTATTTATTTCAGAAAATGCATCTCTGTTCTTGTAAGAAGAAGTGCAAATTTCCAACAAACAAAAGTCCAACATGATTTTCACATCTCATACTCAGTGTCACAGTGACAAGTAACTGGAAATCAATTAAATCCGCATAAATATATAGGTATTAGAAGCTGGAAAGAAAATTAATTTAGGATTATGTATATATGTGGTGTTAAAAAGGTTATTTGTACTATAAATTGTACGATATAGGCTTTATTATTTCGAGAAGGTGTCGAGTTTGAGTCTTTACCACACTGAGTCATACTAAATACACTGAAAAAGTACCTACTACTGGTATGTCTGGTAATAGTGCGTAACTCGTTACAATGCACAATTAAAACTTACCTTCAAATGTTGTAAGATAAAAGGTTGTCTGCTGGATTTAATTAACCTAAAATACTGAAAGTTTTTTACTAACATCATGTAAAAGCAACCATGCAATCTCACAATTTTCATTTTTTAGTCAAGCTTCCACTGCCATTTAAATTTGTGTTTTGGTAAATTTTCGGAATAAGTAAGGATTTAAAAAATCACATACATACCAACATAAGGAATATACTTTATACTTTAAATAACCTAAAAATTATAATTTTGTGTATGAACACTTTATAGGTAAAGTTTGGCCATATAAATTTTGTGATTTAATTTTAAAGTTTTGTAATTCAATCAAAACCAGGAGCCCATTGCAATTGGAGTGGGCATAAAACAACTATTTTTTTTAGCCAGGATATTTATTTAATAGCTCATACCAACCAAATATTAGAATTAAGATTATATATTATTAGAATTAAGATTATATTTGATATCGCTAATATCAAGAAAAAAATAATTGGAGTTGGAGTTTAGTTATAAAAAATTGGAAAAATGTTGATGTTTTGGATCCACACTTTTGCAATTCAATTTTGGAACAAAATTTGGTGGATTATATTCAAATCATTATCAATTTTCAAATAGTTATGATGTAGATCATGAATATTACCTAACACAGCGAGATATGTATTTTACTTATTATAAACAATCTCAACTCTCTATTTAATTCAATATTTTCAATTTTTTTGGGTATTGCACTCACCCCCCCCCCAAAAAAAAAAAAAAAAAATATAACCTCTGAAAAATATCACATCTAAAATGTAAAGTTTTACCACTTCCCCCACAAAAAAATGGTCTAATGATAATATGACTTGAAATATATTAGAATATGCCAAAATTCTTATGGAGTTTAAATAAAATCATTTTAAAATGCAGATTAAAAGTTGGCCTACAATTGCATGATACAAGTTTTATTGAATTGATAATGATTTAAAATTGCTTGAGTTAAATTAAAATAGCAAACATGCCAAATTGTTAATTGAATATGATTTTGAATGGTCTTCATTGATAAATACAATTAGTTATAGAGATGTCAATACCAACATTCAAGGGAAACAGGGAAAACATTCGATGTAGGAAATTTTTTCAAGTTAGCAGGCAGGGATGGACAATTTTCAACCATTCTTTCCCCCAATCTTTACAGAATACCAAAGATCGTATTTTACACATTAACTTTAAGGTGAATATTTCTTTCAATTGTCGTATTGTGGTATCCGCCTCGGTTAAATGGCAGACACCCGAGTTCAAATGATTACGGCAGTGCGAACAGACGTGGACACATATATTATAGAGAAGCTGCGCTTCTCTAGCAATCACTAAATAATAAACAGAGTCTATTCAGATGTTACTTTATTCTGGGTCTAAGGTTTACTAAAGTTATATACAACAAATAATAAATACACAGATTGGAATAAATAATCCTAAGGCCAAATCAATATAAAATACATGTACAATAATCAGATTGGGCAATAATGATCCCCCATCCCTGGAAAGGGTGGGGGAACCAAACAATACAGCTTAACCATAATAAGGCTGTCAAAATCTATCATTAATTTTAAAGCATAGGGAGGGGTCAGGCTGACCCCTTCCCCGGTACTCGGGGGAGGGCCCTCGGCCCTTCTCCGAACCCAGGTCAGGGTTGCCATAGAACATGGCTCAAGGTTGCCGAATACCACAACTCTCCCCTCGGAAGGCTGGGAGGGGGTTTCCCTACCAGACTTCCGACAGTGGTTGAGGCCTTCGGCCCGCTCATTATGGGACTATTATTTACAAAAGGTAACGATTCAATGGAATCCTAGTGGTGATTTTTTAGAGCTGATGGGCCCCCAACGTGGGGTAGAAGGTAGAGGCTGGCTTTTGTTGGGCACGTAGCTCAGCGCCAGCGGGTGTCAGGTTGGCGTGGGGCGCAGCCGCTGCTGGACCGGTCAGCAACGGGCATTCTGGTTGGCGTTGGCAGCGGCTGGAGCACTAGCTACCAGGTTGACTGTCTGGGCGACAGCCTGGCCTCCCGAGGGGCCGTGGGGCTTTCCAGAGTGCGGCCCAGGCTTGCCTAGGCGGTCATTCCCACTATCGGCTGATTTTATGGACACCATTTCCTCGGATGCTTCCCGGCCAATAGAAATGGCATCCCAGTCCATTGAAAAGTCCCGGGACTTGGCATGGGTGATCCTGGCTCTGGCCAAGGCCTTACGATACAAGGTTGGGTGATACAGAAATACTTGTGACATCGCGTTCAGGGCAGCCCGTACACCTCCTTGTGCAGCTGCCAGGGAGATGATGGTTAACCCTTACAGATCGGGCCCCTATTCCCACCTTAATAGATCGGGGGGGGGTTCATATTGACCCCCCCCCTCTATCTCGGCTTCTGTTACAGATAAAGACGTAAAATTTTTTTCTGGTGGTTCATGTGTATTTTTAGAGAAAATTACTTTTTCTAGTCATAGCGATCAGGCCGCTCCTTAGCCGCTTTTTAGCGGCCAGCCGCTAAATTTTAAAACAGCTGTAGAGCGGCCAATTTTGCAGCTAGGATGACCAAATTTTAGGACGAACTTTTATTTTTCATAACAAAAAAATTACTTTTTCTGATCATCGCCAAAAAACGGCAAATAACGGAATCCGCCATTTTCGGCGGTTACGGCGGTAAAACGGCAGTTGGCGGCGCCAATTAATATTTTTATCTGTTAATTATTGCTCAAGGATTTACCAAAAAAAATTATAGGTCTCTAGCTGTAATAGAAGCCACGATATTCATGATATATTTCTGTAGTAAAAGCCGGACAAAAATCGGTCATAAAGTCGGTCAGGGTGCGGTCAAACGGTCATAACACCACTTTTCTCATTCACCAAACAAATTTTAAGTTTCTACCTTATATACAAAGTCATAATGTAGAAATTAAGATTTATTTAGAATTTTTTTTAAATTTTGGTGCTACCCAACCGACTTTGACCGGACACCACGACCGACACAGACCAGATATCCTAATAAAATCAACTCTTGCCGGCGTATAATTACTAAACTTAAAAAGTCATGAAGTCACAACTCTCTATCTTACCTACAAAAAAAATGACATTGAAAAAACAGAGAGGGGGGTCAATATGACCCACCCCCCCGATCTGTAAGGGTTAAGTCTCCCAGCAGCTTGAGAATCAACAGCAACAGACACAGTATGGCTGCGCCATCTCCCCACTCGTGAATAGCCTGTCTGTATCCAGCCCAGACATCCAGGGTTTCCTCCCCTTCCTCCGCCAGTCGGTCAATATCGTAGGACACAATATCATGGTCTCCGGTGGCTGAACAGCTGCGTTGCTGGACCCATGAGCCATACGACAGGCCGGTCAGCATGGCGGCCTTATACGCCGGGAACGCTAGTAGCTGCTGCCAGTCATTTAGCTCGGCCTGGGAATACAATCCTCCCGAGCTAAAGTCATCCAAGGGCTCGGTCAGCAGTTGCTTGGGTGTATCCAGCGGGGGCGGCCTCTTCTTAGGTGCGGGAGTTAGCTCTATCCACCCTTCCTCGGCGTGTACAGTTAGGGGGTAGATGGAGGAGCAGGGAATCTTGGTGGCATGACCGCTATACACCTTTGTCACGGCATCTACAAATCCTGTGGGCTCCACCGGCACCTTGTCCCAACATTGCTCTCCCTTACCACGTACTTATTACGTTGGTAGGTAAGCTGGAGCAATACATCTCCCCTCAAAATAGAGAACGTGCTCCCCTGGACACGCACCGGATGGGCCGGGTCTAGCTGCTGGAGCTTCCAGCAATTGGCCGCTACTTCTTCTGCTGCTGCGCTTCGCATCCGAGTTTCCAGGGTAAACCCGATGTAACCCGCGTGTATCTGGGCCTGGAGGGGGACATCCACATCCCTGGCCGATACTCTGGGCAACGCTGCCGCGGCCGGGTCGGCTGCCACGAACAATGCTGGGTGGTTGGTGGCATGGGCCTCAAAGTCGCAGTTCACTATCGAGGTGGGGGTAGTCATGTTGATAAAGAATTGTGCCTGATGGTCAACCAGGAACGCCTCCATCACCAGGCTGGGCTGGAGGCTGCGGATCAGCCTCATGGGGCAATCTCTCCCCAGGTGGTCCCACACGTACGTGGCCTCTCCAGTGACACAGGACAGCTCGGACTGGGGACACGCTAGGGTCAGGTGGTCGGACTGGGACTCCACCCGTCCGTTCTCAACTACGTAGGTCTCCTCCTTGACCAGCAGCCGTTGCTCCTGGAGCACTAACTCATTTCGGTACAGCTGGCCTTCAAAATGAACGTCCTCCCCTTCACAACCCACCCCCTCGGGGCTGTTGACCAGTGCGCCTACCATGTCGAGGGTAAAGAACAGGGGGTGGTTCAGCTGGAACGTCAATGGCTTGGTCTTGCCTGGCAGGGTGTAGACTCGGCTCCGGGCCAGGTCCCGGCACGACTCTGGGTCAATCTTGGTTGGCCGCATGAGGGTGGGGACCCAGGTCACCTTCAGGTGGCCCCAGACTCCACACCTAAATGTCCACTGGGACACTGTGAGTTGACAGCTATATCCCGTGGTCTCCCGGATCTTAACTTGCTGCAGGATATGTACCTCATGGCCCAGAGGCACCTCCTGGTGTAGTGGCTCCTTGCTGCACATCTGCTCTT
Source organism: Acartia tonsa (assembly GCF_053477335.1). Lineage (NCBI taxonomy): Eukaryota > Metazoa > Arthropoda > Copepoda > Calanoida > Acartiidae > Acartia > Acartia tonsa. The sequence continues at coordinate 11,209,262 of NC_137260.1, read as the reverse complement.
TGTTGAAGGCGGTGACATGGGTGGGGTTGGCACAGTCCCACCCTACTAAGACATAACTAGTTGTAGGCCACACAGCTGCTAGCAATAGGCCCCACAGAACCATCCACCAATGGGAGAATCTGCCAGACAGCCACCATCCTCGCGTGCGCATCTGGGGATTCTCGGCTCTGGCCACAACTGCTTCCTGGGGCTGGATACTGCTGGACTGCTCCTGGCTAGATATAAATTTCCATTGAGTGTTATCTTTAGACGCCCGGGGCGTCCCGATACCCTCCCCAATGACGGACTGACAGGCGACTGGCGCCTGTCTGGGCGTCGGCTCCCCTAGCCTCAAGGTGGCCCTTCCCTCGTCCATGGCATGCCCAGTGGCATGGGGCTGTAGTGCGTGTGGCACAGGCTCGCCCTGTATTACATCCCTCCCCTGCCCTAGGAACTCAGGTGCATGTGGCACAGGCAAGTCCTGATAACCCCAAATCTCAATCTCCCCAGCCTCTGGTGCGGGAGGCACAGGCAAGGCTGGAGGGTTACAATATTTTGGGTACAATGCATTTGTCAATTTTAACTTATCCTGGCTCTGTTGAGGGTGGTAGACAGCTGGACTCTCTCTGCTGGCTGGGGGCTCTAGATGAGGGACAGCTGGACTCTCCCTGCTGGCTGGGGGCTCTGGATGATGGGTAGCTGGACTCTCCCTGCTGGCTGGGGGCGCTGGCTGCCTGGGGGTGACGGATGTCACCCCTCCCTCTGGGGCTGCAGGCTCGTTCCGGGGTCCAGGTCTCTCGGTTGTGGCGACGGTTGTCGCCCCAGGCACTAGTGTGGGGGCGCTGGATAGCACCCCCCAGTCTTCACAGGTGGCGGCGGCGGTTGCCGCCCCAGACATCAGCTTGGGGGTGCGGGACCGCACCTCTCGTCCTTCCCAGGTGGTGACACTTGATGGCGCCCCATACATTGACTCAGACTCGCTGGCTAGCGCCTCTTGCTTCTCCCACTCAGCGGCCGCCAGGGCCTCCCCGTACACCATCCCGATGGCGCTGGGTGGCGCCCCTCCGCTCTTGCTGGGGGTGACAGGGGTTACCTCCTCCTTCGGGGGACTCGGTCTGGCAGGCACCATCATGTTGAAGCTGAATGGCAGAGGCTGCAGGACTTCTGGCTCCGCAATGTTGGTTGGCTGCACGAACTCCGGTCCCATGTGGTTGAGGCCGAAGCCCAGGCCAACCCGGTTGGGTTCAGCCGCTCCTCCCAGCACGTTGATCCTGGCTGGGATAGTCCCAAACTGCGGCATTCCTTCTGGGTGGCCCACAGCGCTGGGGGCGGCTGCTTGCTGGAGTGTTGCTGGGGGCGCGCTCCCTTCCATGTTGGCTACCTGGCTGGGCTTCCCTGAGTGAGCGCCCTTGCCGGCTACACGTCTCCTGCCGGCTACCTGGTCCCAGTCAGCCTTGCACTCGGCTGCCGTATGGCCTGAGTAATGGCAACGTTCACATCTGGCAGAACGGTCACGGCGGGGCTGGGTGCGTCGCTCTTCTAGGCTGACCTCCATAGGCGTAGGACAGTCTCTGATTCGGTGGCCCTTCCCATGGCAGTGGTAGCAGCGGCCTGGAATCTTGGAGGCGTCGTCTGGTGCAACCTTCCCCATCTGGTGGAGACCCGGAGCCAAGGCGCCAATCTCCATTGGATCCGAATCATCGTACTGGGGCAACTGGACGCTGGCCGATCCTGTGAGCCCGTCGGTGGCGTCCACTAGGCACACACCCTCCTTTATCTGCTTGGTGATCATGGTCACGGTGAACATGGCTCGCCTCGTGTACTCAGGTTCCGAGGCGATCTCATGTCCCATCATCTCGCGTTTCACATTGGCATTGCGGATGCCGCGGTTAAGCTCATTGATGAGCAATTCCAGGTCTTCGTGGCTGTAGGCCTCCCTGTACAGCGCACACTTGGTGGATATGTAGGCTTGGATGGGCTCCGTCGAGTGTTGCCTGTAGTCCCTGAAGGCTTGCTTCAGGGTCTGGGACTCATAGGCTGGACGAAATAACATTTCACACTCGGCCTTGACTTGTTCGTAGGTCAAGGCTTGGCCTGCTTCTCCAAACAGGTGGGAGGCCATCTCCGCCGCTTGCCCCGCCAGGGATAGTAAAAGGGCGTTGCGGCGGTTCAGTGTGTCATGGGGGGGTATGCGGTAAGCCGCCCATGACATTTCCAGCCTCCGGATGTGGGAGTTCCAGGACTGCTTGGGCGGTCCTCGGTACTCCGGCAGGTTACTCAACATCAGCTTGCGGTACTCGGCTGGAGCCGGCTGGGGATTGTCCTGGAGCCATCCTTGGAGCTGGTCGCCTCCTTGCGCTTGTTGCTGCTCCATCGGGTTAAAGGTTCAGTGACGGGACACTAAGTCTAAGTCAATACTATAGGCAGCTTACACTTATGGTTACTATCCTAGCAGCCACTACCGTTTATCACTTGGTTGGTAGGTGTAGAGAGTTGTTGAGGTTGTCAGGAACTGATTTGGTTTTCCTTATCACACTGTAGATAGGGAGGGAGGGGCTTGCAAGTTTTTTTTCTAAAAATATCTCTGTTGTATGCTATAGAGTAGCTCCTCTCCTGTGTGTGTGTGTGGGTGCGTGAAATCCCCTTTTCTTGCAACGCGCCTACGCGCCGTCAGAGTGCGCACACAGGTAAAACGCGCATCTATCCCTCAATCTGCTCTCTCATTGGTCCGCTTTATCTCCTTTGTCCGTCGAATTTTTGTTGCGTCCCGAGCTCCAATGCGCAACCTGTGAAATGCGCTCCGTTCTCCCGGTCGCTGTCTCCGCACGGTAGACGGACTTATCCGAGTGTAAGGAGAAGGGGGAGCGCGTGAGGGGACGGGGTAAAGCCGCCCTTCCCTAGATGGGGAGGGGGGTGCTGCAGGTTTGAGGTGACTGGGTGGTGAGGTAATGGGGCTTCTCCCTTAATCCTTGGCTTATTCTTATGTCACCTCAATTGTATTTGCTTCAATTTATGGTGGGCCCCTCCCCTTCCGTTGGGATAAGGGGGTGTATTTGTTGTGCTGCAGGTTTGGGGGTCAGCTTGTTTACCAATGCATTGTTACAATACACAACAATTATTTACCAAGTCCTGCCCATAAATCTATTGTTTAGCTTTCACACCAGGGTGGTAATCCATAAAATCTGATATAATATCTGTTTTTCTCAATGGATGGCTGCGCTGTAGCCTCTCAGGATACTTGGAGTTAACGTAGTTTTTCTTCTGCTTGGTACACTACACTCGTATTTTCGCTCACAGCTCGCAGCTATTTTGCTTGTTTCAGCCAGCCGGCGGCAGGGAATGTCCCGTCCTGCAGCGCCGTGGGTCCGAATCCGGGTGGTGGCGGCAGGGAATGTCCCGTCCTGCAGCGCCGTGGGTTCGGATCCTGCTATCTTTTGCAGTAAATGGTGGCCTGTTTTCAGCCGTTTGCAATTATTTGGCCTGTTTCAGCCCGTCCGCAGGCCTGTTTCAGCCTTTGAGCACCCAATCCTCCGTTAGATTTCGTTGCTCTTCGCGGTCCTCCGTCAAGTTTCGCCGCTCTCCGAAGTCTCTCGTCCGATTCTGCTGCTCTCCGCAGCTCTGGTTCCGCCACTCTCTGTGGTCTTTCGCTAGGTTTCGCTTCCACAACTGCCGGATACAGAGTTAGACCTTGCTATCCAGGGTGGGTAATTCAGGTTGCTTGTGTCAGTTTTGCCAGTTTCTCTGCTGGGAGTACCTTAGCCTCAGCTGCGCGTCTGCTCTACACTTGTGGTTTGCTGTAATCTCACACAGCTGTCACCAATTTGTGGTATCCGCCTCGGTTAAATGGCAGACACCCGAGTTCAAATGATTACGGCAGTGCGAACAGACGTGGACACATATATTATAGAGAAGCTGCGCTTCTCTAGCAATCACTAAATAATAAACAGAGTCTATTCAGATGTTACTTTATTCTGGGTCTAAGGTTTACTAAAGTTATATACAACAAATAATAAATACACAGATTGGAATAAATAATCCTAAGGCCAAATCAATATAAAATACATATACAATAATCAGATTGGGCAATAATGATCCCCCATCCCTGGAAAGGGTGGGGGAACCAAACAATACAGCTTAACCATAATAAGGCTGTCAAAATCTATCATTAATTTTAAAGCATAGGGAGGGGTCAGGCTGACCCCTTCCCCGGTACTCGGGGGAGGGCCCTCGGCCCTTCTCCGAACCCAGGTCAGGGTTGCCATAGAACATGGCTCAAGGTTGCCGAATACCACAGTATCCCTTTCTTTACTTGATGTAGTGCTTTAACTCAGGGAGTAAGGGAGGGGACAATGGGCAATTGATTCAATTTAAGAGTTTTCGCTGAAAAGCAATGAAAACCAGATTTATCCAGAAAATTTAACCAAAATTTAAAAGGAATCATGGTAATATAATTTAGAACAAAATTAGTTCTAAGAAAAAAATCATTTACTTAAAAATTAAATTATCAATTCATCACAATGTAGTAAACATTCTGTAATTTATCACAAGAAAAATCGTGTTTAGAACTTCGTCAACCCTTCTCATATATTTTAAACTGCCACCTAAATTCAAGGGGTTCTTAGATTGTTTAATACATAAATATCACAGTAGAGTTTCTATACATGGTATTTTCTTGGGAAAAATATTTGTTAAAACCAGCCATCTAATAACAAATTTTTCTGTCTGCTATATTCAAAACTAACTCATCTAGTTAGCGGGGCATTGATGCGCTAGTACCCAAAATCAGTCAGAACCTGCTGAATTCGTGCACATTCCCTTTAAGCCAGTACCCAAAGTCTGAGACTCTTAAAAATCTAATATTCGATCCATTACGGCTACGTCACTAGACACTCGTGCGGCACTTGCTTTGGGCGAAAAGGGGCATGTTTTTTCTTGTGCTTTTTTCTGGGTAGGGTGGTAAATAATTAGTTATAAACCTTACCTGGACCTATGATAAGCTATACTCTATGTGGAGAACCATATAGGTTTAGCAATTGGCCAGATCCTTCGGTACAGACAGACAGACACATGAGTAGATATTAGAAAATTTTTAAATTCAAATTATTTTACTTTTGGTATGTCACCTCGTTTTTTATAAATTCAACAAGGTACAGTCATTTCTCTTGCTAAATATTTAAAATGGGTTTTGTAGTATTATTTAAACACCTTATGTAATATATAAGTCACCTTGATTTAATAATATTTAATTCAAGACTTGCCAAAATCTAATTATTCCATGTTTCATATGTAATTCAAACTTACAATTACATTTAGGTACATCATATTTAGATACAAGGTTGATAAGTAAATGTTTACCTCAATTTTTTATAGATCTAATTCTACCTATGATTGAAAGTAAATATAAGAAGATAACATTTTTGCTGCCTTTTTGAACTGATTTTTGTAACAGTTACATTTTAAAAGACGTGCTTTTGAAGCTTTTGTGTGAAAATATACATCGTGATACCCATTTGCATGTGATTTTTACACTAATGATTACAGGGAAGAAATGGTAGGCACAAAATAATAATCGAAGCTTCTCAATAATGAACTCTTTTCTGGGTGTTCTCATCGATGATCTATTATTGTAAGAAAAAAAAGTTAAACCATTGAAAGTGTCAATCTAAGTGTTTTGTAAGGTAGTTGTCCAGCTGAAATGAATGACATAGCCATACAAATATTATAACACTTAGACTTGAATATTAAGTACAATATAAAATGAATGAAACTCTCATGCTTTTAATGTGATACATAGAAAGATATATAATTGTTACAATTGTTCTTATATCTTAAAGAAAGAATGTGTTTCTTTTCATAAGACACAAATATAAAATACTTGTATGAGATAAAAAAAGAAGAAGAAAATATATATACGATTTATTGATACCATATTCATCATTCATTGACAATATTAAATAACACATTATCTATGTTTTAGATCATCCTCTAAAGCAGAACTAAAAAATAAAAAATGAATAATTAAGATTCAATACAGAATAAAAAAGTGAAGTGCACAAACTAGTAAACTCTTAATGTAACTTATAAAACAATGCTTTAACTTCAAACCTTACCTTTAGTGAATGAATTGCTACTTAAATAGTGATTACAAAACAACAATTTTTTTAAAGAGACAAATAACAATCAGTTGAAGATAACTTTAAAAAGAATTATACTTTAAACTTATTTAGTTTCCTTTGTACAACCACGTTTTTGATTTAACAACTTTTGGTGATTTTTTTTAGTGTAAATAACTGTTTTGTAAGTGCACCGCCACTTGAAATTGGTCTTTCTGTTGACAAACAAAAGTTTAAACTTGTTGAGAGGTTATGAATGCAGGGATCTAATGGAATAAGACAATGGCCGACAAATTGATGTACAGCCCCAATGATGATACCCCTTTTATTCAACATAATTAGTGGTTGAAACGATTGAACACTCAATTTAAAGAAACAACCGATCAAAATTCAGTAAGTCCCCAAAAGTTGTTGAACCAATAAGAAAACGTTATTGTAAAACTTTGAGGACTAGTGTAATAAACAGCCCAATGTCCCCTCCCTCCCTGGGTTATAAATGTGTCTGTTTTTACTGTTGACAATGGAATCGTCGCCATCCTGTCCCAGTGTTAACAGTTCCCAACGTAAAAGGGGACCCTGTCAATATTTCTTAAATAAAAAAGAAAATGAAAGGACTGAAGTATTAGTAATTAAGAATCATTCAAGTTTAGTTTTGTAGTGCAGATAACTAATTTTGATAAAATGTTTGAATTTTTCACTAATATTGATACATAGGTTAGTTTGTATTTTTTGATGGAATTTCACTTGGTAGGGTTGAGACACTCTTCACTAATATAGTAAAAAACTCCTTAACTTATAAATAGATTTACAGGAGAACCATTCGTTAGCAAGATCCTTCGCTTCATACAAAGAGACAGACATACATCCTGTTAGTTTTATAGATAAACGTAGTGATAAATTAGGTAGCTACACAGGGCACTGTGTGTCGTATTATTGAATGAGCAAGTCAAGTAGATAATTGGATTTTAACAAACACTTGACAAATCACAGATTCATATGGATGGATAGACAGATAGACAATAAAATAGATAGATAATTTTAATTTTACAATCACTTGAGAATTGACAGACCCGTAAATCTTGATTCACACATAATGTAGCATACAAGTACCCAAAGAAACAACAAGTAGGGGTTCCAAAAATACAAATATTTTTTAATTATTTAAATTATTTTACAATTTAAAATTATCAATACATTATGTTTTTTCTTCTTCCGAATATTATGAAACAAAAAATTAAATTTGAATAAATTTTTGTATAAATTAAGATGATTTGTAGGACCTTATTTGTTTTATAGTAAAGATACTTGAAAGCTTTCAATTCACAATTAAATAAGATTGTTTGTTTTTTAAGTCATGAGAAAAAATCATCCAATGGTTTATGTTCGTTTTTATATAAGGTAAGTTGAAAAATAAGTTTTCGTTCAAGGGTCTTATCTTATTTTTGTATATTTAGTTTTTGAGTTTAATAGTTTCTAAAAGGTAACATTTGCTTCTCTAAAGGGTTTTAAGTTTTTGTTTAAAATTCATAGACGAAATTAGTGTTTGAAGAAGAATTGACGGCCTGTTCATTAGCACTTTATAAATTTGAAATTAAGTCTTTGTGAATTTAAAGGTTTTGAAGAAAATTTCCCCATAAAAAATACAGAAGCTTTGAAAATACACTTTTTTGGGTATTGAATACATTAGTCGTTTATGTTGTTTAGGACCAATATTAGATCCGTTTCCTCTTGTTTATTACTAAATGTGGCCAAACCCTCTAAATGAACAAAAAACTTATCGACAATGAAATGGAATGGAGGATATTCTATCAAAACTTTGGATAAACAATAGGTAAGCTCGTTTTACTTTTGATTCCAAAGTAAAACGAGTTTACCTTTTTTAATTATGAAATTAGCGACTACACCCCTAGAAGAATCTAGGGGCAGGGGCGTCCAAGCTTTTTTTTTTGGGGGGGTAAAAATATTTTAAGGGGGGGGGGGGGGGGGTAATTCGTCTTTTTGGGGGGGGGTAAAATGGCGCACGAAGCGTGCCGCAAATTTTTTTTACCCCCCCCAAAATTTTTACCCCGGGGTAAAATTTGCTTGGGGGGGGGGGGGGTAATTACCCCCCCTGAAATATGTTGGCAGGGGTAAATTTAGTTTACCCCCCCCCCCCCCCCAATTTTACCCCCGGGGTAAAATTTTTTGGAAGGTAATTTAAATTTTATGAAATATATAGTATTAAAAATGCGCGCGAAGCGCGCAAAAATTTTTTTATTAGAGATTTTTTATTTTTGGCGGGGGGGGGGGTATTTACCCCCCCCAAAATTGTTTGGGGGGGTAAATGCCCCCTTCTAAATTTTTGGGGGTGCCTCACCCCCAAAATCGTGTTGGGGGGGTAATCGCCCCATTACCCCCCCCCCCCCTTGGACGTCTATGTCCAGGGGCATTTAAAAGTGGAATGGAGGGGAAAACTTGACCACCCCCTTTTTCAATTTTAGTTTTGAAAAGAAGGATTATAGTTTTTTTTTTTTTTGGATGGTAGATGATCTTTAAAAGGTGGTGGTACTCTCCCTCAAAATAGTTATAAATCTTCCCAGGTCTTTTATGAAAATATATTAAAAAGGTGAACCACTTCGGTTTAGCTTTTAGCGAAATCCTTCGGTACAATTAGAAAGACTAATAGAGATCCAGATACTTTTAAATAAGGACTTGATTTTACTTCGAAAAGTTTGGGGCAAACAAGTTTTTGGCTTAAAGTTAGATATCCCCCCCTGCAAGAACCTGGGAAAAATAGGCGTGTCCCTACGCCTATACCACCGCCCACCAACATAACAACCCCCTACAATTGAACATTACTTTTAAGACGGAAAGGGGCGGGCAAATTGCAATAGCCCCCTTTCATTTATTCTTAACCATATATCCTGCCGCAAAGACTTAAATATATGCGGGGAGTGTTTAGGCATGTTAAATGTGACCCTGCAAGCAGGGAGTGAGGGGATATTGGGCTATTAATTACACTAGTCCCCAAAGTTTTACAATAACGTTTTCTTATCCTTTGACTTAACAAATTTTGAATTTTGTTTGGTTGGCTAATTTATGTGAGTCTTCTAACGTTTCAACCACAAATTTTAATCTAGAGAAGGGGTAATTATGTATATCATCATTGGAGATTTACATTTTTATCGAACATTGTCTTATCCCTTATAACCTTGCTCTGCAGGGGTTGTCAATGTTGTTGTTATTACAGGGTCGCTCGTGCAATAATGGGCGGAAATTAAAAGTATCCATCTTGAGCCCTTGTATAGGTTTAAAGCGTAAACGTATTAATTTCCAGGGTTTAAGGATCTGAAACTGAATTTATTTATTATAAAAAGCTGTGACCACTCATTTGTCAACATTACTCCAGTATAGTAAGGTTTTTCTCTTTGTTTTCTTGTATCAATTGATTGTATTTAAAAGCAGTAAAAGTTATTTTATCAACAATACAGGAATGAATTGATCAATGCGGACGGGCAGTAATGGGGGTGATAAAGTTACTGTAAAACTTTGGGGACTAGTGTAATAAACAGCCCAATGTCTCCTCCCTCCCTGAATACAAAAAAAACGCATGAGGTAGGGTACTGAATGGGTGGTCAAAATTATTATTTTGTTGTAGTTTGAATTATTACATATTGTACATGTTACAATATTTTGTGTGCAATTTGAATAAACTTTAGTTTTCTTGCTTTATTTCAAATTTGACTTTTTTATTCACTATCTCATAGACAGATTTCCGATTATAATATTAAAACCAGTTTTGTTATCCCTGAGGGGTCGAATGCCCAGCCAATCAAAACTGGTATTAAATTAATAATTTTTATTTTATTATTCGTGGAAAATTATCTGTAATAAGTTTCTGTTCATCTTTTAGTATAGATGTTAACCGGTTCTAATACAGCGGAAAATTGCTTTGACAATGTATCTTAAAATTATATTCCTAGCAAACAAAAGATAGAGGGCGATCATTTAGATAACCGCTCTAAAGTAGACATTAATCGTCTCATATTCCACACTATTTTGAATATAACAATAAACTTATTTGATAAATCGCCCTGAGGCAGATTTCAGGCCTTTGAGGGTTTTAAACATGTAAGGTTGATATTATAATCAAATCTAAATAATATATCTACATAGGAATCAATGTTTCTCATGGAAAGATATATCACTAGGGTGGTCAAAACTCAGTTATATCCTTTTTTGTAGCGCAGCAACTCTACAATTTAAACAAGTCTGCTGTCCATTTCAAACAAATAACATGGAGTTTATTTCTGTAATACTTTACTTTTAAAGGAATTAATATGGCAATTCAAAAATAACTAAATAATTATTTTTCTTTAACAAACAAACAAACATACCTAAGAGTTTTATTCAGGACTTCAATACATATACAAATAACAATTTTACACATTTAATAAAATTAGTTGTGTTAAAAATAATCATAAAGTAAACTATAAAAAGTCAGGGAAGGAGTGGACTTTGAACTATTTACTACACTATACTAGTTCTAAAAGTTTTTTTTGTTTTTATTGTTCGATGGCTTATTAACATTGGAGACATTTATTGAATTTTGATTAGTTGGTTCATTAAGTGAGTGTTCAAACGTTTCAAACACTTATTGTAATCTAATGAAGGGGTAATTTGTGTATCATCATTGGGGATGTACATAAATTTATCAGCCATTGTCTTATCCCTGATATGAAGTTTTAATAAAAGAACACTAAAAAAGTTATTAACCGCTACTGCCATTCAGTCAAAATTAGTGTTTTTACAAAACAACAAGAACAGTCAATACTATTTTGGAAATTATTGCAATAACAAATTAGTATCTGTAGTATCTAAAGATTGGACTCAGGGATCTAAAGGGATAAGATAATGGCCGATATATTAATAGCCTTCTGTAGATCACAATTAGCGGTTGTAACGTTTTGACACTCAAATAAATAAACCATCCAATCAAACTTCAAATAAAGTCCACAAAGTTGTTACGCCATGCCAACGATAAGAATAGTTATTTCTTTCATTGTATTATAAACAGCTTTCCGCAGATATAGAATGTACAATTATAAGATTAAAACCAGTTTTAATCTTATGATTGTACATATTTATATTCGTAGAAAGCTGGATATAATACGATGCTACACATAGTAATTTTCGTATGGATTTGAACCGGTTCCTATCCACCAGATTCGAATGAATACGAGAAATGTTATTATATAACTTTGGGGACTAATGTAATGAAAAGCCCAATGTCCCCTCCCTCCCTGGATTGGACTGCAGTGAAAGTTAGATTAAATTTAGCTATAATAACATTTAGCTGGAATGAAAAAACTCCACCAGCTACCTTCTGCCAGTTTCATCAAAATTGGTTCCGCCAAATATTTTTGATTTAAAAAAAATAACTTGTTCATTCCCGCAATATTTTAAAAAGGGTTGGCAATTGGCAATATGTTGCTTTCTAGGGTCTTACAACGGAAAGCCATCACATTATATTTCATACCCACATATATGGTAAAAGAATAAAGGGGGCAAAATACATATGTAACTCTACCCACAGGGTGGTGACCCTGTGTCGACATTCAATTGGGGTTTGAATATCGGCCAATAGGGTCGGAAATATTAAAATAGTCAAATCGCTAAAAATGAGCAGAAAGCAATTTGCTAGCAGACGAAAAGGTCCCCGCCATTTGGCCAGGTATTTGTCTGGTTATACATAAAATGAACAAGGATGACAACATCCATAAAAGCGAAGCACTGAAACGGTAGGACAAACGGACATTAACACTTGTATAGTATCTGAACTGAATAATCAGAATTTAAAAGTATAAGAGTCGAAGCAAAATTGTAAGTAAATATGTTGAAAAACTGCTTGATGCAGGATAATATTTATGGACATACTTACATTTTTGGACTTGATTATAGAGTTGCTTCGCTTATAATATTGTTCTTTGTTGTCCCAGGAATCAATATACCAAAAATCAGATCAAACGGATAATTAGAACACTTGAAAATTTGTTGTTAAAAAAGTAGAAAAATCAACATGTTTAAAATGGACGTACGGACATTCTGATAATGATTATAGAGTTGCTACGCTTTCTAACTCGTACCCAACTACTACAGGAATCATCATGCAAAGTTGGAAATCGATAGGACAATTCTAACATGCCTAAATTAACGAATAAAAGCTATCTATCTCGGACGGACGTACGGACGGACGGACGTACGGACCGACCCTAATTATAGAAAAGCTTCGCTTTTAAAAAGAAACAGGGGTAAGACAATCTACTATCCAAAATCTTTGCTTGGAAGTCTTAATTGTGTATAATAATGATTTAATATTATTTGTGTGTCAATGCATTCCTCCTTATAGTTTAATATATATTAATTTAGCACTGGAAACAACCTCCAATTACGCTGAGGTTTAAGTTGAGACTCAAACCAATCAACTCCTCAGCAGTTTTTTTTTTGTGAATGCCAGTATGCCACTGTTAAAAAAATAACAGGGGGTAACATCAATTGACCAGAAAACCCGGCTAATTTTCCCATTTAAAAAATTGGCTTTTTTCATTTCCTCAATTTTTATACAGTAGCAACGTTTTATGTTTTTTTGCATTTCAAATAAAAATACAAAAAATAAAAATAGGCATTTTGAGGGAAACCGCCAGTAGAAAATAGTTATAAGAGAAGCTGGGCTATAAACAAATTACAAAAAGTTGAAATATTGTTAAACATGTAACCTGCTGATAATATTTTAACTAATAATATGAAACTTCCATTCATGATATTAGAATCTAAAATTTAGAGTGAGGGGAAATCTAGCAAGTAAATAATATTATAATAAATCAAATGTGTTGTTATAGTCCAAACCCTTTAATATCAAATAATTCTTTTCCAGTATGGCTTCGAAAACTAATCCTCTGAATTAGAACTAGTTCTCATCCATACTGAAAAATCATGTATACTTCCTTATTACAGAATTTTTCCGCAACATTTTCGGCTTCACGGAGCTAACGAAACTGAATTTAATCTTGTCTAAATTAACGAAAATAACGAACCGTTTCGTGTGTATGAAAGGACCGACAATAATTAAAGAAAAGCTTCACTTTTAAAACATGATGTAGTATATTTGTAAAGTTGTGTCTCCGTATTAAAAATGTATAATTCACAGCACAATTGTTCAGTAATGGTAATACTATTTAATCCCAACACATATATTAATTCTTATGAATACACCACTGTAATAAAAATATCCCATCATACAAAGTGTAAAGTTTTTTTTTTGACCGAACTGAAGATTTCAATTCTTACTAAACTGATTGAGTTCTCATTTTTAGGGAAATATGGCATTGGTCACGGATTGGTTTTAGGCTATTCTTTTTTATTTAAGCCTTTGGGTTGTTTTAGACTATTTTTTATCCTAGACACAGCCGCTAGTTTACTATAAAGTTCGATATACCAAAGAATGGAACAATTCACAACAAATGTTCAATTATGATCATACTTCTAAAAACAGATCTATAGATGTATATACAAACAACTACCTACTTTTCTTTTTCAATGACCTCTTTCGTCTGCTTCTAATTTATTTTCTGCTACTTGACTGTGTTATTATAAGCGACACTATTGGATGATTTTCAATGACCCAATAGAAGGGTTTCAAAAGGTTGTTGCGATGGAGAGATACAGTTATTTAACCCTTTCTCCCTCTAGTGTTTTACTCTAATCCTCTAAAAAATATTTTTTTCAAACTATATACCCTTCCCTTTTTCTCTCTCATTACACAGCCAGTTTGACCGCTTCTCCTTTATTTGTTGTTTGGTTGTGTTCAAGTAAAGATCTAAACAGTAGCTGTGAATTTAAAATTTTATTTTTTATGATATATTTTAACATTTTGACTATTTTTGTATAATTCTTAATGCTTTTTTTCATTAATTTATGTTGTTGTTTTCTATTACAGATGCGATTGATAATGAAGATTTTTTTCTTTGAAATATATTTCGTTATGAAGCAGCAGTAGTTACTAATTTATAAATGTTATGGTTGAGATAGATTTATAACTGTTAAAAGACCTCTAAAAATCGTTTTCACCCTTAAAATTTTCTTATAATCTGTATCCATTACCCAATTAATAAAGCGCAGGTACCCATCAAATTAACCTTGTCTGTCTGTGCTTAATCATAAAATGACGCTGGGAAATAAGTGAAGTGGGGGTTATAGAAGAGTTAACCCTTACAGATCGGGCCCCTATTCCCACCTTAATAGATCGGGGGGGGGGTCATATTGACCCCCCCGTCTATCTCGGCTTCTGTTACAGATAAAGACGTAAAATTTTTTTATGGTGGTTCATGTGTATTTTTAGAGAAAATTACTTTTTCTAGTCATAGCGGCCAGGCCGCTCCTTGGCCGCTTTTTAGCGGCCAGCCGCTAAATTTTAAAACAGCTGTAGAGCGGCCAATTTTGCAGCTAGGATGACCAAATTTTAGGACGAACTTTTATTTTTCATAACAAAAAAATTACTTTTTCTGATCATCGCTAAAAAACTCCAAATAACGGAAACCGCCATTTTCGGCGGTTACGGCGGTAAAACGGCGGTTGGCGGCGCCAATTAATATTTTTATCTGTTCATTGTTGCTCAAGAATATACCAAAAAAAATTATAGGTCTCTAGCTGTAATAGAAGCCACGATATACATGATATATGTCTGTAGTAAAAGCCGGAAAAAAATCGGTCAGAAAGTCGGTCAGGGTGCGGTCAAACGGGCATAGCACCACTTTTCTCATAAGGTCATTGATATCTCAGTATTCACCAAAAAAATTTTAGGTTTCTACCTTATACACAAAAGTCATAATGTAGAAATTAAGATTTATTTAGAATTTTTTTTTAATTTTGGTGCTACCCAACCGACTTTGACCGGACACCACGACCGACACAGACCAGATATCCTAATAAAATCAACTCTTGCCGACGCATAATTACTAAACTTAAAAAGTCATGAAGTCACAGCTCTCCATCTTACCTACAAAAAAAATGACATTGAAAAAACTAGAGGGGGGGGGTCAATATGACCCCCCCCCCGATCTGTAAGGGTTAAGTGTAAGTTCATCCCAATTTTTTTTTTGAAAATATGTATAATTCTAACTACTTTCAAAATACATTTTTGAGAGTACATGAGTCCCATCAAAATAAATTTTTTGGTTTAGGTGTTAGAAAAATACCAACAATACTATGTAATACACTGTAAGATGTCTTCCCATTCTAATGAGCTCCATACAATTTAATATCTTATGCTAAGAAGATACTTAAAATACCAACAGTTTGGCTTTTTAAATGCTTGGATAGAGTTATGTATTCTTATACTAAAGAAATAGGATAATTTTCTATTTGTCTGTTGTTATTGAATTCTTAATCCATATGGCGCTCCTTTACAGTAAATCTTCATATAGGTCTTGGGCAGGTTTTTTACTATTTTGTGGGAGTTTTACTACATCCTTAAATAAAAATCACCCAAAGAAAAAAAATGAAATCCTACAAAAATAAATTCTTACTGAAAAGTCAAACTTTCCTCTCCCTCTATAAGGGGTCCCTAGAAGCCTAAAGGGACGTAACGCTGATATCTATGGTATTGCTGTTATTGTATCAATATAAGACCATTGTCTGACAATAAAAGCGTTAAGGTCCAATTCCTAATGTAAGATATAAAGTAGACATAAATAAAGGACAAATTAATTTGTTGTTCATTTGAAGAACACCATTGGATAGAAATGCAGGGACAAGGCATCCTTTTTACTTTTTGATTTTAGGGAAAGTTGTCTCCATCTTATAAGCAAAAGGAAGTATGCCATTATCGTCCTAATTTAAGATATATACATTCATAAAACGGCAACACTTTTTAATCTTCAGTTTAGCCTTTAAAGCCAACAAAATATGCTTTCGGTAATTTGATACCAGCTTAAATGAATTTTAAAAGCAACAAGAATTTTACATTCATTTTTACCGCAATGAATATATTGATGTTTTTTGTTAAACTAATGGCGGGGGGGGGATGAATTCGACCACCCTCCCCAAAAAGTTTATTTTAGTTTTAAACTTTCACAGGGCCTGTGAGGAGCTACACTGTAAAGAAGAACCATATTGGTTAGTAAGATTCTATTCCTTCGGTACAAACAGACAGACAGACAGAGATCCTGTTACTGTTATATAAGGATATGTTAAGTGCAGTGGTGCATATTTTTTCAAACAATATTAGTACAGTATTAGATTGCTTTATCATCTTATCAATAACATAAAGATTTAGATTTGACAATTTCAAAAAAAATATGCATTTTCTTAACTTCGTAGTCATCCTTTTCTTCTATACTTGTTAAAGTTAAGTATTCCCTATGTCTGAGATATTAACTTTCCTTTATAAAATGTTTTTTTTTAATTTTATAATTTATTGTTACTGTTATAAAATATTTACCAATAATAAAATTAGTCTTTTTTATATAAAAAAGTAACTTTTACTCCCACTAGAGTTGGAGAGAAGGACAAAAAGATTAATGAACAAAACTTAGTTGATCAATTATTCTTGTATCAAGTGAGTTACCAAGAAAACAAGGGTAATGATGTAAATTGATAGATAGAAAAATTAAATACTTTCACTTTTATGACTTGATTATGGAGATGCTTCGCTTCTATTATTGTACCTTGTTGTACCTTGTTAAGGATTTCACAAAACAGATGAATAGGATAAATATATCATACAAAATAATATTGTCAACAAAATTTGTTTAAATGGACATACAGAATGTCTGGTAACGATAATAGAGTTGTTTCGTTTTCTAAATCCTACCTATCTGTTACAGGAATCATCATGCAAATTTTGAAGTCAATAGAACAGTTCTAGCATGATTAAATTAACGATAAGAGGTAAAAGCTATGTATGGACGGATGAACAATAACATACAGAACCTTAATTATAGAAATTGTAACTGTGTGAGGAATATGAAAGTAAATATATTGTTGAGGCTTTGCAGAGACTGTATAAAGTATTCTACTGATTTTGGGTGATGTAGTCGGATAGAAATATCATAGTTTTAGAGTAACTCCGGTACTAAAAAGTTATAACAAAGTTTCTCTTTCTGGAAGAGATAAAAAGGATTTGCAATTATTTCTTTACAAATAAACCAAGTTACAAAACTTTATGTAATTCTTAACACACATAAAAAAAGATGATTATTAAAAACTGCCAATTGCAATTTAGGTCTAATTTTGCCTGTTGTTTTAGATATTAATCATTACGAATTTTAGATGTTTATCTTAAATAGTAGCTTATATTTAAGCTAACCTTAAGATATATGTAAGCCATAGCAAGCTTTGAAATAACAAACAAAATACACTGAAGTTGCTTCGCCGCTAGCCTCTTCATCTATAGGTTTTTTTTTGAGGGGGAGTAATTTTACAGATATAACTAAATCCTAAGATTTGCAATTTAAAAATAAGATATATTCAAATAATACTATTAGCTTAAACCCTAGAAAATTTATTATGCTGGCCTACCATTTTTTTTTTAAATTTAGCCCAATATAACTAATACTATCATCTTAAGGTGATATAATAACATGAACAAAGTCCAACAGTGGTGATTTTGTATTTTTGTATTTAGGATAAGCATCATGCGAATCATGGTGAAAAATTGCTCTCTTATCTGATCATAAAGCAAAATTGTCATTGTATTCTTATATACAGTGACACCCCTGTTAAACATTAGTACTGGAATTAGATCAACAATATAATAATCTTTTAAACAGCCCTTATAAGAGATAAGACAATGGCCGAAAAATTTACATCCCCCATGATAATACACAAAATTACCACTTCTGTATATTAAATTTAGTGGATGAAACGTATGATCACTCAACTTCATAAAACAACCAATGAAAATTTACTAAAGTCCCCAAAGTTGTAATGCCAACGAATAAAAAAAACGTTATGATAAAAATTTGGGAAATCGTGTAATAAACAGCCCATTGTCCCCTCTCTCTCTCTGCGCTTTATCATTCAGATTTAACAACCAACTCCTGTGAAATTTAGTGTCAACTTTATTCTTCTAAGTCTAACAAGCATACCAGTTCTTAAAGTCTTCTTGTATAAGTAGTTTTCAGTACCTTAACAGTCTAAATAAAGCATAAATCTTAGTGTACTATTACGATTTTATATAACTACAGAAATCCTATCTTCTGTCCAGATATTTGAAGTATATACAAAGTCAAAACAATAAGTAACAGACATAGTTTTACTTTTGCAGAATATACATCATACGGTGTCTAAATAGATGTAGATGACCAAATTTTAGAAAAAGATTAGAAAAAGAATAAAGTTACATATATTTATAGATGCAATTCCAGACACCCAAATAGCAAGGGCCCTTTATAGCAGGCTAAAATTAATTTCATTAAACTTTGCTTTCTCAATTTAAGCTGTTGGAAGCTTTTGTTTTAATTTTGTTTTATATTTTTTGTTAGTTTTTCACTGAAGGGTTAAAGAGGCGGCAGATAATCGATGTAAAATTGAGTTATTTTTTGTTTTATAAGATCAAAAAGTAAATTTTAAAACGTTTAAGTTAATATTTTGTCTGTTGTTCTTTTGTATGGGGGTGACAATGTTATGTATCTAGAGACTTGAAATTTTACTTTACCTTTAATCAGCTGGATGTCTATCCCTGACCAAAATATAGCAATTTGAGGTTTGGGCGCTACTGCCGAGCCCTGGTTTCTTTAGAGTTATGGGAACAGCCGTATGTATATGAAAATTACTCTGTGGAAAAGAATGGGATAATTTCTAACCCAAGTAAGTTGCTTTGACACTCAATGACAATTCAAAACCATCTACCAAGGGAAAAGCCAAACAATTATCTGCCCCGAAGCATTTCTACATTTATGGTAGGTATATCTTTCTGTACATAGCGTATAGACGATTAGGTATAACGTTGGTAAGTTTATAATAGTCATTCTGCTTTTAAATCAATTTTACCACAAATTAATAACAATTTTTGTTAACATTCTCTTTATTAATATCAATATTAATTTTATGTTAATATGTTCGCTTGTTGTCTTATTTCTAGAGATTCGCTTTGATTTATTTTGCCATCCTAGTTATATATATATCTGATAAGAAAAGCTTTTTCAATGTTTTGGGATGATTTTTGTAATTGATAATTTATGTTTTGATGCTTTTCCTACAAAAAAATATAGAAAAGGACAGATTTATATCAATTTGTAACACATAATATTAGTGTGATTTAATTTAAGAATTTTTTGTTTTTGTTTCTAAAAGTTGAATGAAAATATACAAAATATATGATGTTACAATAAATTTTCCAAAAATGTTGTTTCTTAATGATTTTTTGACTGACAGAAAAGGTTTACATCCAAATTTTACCCCTCTTTAGTTTTCTTCCAAATCTAAATCCATTTTTTGCATACTGTTTAATATCTTTTTATAGCCCTAGCTACAAAAGGATCTTACTACAAAAAAAAACAATTGAGGGGCAATTTAATCTATTTGTACAATGAAGTGGTAAAAATTTGAATTAGACACACCCTACATATCTGTTTCTTGGGGTTTTTTATAACCTTAAAAAAGACCAAAAGAGGTTTAAATGCTAATTTTGACAAAATGTTGAGAATATAAACTAGGTCTTCAAGAAATATTTTTTTATAATAATAGAACCTAATCAGTCGTACTGTTACTGAGATACTATGTTTCATACAGACTGGCGAAGGAAGAGCAGGAAATAATGAGAGTGAAATGGACAGACAGACATAATAACGGAAAGATATACAAAAAAACAGACAGATGAACGAACATACAGATAGAAAATAGGAAGAGAGGGCAAAATGGGCTGCTCATTACACCAGTCCCCAAAGTCTTATGATAAAATTTTCCTATTCGTTGACTTAACAACATAGCGGAGTTTTATTGAATTTTGATAGTTGGTTATTTAGTTGTGTTTCCAAACGTTTCAAACACTTATTGTAATTTCGGAAGTATTTATTTAGTGTATCATCATCGGGGATGTACATCAATTGATCGGCCATTGTCTTTTCCCTTTAGATCCCTAGATAGAAAGATATACAGTCAAAAGAAAAGCAAAAGGACAAATTATTGACAAATGTGTAGACAAGTCGAAAGACAGAAAACAACAAACCATAATTTTGACCGTCTAATCAATTTTTGGACCAATGTGAATCGCTTTTAATGTAAAGTAAACGTAAAACTGTTAGTCCACTGTTAGCCCTTTTCAAGGGTTTATGGCTTAATTTGGATATAGTCCAGTAACTAAAAGTGTCAAAGCATTGTTACTAATACAGCAAACTAATATGCAGGATAATAACTGGAACCTGAAATTGAACACCTATAATTTATGTTAGAATGTACTACTATAAGATACTTTAGTATGTTACTAATATAAAAATTCTTTATTATAGTTAAAAAATATTTTTGCTCATTACCTTGATGACCCTGCCAGGTTTGCTGGTATCCTGTGCCCGCCAGAAAGGAAATATTGAAATTTCAACTTCAGTTAAGTGTGTCATACTTATATTTAATAATCACTTAGTTCTTCTACATATCTTTCACACACAGAAAATGAGATGGGGGGGGGGGGGGCGAGGAAGGTCTTATTATCTGAGCTATCTAATAACATCCTAAATTTGTTGTTTCGTAGGAGGAAAATGGTTAAGTTTAGTGTAAGATAGTCCTCTATTGTTTAGCTGCATGCTTTAAATCAGCAATTACCCTATACAACCAGGGATAGGTTACAGGTAGATAATAACTAAGTTTAGTGTAAGATAGTCCTCTATTGTTTAGCTGTATGCTTTAAATCAACAATTAACCTATACAACCAGGGATAGGTTACAGGTAGATAATAACTAAGTTTAGTGTAAGATAGTCCTCTATTGTTTAGCTGCATGCTTTAAATCAACAATTAACCTATACAACCAGGGATAGGTTACAGGTAGATAATAACTAAGTTTAATCTATAATATTTATAGTTATTTAACGTTTCGTGAACAGTATTCATAAGATATCATAATTGAAGATTAAAAATCAATACCAGATTTGTTGGACCTGAGGAGCTGAAGGTCCGGGATTAAAAAACAGGTATTGATTTTATATTTTCGAAGCCATACTAGAAATAATTCTAAAGTTATAATATCCCTTTATTCCTGATAACCCTATTACCTATACAAAACTGGACAATAGGGTTCAACTGAATTATTTTTGGGATGGAAGGGATGATTAAATGGATTAAATATTTTTCTCGTATTCATTCGAATCCGGTGGATAGGAACCGGTTCTCATCCATACGAAAAAACTATGTCTAGCATCGTAGTATATCCAGCTTTCTACGAATATAAAAATGTACAATCATAAGATTAAAACCAGTTTTTTTTGCCGGCTAAAAAAACTAGTTTTAATCTCTTAATTGTACATTCTATATCCGCGGAAAGCCGTTTATAATGCGAGAAAAAACTATTCCAGTATGGCCTCGAGACCGATAAACGATTAGAAACCAGTTTTGTTAGACTGGAACTTCGGCCCCTTGGGGCTAACAAATCTGGTCTTAATCTTAAAATATCAAAGCTGTATATAATACGATGCAATAAATAGCAATTAATAAATTATTGCAAAACATTGAAGTTATTGATAATTTTCAATGTTTATTATAAATGTTAAAAAAAATTTCTAAACCTCATACTATTAAAATGTATTGTGTAATAAGGATTTTTTATGTAAAATTATCTAAATTTCTAACGATCTTTAAGTTATGGGGATTGGAAGAACAAAAGAAAAGTTCATAGCTACAAGGCTTTAAAAAAAATTGATAATTTACTAACTCCTTGTTCCATGAAATTATTGAGTGCCTTTTTAGTTGAGCTATGTTTTACCGCCATAGCTGTTCAAATATTGGTTTTACATTATTCAATTTTTTAGTTACATAGAATAATTAGAATATGGTATGACATTTAATTTTATTAGATACTAGCGGTTTCGCCCCTGGCATTAGTAGAGCAAAATAACATCCCCTAAAACCTAAACTAAATCTAAAAATAAAAACAAAAAACCTAAACAACAGTGAGACACATGTAAAGCTTGTCTGAAATGAAGACTCAGTTCAATACTAATTTACAGTTAAATAAGGATCATGATGTCATTTTGTTTATTTTTATAGCTTTAAATTGAAGTATTAATATATAGTTATTTACTTTATTATATTCTCTGAAATTAGCAGGTATTGCCTATAAAACTCTGATTATTTAATACGTTATAAATAGATAATCCTACAATTTTTTTCTTTTTGAAATAACCTGTTATTACTTATCTAGATTAAGTATTCTATGGTTTATCTTAACAAGTTTATGGGAATTTTAAAGATTAGTTATATAATTATATGTTTGAGGATTTTAAAAAATCTTATCTGAAAAGATTTTTGTTAAGTTTTAATTGGTAAATAAATAAAATGCTTATATAGGTTCAAAAACATTTTTTTACCGAAGCTTTTCTACATGTTGGTCGTTCCTGAAGTATCTAAGTCTATAAAAAAGCTCTAAATTAAATAAATCATTTTAAAAGTATTCCTTTTTGAAATATATAGCATTAATACTTTGCAATTGATGATATTAGTTTTTGTCTAACTTTTTGTTTAATCGAGCTTTGAGATATTATATAAATATAAGTATAGTTCCTAAGACATCGTTATATCGCTATAATATCAGCTATGATCACTTTCATTTCATATAATATTGTCGTAGTAAATAGTTACTATAAACCTTCGAATTACATATTTACAGAAAGCCAATAGATTTGAAAATGAAATTCTTTTTTTTTGTTGCATTTTAGTACCTTAAAATCGACTTAATTTTTTTTTTTTTAAACTTAAATTACTTAAAAAATAAGAGGTCTACAAAAAAACCGATTGCATATCTGAATTCTATGAAAAATTTTACATCTACTACTTACTAAAAGAACCGGCTAGCTATAAAAAAAAAGTTGATACACCTTCTTTAAAGAATAATTAATCATTTGGGAAAGAAAACAAAAAGCACTTGCTTTATAACAGGGATACAAAGATAGGCCATGAAAAAATAATTTCTCTTTTTAAAAATCAGTTTGCACAAAACAAGGATGACAACATCCATGAAATCGAAGCTGTAAAATAATACTGAAGGACAAACGAATACTAACACTTGAGTGTCAGAACTTATTAAACAGAATATATTATAGAAAGCTTTGCTTATAAAAGTAATCAAATCATAATTTTACAAATCAAAAGCAGTGTTTTAACTATCCTCCATTCATCTATGTATCCTTTTAACCCTGATACATAAAGTTGAACAATATAATTCTTCATTTTAAACCAACATTTAAAACTAACAGGGTGATTACTAAATTCAAAATTTTGGGTTTCAACCATAAACTTTGCTTAAATTACGAATCATTTATTTAATAGTTTTACTGTTAACAGTGACTAAAAAGCAAAGGTTATACAATCAAAGGTGATAATCATAGGCGTCCAAGGGGGGGGTAATGGGGCGATTACCCCCCCCAAACGAATTTGGGGGTGCCGTAGGCACCCCCAAAATTTTTTTCATTTTACCCCCCCCATTTAAAATATACCCCTACCCTGGGGGTGCCGTAGGCACCCCCAACCATTTAGGAGGGGGTATTTACCCCCTCAAACAATTTTGGGGGGGTAAATACCCCCCCAAAATAGAAAATCTCTAACAAAAAAAATTTTTGCGCGCTTCGCGCGCATTTTTGATACTAAATTTTTGATAAAATTTAAATTACCCCCCCCAAAAAAATTTTACCCCGGGGGTAAATTTTGGGGGGGGTAAATAAATTTACCCCTGCCAACAGATTTCAGGGGGGGTAATTAACCCCCCCAAGCAAATTTTACCCCCGGGGTAAAAATCTTGGGGGGGGTAAAAAAAATTTGCGGCGCGCTTCGCGCGCCATTTTACCCCCCCCAAAACCGAATTACCCCCCCCTAAAAAAATGTTTACCCCCCCCAAAATAAAAAGCTTGGACGCCCCTGGTGATAATATTAACGACCTTAATATTAGTAATTAAAGTAATTGTATCATTTTAGTTATAGAATTTAAATACTTATATAATATAAAAAAAATCACGATTTGAATAATATTTTATAATTTTAAGAAAGAAGAAGCCTATCTTTGTCAAAAGCTATTCTTGTTTAATTAACATGGATAGGTTGTAAAACATTGACTAATTACTTGAACTAATTTAGAAAGTAAATAAAAAAGTCTAAATGTTATTATATAGAAACAGTGTAGACTATGAAATATCTTCTGATATAACAGAGAGAACAAATATAGTTGTAATAATACAATGGCTTATAACATAAACTAATTAGAAAGTAAAGAGAGGTCTAAATGTTGTTATATAGAAACAGTGTAGACTATGAAATATCTTTTGATATAACAGAGAGATAAATATAGTTGTAATCATTACTGAAACTAATTTAGAAAGTAAATAAAAAGGTCTAAATGATATTTAAATAGTTTATCCAATGAAAAGTCCAATAAGTTATGTAGTAGCCCATAAGAAATGGATAAACCCCTAAATAACCAGAGCTTGATCTTTAAATCGTTTTTATGCCGCGCTGAATCGGGGCGATTCAGAGGTGAACCGTAGGCGCGCTGGTGGTAAGCCACAGCGCACCTGATTTTTAAAAGATTTTCGGTGCGGTGTTGTTAAATCGCTTGCGCACTCACTAAAATATCGATCCGCGCCAGTACAACTTTATTACTTAAGCAGTGTCAGTAAGGTATTTTATATAAAATACCGTGTCAGTATAGTATTTTATATAAAACATTAATATATAATTTATTTTAAAAATAACTATAAAAATGTTTTCACGATAGTTTTGCAATAAAATATTAAAGTAATTAAAAAAAAATATTTATTTCTTAAATAAATCACCCTGATTTAAACCGCCAATGCCACTCAGTGAGTGGCATTGGCGCGCCGGGCCCGCGCCACTGCCCGATTCAAATCACCCATGCAAATTCGATTTAAAGATTGATATTAATAATTTGATGGTGCGCCAAATGAATCGCCCCGGTTTAAATCACCTATAAACGATTTAAAGATCGAGCTCAGTAAACAAAACAAAAACTTTCCAACTTAACATGAAAAAATGGAAAGATATGAAATATGCTAAAATTATTCTCCGGTGAATATAATTATAGGTTTAATAGGCTACACTAAAAGAGGTGGGTTGAATGATCTCTATTGGGATAAAAAGTTGCCAGAAAGAGGTGTGTTCAATTTTACACATAAAAGCATATGTAAATATACATATAGTATATTCATCTATTTTTTTGGTCAAAAAATCTTTCTCTTGCTAACCGATAGACAAATATAGATTATAATTTAAGGCTTCTTGATGGTTCTAGGAATGTCTAGCTGTTAATTTATTTTTTGTTTTTTTTTGTGTGTCGGGGGGGGGGGGGGAGAGGGGGCGTTGATGTGTAGCCCAACCCTTCCAAGAAGAATCGCATTGATGAAAATAACGCTCTAGAATTACACTTTCCTTGTTTTCTTAATCTAAATTTGTTATTGTCAACAATAAAGAAACAAAATTCTGTGAATCATTACATAAATTTTAAAGTTTTGAACAATTAAAGTGATTAATAAAGATGGAATGCTTTATTGCGAACAGTTTGTTTTATCTTTAAATCCCAAAGATTTACAGAAGTTGTTCACACATTGTTGTGGAAAAGCAATACAGGAAGATTTCATACAGCCTAAAAAAATAACGTCACATTGACCTACCATTGGTCGATTAAAATGTATACTGGCCTGCTATTGGTAATTTAATCTGTGTATAGGCCTATCATTGGTCATTTTATATGTCTTGATATGTCTTTATTTGTTATTTGGTTGTGTTATAGTAAAGATCTAAACAGTAGCTGTGAATTTAAAATTTTATTTTTTATGATATATTTTAACATTTTGACTATTTTTGTATAATTCTTAATGCTTTTTTTTCATTTATTTATGTTGTTGTTTTCTATTACAGATGCGATTGATAATGAAGATTTTTTTCTTTGAAATATATTTCGTTATGAAGCAGCAGTAGTTACTAATTTATAAATGTTATGGTTGAGATAGATTTATAACTGTTAAAGTGCTCTTGATATACAATTTACCCGGGAAGTTTAGACTTTTTTGTAAGGTTTCTGCTATAAAAGATGTGTCTTACTATTAAGAACAACTAACTTTATTCTGCATTTTAGTGAAGCTAAATGTGAATCTTTTTTATCTAAGAGTAACATATGAAAGAATTACAAATTACTTAAATTCATACTATTTCTTTGAGAATATATTTTTCTGTTGGATTGGGTAGCTCCTTTGGAATTATATCTAATTTTGTTAATTACTCTTAGTGACAAAGATATTTGCATAAATATAACATTTATACATAAATTCACAACAAGAACAATTATGTTCATAAGTAGAGGAGCAATATAAATCGCAGCTCTGTATATTGCCTATAAAAAATTAAGTCATACAATACAAATGTCCAATGATTACCAAATACACAGACTAAATTACCGATGGCAGGCCAGTATAATTTTAATTGACCAATGATATGACAGTATTTTTTATAGGCACTATAAAATGCTTTATGTTAAGTTAGTAATCATGTATATCAAGTCATTATTAAGAATAATCAAAACGGGGATAACAAATCATGAAAAAAGCAAAGCATTTAAATGGTTAAAAAAATAGTGTTCTATTGGCGGTTTTCCTAATATTTCACAAATTAACTTTTTTTTGTAATAACGTGAAATAATTGCTTCTATATGTTTAGGTAAAGGTTATAATAGCCTCACAAGAATAGTTCCTAAAAATGAGAAGGTAAGTGGGGGGGGGGGGGGGGGGTAGGATGTTTAATGTTAGAAATAGGTTTGAGTGAAAACACTTTTCAAATTCATATTCTTTTGTTAAATAAAATATAATTTCTATATCATAGTATTTGATATTATAAAGGAGTGAATAAGAAATACCAGTTAGATAAACAAATACTATGAATATCAGTAATAAGGTATAACCAACAAGCAAAATAAATCTAAAATAATGTTTGGGGGGCAAATGGAGAGGTCGTCAATTTTACGATATGTTGCCCCCCAACGACAGCTAAAAACACGTATAAGTTTCGTGATTTTTTTCGATTTAATTTCATTGTTGTTATAAGCTGTGAATATAGACTATTCAAGAATTTAAGATTTATTTCTGTTCTTGTTTCTTTAAAATCAAACTAAATTTATTTACATAAAACGATTTTTAATAGGGAGTAATTTAATTTCATTAGGGGTTACAAGAAAAATTGTTTATTTAGAATTAAAGAAAAAAAAATTGAGAAAGCTCTTAAGCACCCTAAAGTTGAAATGTTTATTTACAGTTTTTTTAACATTTATTTTCAAATCATTTCAATTGTAATTTATTATGAAGAAACATATTCACTAGAAAAGACAAAATTGAATTTCCATTTTTTATATCGAATTTCATTGGAATTTGTTTCATCTTTTCTCTTATGTCAGACATTCTGTCTGCAGGGAAAAAATATTGCTATCAAATTTTCTGCCTATAAAACATTATTACGTTTATCTGTAATACTTTTTTAAGTGACTAGCGGCTACGCCCCTAGAGGCCTCTAGGGGCACTTGAGGAGGAGAGAGTCGAATTTGATAATTCAATTTATTATTTTAGATTTTAAAAGATTTTTTTAAAAATTGGGGGGGCGAAAATTTTTTTTTTTTTTGGGGGGGGGGAATTTTTCATTTTTTGGGGGGTTTTGGGTTGTCCCACCCCCCAAGAAAATAGTTATAAACCTTCCCGGGACCTATGAGAAGCTACCCTGTTAAGGAGAACCCGATCGGTTCAGCGGTTAGCGAGATCCTTCGGTACAAACATACAAACATACAAACACACAGACACACAAACATCCTGTTACTTTATTATAAGGATAAACTCTTTTTATTGTATGCATTGTATATCATTTATTGATTTGCATATATGTACATATGTATAATAAAAGTAAAAATTTTATTTCATAGATAAAGATTCAGATATCTAGAGTGGACGTCTTTCTTAATAAATGTAGTTCTATAAAATCATTTCTAAGATTATGCAATCTTTAAATATCTTCTAATTTTGTCTGGAGAATTATAAATGGACAGGATTTTAGAATTTGAATAAGTAACATATTTATTTTATAACTTCTTAAATTCTGTAAAAGAAACAATGATTTATTTAGATGTATTTGTAATAAAACCATAAACAGATGTAATTAAGAAATAATATACACTAATAATAAATACAATTTATTAAAATAAGAAGAAATGTTTTGTAATATTTGAAATAGATTCCTCACAAATCCTAAATTGTTTAAAGATACATTTTTTAAAAGTTAAGAAATGAAAAAACAATAGCAATCATTTACTTTAAATCTTTGTTTTTTTGTCATTGCAAATGTGCAATGTGAATGAATTGAATATTGAAATAATAA
Source organism: Acartia tonsa (assembly GCF_053477335.1). Lineage (NCBI taxonomy): Eukaryota > Metazoa > Arthropoda > Copepoda > Calanoida > Acartiidae > Acartia > Acartia tonsa. The sequence goes on along the minus strand of NC_137260.1, from coordinate 11,180,567 downwards.
ATAAATATGAAAATATATACTAGAGTCAACCATTTAGATACCCTTTATTTACCAACCTTTCAAGAAAAGTATTTATTGACCCATTTTTGATGAAAATATTTATCTTCAAGATTGTAACAATATTTGAAATATAAAGTTTTGGTAAATTTGTTATAGATAGTTGTAATAGAATAATCTAGGACAGATATTGAAGATACTTTCATGTTGCCTTATCGTCGCTACGAATATTTAGATGCACAATGTCAGAATTTGGTACCTTTTGATATGAGGAAAATAATCATTATATATATTCCATGAGAGTGAAGCTTAAAAAGTAAAACAAACTGACAAAAATTAACAAATATAGAGAAAAATCTCATATAAGAAACTAAATAGGGTTATTATAATCAAGGTTTGAAGTTGGTTTGGCGATTGATTCAAACAAAGTATAGATATGATGATAAAGTACGTACTCACACTAACTTCTAGGATTTGTTTTTGTGATCAAATATAAAATGTTACTTTGATGTTAACAAAGCATTTGATGACTTCAAGGAAATATTTTCCAGCATAGCCTTAAAACCGATTAAAATGAGCTAGAATAAAACAGTTTTAAGCCTTACTGAAATATCATGCATAACATAGTATTAGAGACAATTTTCTATAATATCAAAAAAAACGTAAAATTAATAAAAGTTTTAATTTTAATATCTACGGAAAGCTGTCTATAAGTACAATGTGGTAAATAACAATTCTTCCAATAACAATTCTTTTACACAATTATATAAATTTAAATAGTTTCCTAAAGACCTTCATTCAAATAATAATAACAAAATAATACATGTAATACATACAATTAATATCATATTAGTATAATAATATACTTTTAATATTGACATTCCGATTTAGCGCCATTATAAAAAGACAAGGGGATACTTTATAGAGTCATCAAACATTTAAGAACCACAACAGAAATCCAATCTAAATAGTACTAAAAGTCTACTGTTATTGCTACTCAAAGTTTGATTCGAATGTCATTATAAAAAGACAAGAAAAACATGTGGAAATGACTTTTTGAAGTGTTCTAAAAACTACTAAAGAAAGCTAAAATTTTGAACAAAAAAATTGGTTTCTTATCATAGGGGCCGAGAGGGGGAGGAAGTCATCTATAATTATTCTTAATAAAGAAATCAGAACAACATCTAATTTTTTGACTGTATTGAAAATTAATTTTTTTTATATATATACCCATGACCAAGTTGACCAACGGAAAAGTTGAAGGAAAACAAAGTTTGAGGAGAGATTAATTTTAGTATTGAAGTAAAAAAAACATATTTAGTATTTTAGTATTGGAGGGGGAAGGGGTTAGATAACTGAATGTCCCAACCCCGAGGACCCTGTGACGACTATTAATCAGGGATAAGGGATGGGAAACGTAGGAAAATATTATTTCAGGCCTATTTCAAGCCTAGGCCTATTTCTAGCCTAATAAACCAGTTTTGGGATAGCGCATTAGTTCGTATAAAATGCTAATGAAAAAGCTGTGTGTGTGTGTGTAGGTAAAGTATAGAATCAAATTTAGGTAGCTAGTTTAAAGTAAAAAACATAACTTTTTATAAACCTATATATTAATGGCTTTTGTTAAAATGAAGTTTTTTCTCTCCCAAAATTTTTTATCTTTTACTTTGGTAATTTGAACTGTCAGAAAGCTATCGTTGGGTTTCCCTCAGACAGATTTTAGTTTGTATTATTTGCATTTTTATTAATGAGTAAAAATTTTATTTGAAAGTTTCATTGCTAATTAAAATTCAAAATGAATAAATAAATATGCACTTGGGTAACATTCTATCAAGTTCTTTGGATACTATACTGGATATAATGTAATGATATATCTGTACTGTGTTGTATTGTACAAAAATTAGGGTGAAGGTGTTGTATCAACTCCGTATTAAATTTTTAAAATTCAAAATACAACATCTAATTTATAAACTACCAAATGAAAATTCGTAGCTACCTTCTTTCCAAAAAAAATAATCCCGTTATTTTTGTTTTTTCTATGTGGCCCTTTTTTAATGTTTAACTCTAAGCAGATTTAATAATTAAACTAATGTGATCTAACACCATTTATATTTATTTTTTCGTAGCAGACGAAATCATTATTTTTTCTAAAATTGTCTGCTTCTAAAATTTCCGCCATCTGTGATTTGGGCTTGTTTTGTATCAACCAATCACCAATTGGCTCCGCCAATTGGTGATTGGTTGATACAAAATAAGCCCAAATCACAGAACACTATTGGTTTAGAGCGGTAGCCAATATGAGCCGTCCGCCAGTAAGGTCATTAAATTAGGCAAATGGTAAAAGTTGCATGATCCCTTTCAAAACCAGGCCGAGACCTAATTTATGGCCAGGTTTCCTATCCCTTATCCCTGCTATTAATTGGGTCTTTAACAGAGCCCAGTCTCTTCAAAAGAGCAGAAAGAAATCTACTTGCAGACGAAAAGGTCCTTAACAGGGTGTTCCAGGTATTTTTCTGGATATAAATCTATATTTATAGATTTATTATTTTGGTCATAACAAATGAACACTCTTTATCCAGTGACAGGTTGCCAATACTAGGTGTCTTATTAAACAAATCTGTCATCAAACTTTTGACACTTTCTCCCCCTTTCTTCAATATTTTTTATTTGGATCGTAGCTGCTCTATATATTTTAGTAGGAGGTTTGTCTAAAATTTTTGAAAAATTTGACCCTCATTTTTTTCTACTAAAATTTGTCATTATATTTATTTTATCATTTTTAAAAAATTTTAATGCAGCACAGCTTCTCTACAAATATATGTAGATATGAAGTTTGTATGTTTTACCAACCATATGTCCGTAGTTTTTAAAGAGCATTACTGAATTTTTACCAATATTATGGTATTTCACTCACAGCAAAATTTGACGTCCGTACATCGCGTTGCAAGAAATTTGTTATAGCTTTTTTTCCATTTACAGTTAGATTTGTTTCTTTTTTAACTATTATTTCTATGATATCTATGAAGATATTTGTTCTTGTTACAGTAAAGGAAATCGTTTTTCTCCATGTCTTACACAAATTCAATAATATTTTTTTTTTAGTTTTAGTTTATACTTAATAATTTCAAGAAATTGTTAATCCTAAATAAACTTTGTACGTGCATGTACATAAACAGTGGCGTTTACAGGGTTTTGTCAGGGGTTGTAGGCCTTGAGGTGGCGAAAATAAGGAGAAAGCAGGCCTCCCTTTACATTAATTTCTTCAAGCTCTTGGAGAAAACAGTCTGTTTATGACCAAGACGAATCTTGCCTAAAAAAGGCTTATATTCAAAAAAAATATTTATATATATTTACTTATATTTCTAGTGAATAAGAATAGAATAAGATATTCCTATATTTACTAAGACACAAGAGTATTAAGACAAAGGTAATCAAAAAAAGGTTCTACTATGCTTTTCAGGACAGCTTTGTATTGGTCTTGGAAAGCTTTTTTGCTATTATCAAATATCATTATTGATGACTATAAATAAAAACAATGTGTAGACGTAGTCTGCTCTGAAAGACAAAGTTAATTGATAAAAATTAGTTTCTCTGAGGGTGAAGACTGATGTATTGTCTTACGAACCAACTAAAAATATTGCTAACTTTTTATGTTTAGGGAGGGGGGAGGGGATTCTTAAAATAGCTTAAACCATAGTATGACTAATGGGTATCTTCTTTAAAAAGCAAAACTTCACTCTGGCGAAAAGTAAGTCATTTATATATATTGATTTCTTTATCTCACTTATTAGATTATCTTAAATATAGCCATTCTAACTTTATATTCTTTAATTCGTAATTCATAATTATTATTAACATTTAAAAATACATAAATTCATAGTTATTTTCATATTTACCTCAAAATAAATTATATAAAAACAAACAACAACAAGTTATATTCAAAAGGACGGAGTCAAAAATATGTAAATCTTGCTAAAAGACATTCATAGTAGATATATATTTCTAGCAGTATTGTAAACAGTTTGACACCATAAGGGGTGAAGAAAACAGATGCCATAAATCTTAGACTCCCAGAGATCAAAGAAAAATGCACAGTGGAATTATTTTGTCGTTTTTAACACTGCCTTTTGTAGGTATTTAATTACCTTTGTGGCGTACAATTACATAGATTTCCAGTACTAGTACATTAATAATCATACTTTATGAAATAATGTTAACAATTAACTCATGAAGAATCTCATTCATAGCCTCGAGGAGTAATTAAACACTCTGGCGTTATAACTAAATATAACCAATTAATATTTTTTTCTCTCGGGACGGTGATGTCACTTCGGTACAGTGATTAGTGAGATCTTAATTTTCATTCAGATGGATGAACAGACAGCATTCTTATTTTTATTATAGAAAGTTTCTTTGTTAATGTTTTATACCATAAAATATATTTTTTAAGAACTAAATTTTGCAATATTTTCCCACTGTTGCGAGGGCGAAAACTTGTCTGGTTTATTTGTTATTGTGATTCTGTTTGTTTCTCTTATTTCTTTTTTGATTTAGGAAGTGTTGTATTTATTAATATCAAATATTGTAATATTTTCCCCTCCATTTTTTAGGGGATAAAAACCAGACATTTCTATTTAGACAAAAACAATGATGGTACTTTCAAAGAGCAAAGCGATAATAAAGCGGGTAAATTTTTTTTTGGGGGGGGGTAACTTAAATTTTATTAAATATTTAGTATTAAAAATGCGCGCGAAAATTTTTTGTTTATGAATTTTTGTATTTTGGGGGAGGGGTGTAAACACCCCAACACCCCCTCCTAAATGGTTTGGGGTGCCTACGGCACCCGCAGGGTATGGGTAAATTTTAAATGTGGGGGGGGGGGTTAATACGGCACCCCTAAATTCGTTTGGGGGTGGTAATTCCAACTTTACCCCCCCCCCTTATACGTCTTTGCAAGTACCAATTACTTTTATATAAAGATAGTTATGAATATTAACAACCTTGTTTATAATCAGATGGCAGTTCTGTGAGAAACTTAAACAAGTAATAAACTGTTTTAGGGTCCATTGTTCATAAGATTCACAGTAAAGAAACGACGTATGTCAACGACGGCTTATTATATAATCTAACATAACGACAAGCATGTCCTTAGGAACCAGCATAATGATTGCATACATACATCTTACTGATTAAATTTCTTTTACAAAATTACGTCCAAACGAAACAACTTATTAAAAATAAGGCATACCTCAACAATTACTTCATACGGGCGAGGCTGATTTCCACCATAAACTTTGTACCAAGGATAACTGATGGGAGCCACTGTCTCCTTTTCTATTTAAATTATTTGTTAGGTTAGGTAACACACTATAGATAACAAACTCATACCTTTGTCTTAAAGACCTACTGTACATAGTAATGAGTTGCGCTTGTTTTAAGCCAAGGTATTCCCCCTACTCCAACGATTAATGCCGTGCTTCTGGCATAGCAGCAGAAGGCACCATTTTGATGTATTTAGCTATGATGCAGTGTTTAAACTAGATTTAAACTCATACCCTCCCCGACGACGAACAGATGAGAAACTTGTATATATGTTATGGTAATGATAAGGTAGCATCTCTTTAACTATAAAAAAAACACAGATTTTAGTTTTATGTCCGTCTAAATAGCTAAAATTAGAGACAAATCACTTGATAACGTGTTGAAACACCCCTTATCATTGGTTTTGGGAGGAGCCCAAAATTTCTTCTATCTCAATTAATGGCTTTTAATTTGACTGTTGTCATTAATTAGTATGGGAAAATAATAAGAGCACGATATATCTTTAAAAACAAGACTTATAATAAAGTAAAAGGTTGTTTGTTAGTTTGTCTGTTTGTACCGAAGGATCTCGCTAACCGCTGAACCGATTTGGTTCTCCCTAACAGGGTAGCTTCTTATAGGTGCCGGGAAGGTTTATAATTATTTTTGTGATTCAACTCCTCCCTCCTCAAGTGCCCCTAGAGGCCTCTAGGGGGCGTAACCGCTAGTACTTCATAAGGTTGAATTCACGAAGATGCTAGTAAAGGTAAGTTTTTCAAACATGTACAAGCAATTGAAAAAAAACATTTTAGGATTTAATAAAGAACACAGTATAATAAAACTTTATAAAGATAGAGCCTAAGCCCCTGGCTATAAGTTAGAAGCGAAGACAATATTCTAAATACCAAGGATCTAAATGGAGATAATAATAGTTATTTCTCGCATCCTATTATAAACGGCTTTCCGCGGATATAAAATGTACAATTATAAGATTAAAACCATTTTTTTTAGCCCAGAGATGCCGAAGGCACGGGCTAAAAAAACTGGTTTTAATCTTATGATTGTACATTTTTATATTCGTAGAAAACTGGTTATAATACGGTGCTAGACATAGTTTTTTCGTATGGATGAGAACCGGTTCCTATCCACCGGATTCGATTGAATACGAGAAATTCCATTACCCTTTCTAAAAAAGTATCGATTGAAAATTTTGCACTTTGCTATTTGGAATGAGCAATAAAAGTACCAACAGTTTTTAAGTCAACAAACGTCATTTCAAAAGTTAGGTTACCAGTATAATTTACAGTCCAATGTCCCATTCCTCCCTGTTAAAACAAAGTATCAAGTGTTAAACTGATAAATTCTTGTATAGCTTTAGCTGTCAGTAAGAGGGTTAAATTTGAGAAGACAAAAATTTTAAACTAAATAAGTGTTCTGGCACTACAAAATAATCAATCATATTTTGTTGATATTAAAACATTGCAAACTAAGAGTGCAGTGCATAACATACTTTTATAAATGAAAGAACATTGCAAATTAAATGGCAATAAGCAGCCTAATTTTTGTTATTACTAAGAATCTAAGCTACATGATACCAGAATCTAGAAAGAAAAATATGCTTTTGAGTCACCACTCTATAGTATAAGTTTATGGTTGGTTTTAGTATTAGTGTCATATTACACGCTGGCTTCTATATTCTATAAGAACATGGATGTAGAATATACGTGAATATTATAACAGGGAAATTTTTTGTCAATTCAGCTTGTTATTGCTAACATGGAACTCATTTATTGGTCAGTTCGTTTATCCAGTAGGTGAGAAAGGTAAGGGTAAAGGGGTTTGAAAGTGGGAAATCGTTTTTTAGCCGGCTCCAAGTTGCATTTTATTATCAAACATTAAAATCTGGTGTAAGATCCAAGTAATAATATATCTATAATTAAGAAATATGTTTTTCTATATACTTCTAGCAACTTAAAATTTAAGTAAATTAACCAAAATGAAGACCTTGACAATATTTCTAGTTTTAAATTCATCTTTAAAAAAGGGGTGTGTTTCAATTCTCGACAAAAGACTTTGGGAGAAAGCACCATTTAACTTTCTTCTGTTCAAGAACAACAAACAATTCTTCAGAATAAAAAACAAATAACAAATATTTTTTCCCCCGCTGTATCAAGTTACTATCAATAGAAAATACCTTTTAGGCTCAATTTAGACATTAATATTCATACATTTTTAACAGCGAAACTTCCTTATATAATTTCTTAAAGACTGTCTAATTAGTTTCTAAAATACTACTATGTAAAGTAGTTAGGTTTTAGGTAAGCTTCACATAGGTCCACGGGACAATTTTTATTAAGTAACATAATGATTTTAACAATTTTTCTGCCTTTACCTATCTCTTTGATTAGATGCTAATGGCGCAGCTGCTATAATTGAATTAAAAGAGACAAAAAGATGCTATTAGATTTTTCACGGATTTCCTGCTCATGTGAATTTTGTCAAAACATCCATATTGAGACATGAACATTAAATTCAATTTTGTTTTAAGCTGTGCTACATAATTGTCCTTGTTACAATATTCCATCAACTTTGGATTATTTGCCACTTAGAAAATATTCTATTTTTTGCCAGGGAAATAAAAATAGGATGAGGGAGTACATACAAAAACAAGGATGACAACATTCAAAAAAGCAAAGCTCTAAAATCAGAATGAATACTAACACTAGTAGAGTTTAATAAATAAGCAGAATATTAATTTATGCGTCTAATCAAAATAGTACAGAAATATTTTGCAACGTTGATTAAATAAAGGATACTGCTTTAGTACATACTTACATTTTTAGGACTTGACTATGCTATTTTTCCAAGTTCTCCTATGAATTATCATTAAAAATTAGATGAACAGATTAATTTATATCATGCATTAAATTGTTTTCAAAAAAAGTAAAAAAAACAATAATTTTAATGGAAGTACGACTAGATAGACTAGAAAACACTTGACAAAAGTGGTAATAGCTGATATATTTTCTACATGCTACTATTGAAAACTAATATATCTGTCCTTGTACCTAATATAATATGAGGAATAAAGTTGGATTATATTTTATTCAGGACTTTATACTCTCTTCAGACAAAAAGCTTTGTATACTGATGTAATATTGAATACTGTAGTAGTGACTTCACCCCTTCCCTTTAAAAGTTTATAAAGAAAAATACAAGAAGGAGTAATAAAAGGAATATAATTCGTGACCATCCTTATACTAAAGTAACAGGATGTCTATCTGTCTGTCTGTTTGTCTGTGTGTTTGTGTGTTTGTGTGTTTGTATGTTTGTACCAAACGATCTCGCTAACTGCTGAACCGATATGATTTTGCTTTAAAGGGTAGCTTCTCATAGTTCCTTGGAAGGTACCACCACCCTCCCAAGATAAATCACAAAAAAATTGACGCAAGAGACTTCAACGCAACATAAAGAGGTATCGTAGAGACTTGAACGCAACATAAAGAGGTATCATAGAGACTTGAACGCAACATCGGTAGGCATCGTAGATACTTTAACCAAAAAATCAAACATTTAAAGTCCCACTAGAGGCCTCTTGGGGGCGTAGCCTCTAGTCCTTATAGTAAAAGGATTTTTGTCTGTGTGTCTGTTTGTACCGAAGGATCTCGCTAACCGCTGAACCTTAACAGGATAGCTTCTCATAGGTCCTGGGAGGGTTTATAAATATTTTTGGGGAGGGTACCAATACCCTCCCAAGAGAAATCGTCCCCAGAAAAAAATTCCCCTCTACCCCCAAAAAAATCTACCCCCTAAACAAAATTTTTGTTACTTTTTCTGTTAAAATCTAAGATTAGAAATTTGGTTATCAAATTCGATTCCCCTCTCCTCAAGTGCCCCTAGAGGCCTATAGGGGCGTAGCTACTAGTGTCTTATACGGGATTTAAAAACCCCTGAAACGCTATTGGCTTTAGTTTCTAGCAGTTATATCTAGTATCTAATGTAGAAAGCTCACATACCGACACTTTCTTGATTCTATGAAAAAAACTCTGTATTCAAAGGGGTATAGAATTAATGAAATGTTATACTCCAGACAAAAAAAAATCTTTAATACTTCATCTACTGTGATTATTACCTGAATAATTTACTACAGAGTGTTAAGAGAAAAATATTTAGCAAACTAAATCTATAAAGATCTAATATTTTTTACGACTATCAATCATCTCATCATGCGCATAAATATAAATCTCAGAAATTCAAATTTTATCTAGTCTACACCCATGTTTTTCAATAATCATTCTTTTACATTTTTAAGGTAGTCTATGATTGAGACAGGGCACTCATAATATTCATTTTTGGAGTTTATATATTTTTTTTATTTTTTTGTCCACTGTTTGTTCTCATTTAGGAAAAAAAATCAAATCTAAATTGTTATATTAATAATTTGGTGAGTAACATTTTTTTTCTTCAGGTGATTTTTTGTGTTTGAAAAAAACAAAATTATTCTATAATTAACTGAACAAATATTTTGCAATGTTCATGAAACAAAAAATAGGTGCTCATTCTTGGTCATCTTCTTGTTCATGCTATGCAAATTTTTATATCATTACTGTATTGATTTTTTTCTATGTTTATATAGGATAGCTTAAAACCAGGCCTTGATCTAGCTTATACAAAAATTGTAAAACATTAGGCTATCAGTTGAAATGAGTTTTGTGTTTTCTAATTTATTGTTTGTTTGATAAAAAACAAACACAATTTATCTTATTATTTTTGCAAAGAACTATAAAATTTGCAGTAAACTGTATGTTGATGTTCCTAATTTATAAATACACAACTTTATAGAAAAGATGAAAAACAAATGTTTGACCATTATAGAGATTCTAATGAACAAGGGCATTCATAAAATAATGCAGTTTTGTAAAAACGAAAACAATTACTATCTTGTTAAACATAACGTTTAATCTTAATTTACATACCAACAACAGTTTGGGGTTGGTATGAGAATAACTTTTCAGAAAAATAATATCCTAATGTTGTTAAATTTTTAAAAGTTTGTTTGCTTCTCTCGGATGATCTTATAAACTGCTAAACAAACAAACATTTCATATATTTTTCGAAAAGCTCTTTTGTTGCAAATTGCGCTTTTGTTATAATCAGAAAATGTCTCCCTCAATAGTTTAAAAAACTCAAAGATTAATATTTGTTTTTCTTAGAAAAGAAAGAAATTTATTTTTTTAAAAGCTAAATCAGTACCAAGCTTCTATGAAAAATATAATTCAAATATAATTCACCAATAAAGTTATCATTATCGATCATTTTTATAAACCCTTAAATTCTGTCAGCATATTAAGATGAAGATTAAAATGTTGTGTGGTTAAATCATAAGCTGTTCAGATAAAACTACAAATGATTTTTGTAGAAAAATAAAAATTGTTTGAAGTTTTTGACAACAGGTTTTAAATCGCAAAATCTTAGGAAGGGAAAAAGTTTTCTTTTTCTTGATTTACAATAAGATTAACAAGAAGCCCATAAAGCCCTGTAGGCTAAAGCATTTTTAAGGATCTACAAAGAACACGATTTAGGAATCTGTTATTTAAAGCAAGTAAGAGAAGAAAATAACACTATAACCATAAAAAGAAAAAAAACTTGAATTTGATAAGAGTTTTTTAATTCAATAATTTGCTATTTTCTATTTATATTGTATTGTTAAAACATGCCAAGGCATAAATCATGCAATTATGTCAAGAAATCAGATTAAAACATCATTCCTTGTTTCTCCTTCCCCACCCCACCCTGTTTGTTACATAACCCATTTTCTTGACTCAACCCATTGCATCCCCTTAACCAACATAAACAAAGTCCAACCCTTCATTAGAATTTTAGAAAGGTTAAAGACTAAGACAATCAATTGCAATAGAAAACTTATAATTTATGATTTCAATGGAATTTTTACCTCCTATTGCGAAATTTTTTTCTTCTCAATATTATGAAATCTTCAGAAATTGTGCAAATCTATCATCCCTCATATTTTATAAATAAAATAATTTTTAAGATTCCGAGAAATTAATCAACCTTCCTTCATATGTGACTGCAACACTTTTTGACAAACTATAGAAAACTTATTTTCATAAAAGTTTTACCTATCCTTGCATATTAGGAATTCATAAGTTTCTAATAAGAAGAGTTAGGGTGGGGGGTGGGTGGGGGTAAGTCAAGTTGTTATTAAGAGTAAGAGTGGCCCACTTCTGTAAGGAATGAAAGGATGTTGCATCTGAAGGAAAACTTTTTTGCCTCTTCAAAGGTAAGTTTATTTCAAGCATTGCCTTAATTTTAAAAATTGTAGCAATACATTGTTTGTTAACAAGCAAAGAAACGGTACATTTCAATGATATGTTTGAAAAACAAATACAAAGAAGTTTCAAGACATAATTTGTTAATAATGTTTTCAAAAGAAAAAAAATCTATGAAAATCTTTAATCTAAAATCCCCGAATTTGTGAAATAATTTTGGTTTGTTGTTGGTTGATAAACATGATTCATGTTTCAGAGAAAATAGGGAGAAAACATTCTCATAGAGGTTTAGTATTAGAGTAATCATATTTGGTTATGGTATGCCTGGGCCATATTTAGTCCGATAAACATGATTCATTAAAAGATAGGAAAGACTTTTCTGTATATAATATTCAATTAGATAAAGTAGTAAGTTTTTTTTAAGTATGAATCTTAAAATCGTAATATTGACAGAACCGATGGATTCTCTGATTTAGGTAAGCTTCACATGGGTTATGCGATGGTATTAGGCTATTTTCGTTTCAGATTTTAGTCTCGGTATGGTTTTAAGCTATTCTTCTAGCTTCTTTCTGATCCTTTGATTAAAGAACCTCTAGATTCTAAGGGAATTAAACGCTACTTTTATATTAATAAACTTTTTTTGTGCTATTGAATTTTTTATAAATGCCTATTGCCCACTTAATCCTTTGAAATTACAATAATTTAAAACAATCTAAAGCTAAGTCTAATGTTTTAACTTGAGGGGCTCATTTAGAAAATAAGTTTGGTACTTATGCATGCAATAATTTGGCCCACCATCAGACAACCAACCCACCCCCTCCCCTAAAAAATAACATACTCCCTCCAAACACACATACATACCATTTTAACCATACAGATACTCCCCTCTTGATACATCTTACTGAAGTCTTCGTGAATATTAAACTATTAAGTATATGTCCAATGTTCAAGGAAAATTATTAAAAAAATAATATATTATTTTATATACAAAAGTAAACAGTTAATTAAAATTAAACAAAGAAAACAAGAACTTTTTCTTTAGATTTTCCTTTAGATTTGAAAGCTAAATTATTTTTATTGTCCTTAGTTGATAACTATGGTTTATATGATGAACAATACTTCTCCTGGGGTGTAAATATTTACCAACCACTAGACATCCAGACAACAACTCCATAATGCATTCAAAACATGGACATTGACAGTAATAATCTTTAAAACAAAGTAGAACGATGTCTAAATGTCCGTCTGTCTGTCTGTCCATCTCGGTAACCACTGAACCGATCGGATTCTACTCTTCAGGGTATATACCTATTGGTCCTGTGGTGGTTTTAAGCTATTTTCTTGGGGGGTGGGACACCCCAACCCCCCCAAAAAATGAAAATTCCCCCCCCCAAAAAAAAAAATTCTATGGAAACTACTTCACATAAATTATGGGCAGCAGCACCAGCCGCTACTTGTTTTTTTTATCATGAAAAGCAAATATTGAAATCTATTTCTAATTAGAAATTGCATAAGCCCGTGGTTTTTTAATTGTCTTTTCAAATATTTGATTTCTTTACACCCTCTTTATGCCCCCTATCATCTAGGGGCTCTGTATAAGATAGGTAGAAAAGGGCAGGAAAATAGCATAAAACCATCACATGACTTATGTAAAGCTTTCCTTAATTTCTATTTAACTCAAAAGTTATCGAAATTTAAGCTACAAACAAAGCAACTATTTATATTATAGAAAGAAAAAAATCAATTTAGGAACATTTGTTTATCACAATTAGTATTCCTATCCCAACAAAACAACTTGTGGACATTGCATACCAGAGTAATACACTCATAATGTATTCTATCATAACATAACAAGAACAATATTTAGCACAGCAAAATCAACATTTTATATCAAGATAAATGGATGTTGAATATACGTGTTTATTAAAGCATTGCGAAAATTGTTGTTAATTTTGATTTTTATTTCCCCTGTCATTTGTTGGTCAGTTCGTTCATCCAGTAGGAGGGGAGAGGTTGAGGTAAAGGGGGTTGAGATATGGGATCTTTTTTTAGCCAGCTACGAGTTTCACTTTATTGGAGCACATGATATTATGTAATAGATCCACTGAAAGAAAAGACAAAAAACTTTTATACTCCGATACTGTAAGATTGCGTATTTAACCATGTGTAGATTATAATTATTGATGCAAATGTTTGGAATATTAAGGTTTGTACAATCAAAACCTGGTTCCAAAAAAAGTTGAGGATTTCACATACAGACTAATGTGTCCTTCCTCCTGAGTATTACCGACTTTACCTAAACAAAAATTTTTAATTCTGCTATGTTTTGATCTTTATCACTTGTTTTGTATTGTACAAACACAATATATATTCCAATATTCATAAAGTTGACAATAACAAACCAAATTATACCATAACTCCCCCCCACCTCTCTTCTCCTCTCCCCCCCATTAATGACAACATGTAAATTTCATGATGACTCAAAACATATTTTTTAATTATTTTTCTTGTAATTGCTTCTTAATGAGTTAATTATAAATGCAATGTAGATTAAATATTTTGATAATGATAACAAGTTTTAGAGAAGCTTCATATAATTTGATTCTAAACAATAAGTATAAATAACAAACTTATACTAATCACAATGCCTATGAAGTTAAGCGTGAGGGACAAAGTAAGTAATATAATAGTTGCCCATTATTAAAGGTTTTTTTTCAACAATTCAGCTGTCTAACTTAGTAGAAAAAACCACCTTTATACATAGCGCTACGGACTGTTGGTCAAAGTGAATTATGAAGTAGACTAACTTAAAAAGTCTATAAGAGTTACAATTTTGTTTAATTTTAGATGTTAACGTGTCTAAAAATAAATAAATTATATTTTGAAATAGTAAAAATGTAGGTTACTAAAACTCTACAAGCCCAATGTAAATATTTGAAAATATGTTTCTGACAAATTGATATCGATGACATAATTCTATATTGGTTTCAAAGATGTAATACTTAGGGGTTGAACATGGATTATTACTTTCATAAATAGCGACATATAGAAATTAAATAAACTTTAATTAATAGTCGTGCAAATCTCAAATAAGGACGGATATAGTCGTTGGTACTTTTTAAATAGCTTAAAACAATGTTAAAGCTAATAAGATGCTTCACTGTAAAAGAAAACTATATCGGTTCAGCAGTTTCAGACAAAAAAGCTTACTACTTTATACTTTCACAAAATTAACTGTATACCATACTTTTTAAGAATAACCTTGATAGATAAAAGGAAATCATGATAGCACTTGAAAAATATTGATTCTGTTTAATTTTGGTATAGATTTTAGGTTATATCAATTAGGTCACCCATATACCTTCGATCTAGTTTCAATGTACAGCCAAAATTGTACAGTAAAATTAATACGACCATGTTTTACATTTTGATTTCAAAGTCACTTGACTTGCGACAATAGGGCATATGATAAGCTGGTCTTTTTATAGGTAATGTATGTCCATAGCAAAACAAAATAAAAGGAAAGCAAAGAGCGCAATTATTTAATTTCAATAAATAGATACTGTGCAGATTTATTTTAAAGATTTATAATTGTTTGTAAATCATTTTACTTCCTGTTTCATTCATTCATGTTCCTGACTTTTTGATTTTCTCTAAAACAGATGATTACATCCATGTATTTAAAAAAAAATAGGTTATATGATTCCCGTTGCAAAAAATATTCTCAAAAATTTATATTATAACAAGAACAGATATGGCTAGAAACAGTGCAGCAAAAAAATAAATCATTAATATTTTAAATATATTTTTAATGTAAATATGAATTTTTCAGAGAGAGAGGAGAATTGGGCTGTTTATTAAACTAATCCCTAAAGTTGTAAAACATCGTTTTCATATTCGTTGGCTTTAAACTTAACCACAAACTGTAATATACTTAAGGGGAAATTTTGTGCATCATCATTAGCCATTGTATTTTCCCTTTAGATCCCTGTGACAGTTATATGATTTTACATTATGTAGGACAGACGGACAATTATATCTATATTGCGAAATGCCAGGGTTATAAAGAATCTTTGCTTTTTTATAAATTATCCAATTTTCCTTTTCCAGATGCATTTTTTATGTTTTGCAATTCTTCTTCATGAATATTTTATTATGGACCTTTATCAACCTATGTCATATTATTAAAGCTACTCTACAGACTATCGAACAATTGTGAGATTTAGTGAGTTTCAATAAAAAATGACCGAACATATTATGTAAAGTAATATGATTTTATTTGTCTAAAGCTAAAGATCTCATAAAATGCTGGTCTGATTTGGATGTTCTTTTCTGATATGCTTTATAGATGTACTGGGGTTGTTTTAAGCTTTTTTTTACATCCCTATGGACAAGGGGCGAAGCAACTAGTATTATATGAAGAAGTAATAATTATTTGTCTGTAGCTTAAAATTTAGTTTACTTCTGAAACCAATTTATATTCTCTTTTTAGAGAAACTTTACAAAGATTCTAGTTTTTTTGCCATTCCCCACTCCTTCGAATTCAGAGTTCTAAATATATGATATGGGCACAATCTCTGATTCTTTTATCAAAATATTAATACCCTGTCAAGTATATAAACCTTTTTTTGGATAAGCAATTTCAAGCTTTTTATCGACTTAATGGCTTTAATAAAGGTGGTTGTGGCTGACATGACATATTCAAAATACTTTGCTTACGATATTTACTTCGACATTATGTGAAATAATATATGTACAGCTATTAGATATAGAATTTACAATTTCTGTGAACTTCCAAGAGAGCAGTAATTATTAAATATTTAAAAACCAAAGAAAAACTTTTCCTCTTTTTGCTCTCTTTAGCTCTCTCTTTCTAATCAAATTTCTCTGGTAAAAGCAATTTGAATCAATCACGAACATGAATACACATTCTTTAAAAACTTATTAATAAAAAAAATGATTAAAACTAAATATGACTTTTATTAACCTCATATAGATTAGATTAAATAGTCTGTTTTGTGTATCTGTGTATTTGTAAGTTGTAACAAAGGTTGCCGCAAACTGCTGCACCGATATAGTTCTCCTTTACAGCAAAGCTGTATAAAGGTCCATGGAAGGTTTGTAACTGTCTAAGAAAAGAAAACAACACCTGAAAAAGTATTCCCTCGAAAAAAACTTTTGAAAACTAAAATGTAAAGTGGTGGGTCGTCTACCCCACCTATCACCTCAAGTACACCTAGTGCATTGCCGTAATTCTCAGTTGCTATCAAATACTTATCCTTTTCTGTGATTGCACTATGAGTTTCTCAGAAATGGATTAGCACAGGAAATATTAGGAAGAACAACAATTTAAAAACATACTACTGCTCCTTAGTCAGAAACCTGACGCTTGCAGAGAGAAATGAAATGGTGTAGTCCATAGTAGGTTTTTTAAAAGTGACTTTCAGAAAAAGAACAATTGGCGTTTTCCCTTAATGTACCTTGTTTAGTCTAGAACCAAACCCAAATTTTATATAGAGAAAAAATTAAATAAGGGGGGGGGGAGTATAGTATTTCGTTTTTTATTTATTATTGTATATCAGGTTTGGCATAGGGAAAAAAAAACTACCACTTCCCCTTAATTTCAATTAATTAAAAAAATAAGAGGGGGACTTTAGTACGCGACATGTAGTTAGAGGGAAAGCATCTAATATATGAATCTTTCTTATGATTATGAAACACATAGAGTTGTAGCTAGTAGTGTAAAAATGGTTCAAATTATGACATATTGGTGTTCTTTTTAGAAAATACCTAAATTTAGTTACGAAAGTAATATTTTGCTGAGGAAATAATTAGCTAAAATGTATGATATACTAAAATGGGGGCAAACTTTGGTTAATTATTGATATAGTAATTTAGTTTTTGTCATCCTAGACCAAATTTACAAATTTTAAAATGTGTCCATAAAAATTTAGTCGTGTCTTTTGATTTCTCTTTTGCAGAATTAAAAAAGAAAATTAGGGAGTTTTTTAATTCAATATCTTAAAAAGAAGAAGAAAATGGAGTATAGATATAAAATATAATACTAATTAAAAAAAACAGATCAGCAGGATTTACTCCCTTTTCCCTAAAAACAAAATTACCCTGATTTTGATTTGAATTCAGCCTAAAAGTGAGAAATCAAACATAAAGTATAAAAAATTAGATTTTTTACATGAATAGATAACAAATATTTTATAACAGTATGATATCAAACAGGGTTTTTTACTCAAAAGATAATATAATATTCCACTTAAGGCATTCTATAAGAAAGTAAGTTTTTTTAAGTTAACACCAAAAGAAGTTGTATCAACTTTTTTTTTTATAGCTAGCCGGTCCTTTTAGTAAGTAGTAGATGTAAAATTTTTCATAGAATTCAGATATGCAATCGGTTTTTTTGTAGACCTCTTATTTTTTAAGTAATTTAAGTTTTAAAAAAAAAATTAAGTCGATTTTAAGGTACTAAAATGCAACAAAAAAAAGAAAGAAAATGGCCATTATGAACAAAAATAGTAAGATCTTTAATTTGACACCTTACTTTTTCAATTCTGTCAGGTAATTATTGAAAAAATCGATTTTTTTAAACCCACGAGAATAAAAACTTTGAACTCAATTTTATCATTTCACAAGTAAAAAAATATGGGTTCATATATACCTTTAGAATCAGAAAAATATTACGAATCCATTGTAAGCAAAATTGAAAAAAAAAGTTTACAATATAGTATATAAACTACAATAAAAGGAATTATATGAAAATATCATATTATATTGTACAGGCAACGTCTTAACTTTTGAATTGAGTATAAAAATGGGAAGGGGGTATAGAGTGGGTAAATAGGGGGTAAAAAAGGGAAGACGATAGTGTTGCCAGAACAAAAAATACAATTGGCCATTTTTATATTTTTTTATTTTTTTACTTTTTTTCAATTTTGCTTACAATGGATTCGTAATATTTTTCTGATTCTAAAGGTATATATGAACCCATGTTTTTTATGTCTGTTTGAGAAAATATTTAGGTCTAAAGTTTTTATTAAACCGAGGTTAAAAAAATAGATTTTTTCAATAATTACTCAACAGAATTTTAAAAGTAAGGTGTCAAATTAAAGATCTTACTATTTTTGTTCTTACTGGCCATTTTCTTCTTTTATTTTGTTGCGTTTTAGTATCTTAAAACCGACTTAATTATTTTTTTAAAAAACTTAAATTACTTAAAAAATAAGAGGTCTACAAAAAAAACGATTGCATATCTGAATTCTATGAAAAATTTTACATCTACTACTTACTAAAAGGACCGGCTAGCTATAAAAAAAAGTTGATACACCTTCTTTGAATTGTTATTATCAAAAAGCATGCTTTAATTGGAGATTTTAAATTATTATAAGTTTTGTTATGAAACAATTATTAGTTAATATAAATTATTTATTAATATAAAAACGGGACCTAAAAGTTTGAGCATTAAATGAATGGATTTTACCAACTTGAAGACAATTGTCCTTGATTTCAATATAGATCTAAAAATAAAATAAAATATAAAAAATAACCCAAATCTAAAAAATGTCAAGGAAGAATTTAGGAATTTTAGCGCCGTAAGGCACTTGTCCAAATTTTATTTCTAAATGTTAAAATAGATTTATAAAAATAACTTATTTAAGCGTAAAAATAGGTGTTAATGTAACGCATAGTTTTTCCATTAATTATAAAAAGCGTCATAATTTTTTTCCTCTAAAGGATAGCTTCTCCCTTCTCGAGGTATCTCTCGAAAAATAACCATCATCAAAAACACCATTGTAAAGAGTCTACTAATATAAGATCTTAAAATTGTTACAAGATTTTTTTATGCTAAATTATATCAACCCTCTGAATCAAGATTAGTTGAATTCCGAAGTGTGCTCTGTTGAAGGATAAGGGGGCTGTCTTATTATATTTTAGATTAAAATATAAATATTTTTCTTTAAAATCATAGGTTGCATTTTTATTTAGTAGAAATAGATTCTTTTATAACTTGGATCTTAAACCAGATTTTCATGTTCTCTAATGAAGTGAAACACACAGCGGGCTAAACAACGATCTCCCTTCCATCCTCTTTACCCAAGGTCCTTTTTTCTCAATAATCCGCAGACAAGCCAACTTTTTTTTCTCAATAATCGAATAGTGAGCTTCTGTCAGGCCCTGTGTAGGAGTGTTAATAGCGTTTACCGCTATTCTATACCTTGCGTTATCAAAAGGGCAGGTTTTAACCTATCTATCCTTTGAAATTAGAAGACGTACGTATCAGCCTTCCTACCTGCAAAGCAATCCTTTAAATGTTGGTTCAGTATGTAGTTAATCCTAGTCCCGACTCTCAAGGAAACCCAATTCTAACCGATAAGGTCCTCCCTTACTTAACGGTTTGCCACTAATTCCCTCGACAGTGTTATATTCGAGCTAGGTAAATTATAGAGTAGTTTTTTAAACGAGTTTACCAATTAATAACTAATTCCTATTATTTTATAATTTTATTTTACAAGACTTAATTTAAACACAAAACAATCACAAGATATTAATCAGATTTTAATTAAATTACAAGATCTCAAGATTTAATAATATTAGATTTATATAAATGGTGGAATAATACTTATGAATTAATTTACAAGACAAAACAATTCAAGATTTAATGATATTGGATATATAAAAGGTGGAATTATATTTATGAATTAAAGGACAAGACAGAACAATTTAGATTCGAAATGGTTGCAATAATTTAGAATTAGACCAAAACAAAATTGTACACAAAACTTAATTAACACAAAATATTATCAATCAATGTATACTTAATTACAGGCGTGATAGGTATACCTATCTCAAGGATTCTTAATTACTTAAGTATTAATTACTATTCAAAGTTGTTTCTTTATTTTAAAATAATAATCAATCAATAGCGTCGGACTTTTACTGAGGCTTTTAAAACAAAATCTTTTACTTATTGCTTTAGCTTTTGATTTATATTAAATAATCAACCAATGGTGTTAGACGTTTACTGAGGCTTTAAATAAATGTTACTTAAAACTTTAGCTTAGGATTTAAATTAAATAATCAACCAATGGTGTTGATGTTTACTGAGGCTTTAAATAAATGTTACTTAAAACTTTAGCTTAGGATTTAAATTAAATAATCAACCAATGGTGTTGATGTTTACTGAGGCTTTAAATAAATGTTACTTAAAACTTTAGCTTAGGATTTTAAAATCAAAATCAACCAACGGTGTTAGATTTTTACTGAGGCTTTAATTAATATTACTTAAACTTTTGGCTTAATAAAATAGTTATCAAATGTCAATTATTTCAGGTAATCAAATTCAACCACTGGTGTTTGGTGTCTTTGGATATGATTAAGGTAAATTTAATCAAAGTTTTGGAGTAAAACTTACTGGATTTCTATAACTCAAGAATTAATTTTCTATGGACAATGTTCTACAAGCAAGATGCTTTAAGTTTGGTGGCTGTGAGAAGAGTCAAGAATTTCCAGAAATCTTTGCCTTTTATACTTTTTGGGGACGCTTGTTGCGCCCCCTAGACGTCTGGTTCTAACCATAATTAATAGCCATCTTGGCTATCTGTTGCTGTAATTGTCACATATCAGACGTCTAACTTTTATGGTTGTTGGTTTTAGCCGTCTAAATAACTGGTATTTTCACTTTTTAGCATGGTGAAATTTCGCATGCTAGACGTCTAGTTTTTGATCTGTGGATAACTGTTGTTGGGATTGTCACTTTTCAGGGTGAAACTTTCCCTTTTTTCACTTTCCTTCTGTCTAACAAGTGGATTTGTTACTGGGTTATGAACCCTGGTATGTGACAAAGTTCATTGACTTCCTAATATAATTTCATCTTGACAACCATTCCTCCCACCAAAGGCCTGTAATATTTTAAGTTTGATTATAAAGGAAATGGTTGCGGTTTTCAAAATTAAAGATGTAATAAAAAAGAACGAATAAAAGAATTGTTGATTTTGAACTTTTTTATCCTTGTTACTTATACAATATTTTAATAAAACAAACATTTTATAGGATACATTACTTGGATGTTGCATTTTGGACAAGGTCAGCTATGTTATAAGGTAAGTGTTTTAAAGCTTACTTTTTACATTATACTCCTCTTTACAAAAAAAGAGAAAAAAAAAATTAATTGTCTTGCCAAGTATATTTTTTTTGCATAAAAAGAGAAAGAGAAAAAAAAGAAAATTTTTTATGTAGTACCTGTAATACTAAAAATTTGGTAATTTATTCCTTGCTGTGGGCAATGATGATGAGGCGGGAAAGCTCTGCTAGTGTGATCTTGTAGGCGATCCTGCTGGGTAGTATCAAACAACATGCTCCTTGGGGCATGCAGTTGAGGAGCTCTCGGAAGGTGATGGATGAAGACAGGTATAATCTGTAGACTGTTTCTTCATTGGTTTCTGTGAGCGTTCTGATGGCCTGCAGTAACTCAGGCAGGCGATATGCACGTGAGTAAGTTGACATTTGCATCAACAGGTGACGTTTTGCTGGCACGGTGTGGTTGATCAATGGCATGCTGGGCAGTATCAGGAATCGTGTGGTCATTTTCTCCAGGTACTTGGTGGAGAAGTTTGGAATTGTGGGTAATACTTCTCTGTTGGCATGATGCCAAAGGCTACACATTTCTCCTTCGGGTGTGAGAGGGTATCTTTTTGGAGGCTCCATGACTTGGAATTTGAAATTATTCAGTGTGACACTGACAATAGTGCGATCTTGGTGTATGTGCTTCAAGGAAGGAATCCACGAGTGTGGACAACTGGTGTTGGCGAGTCTCACCAAGTTTGCTCCCTGGCTGTATACCATGGTTGGTACATATAGACCCTGCGTGACGGCGTATGAGGTTGTTTGGGCCTCATACACCGTCAGCTGGTCTGTCACTAAGTCCCATGTGCATGATTTAGCTGTCCCCCTGGAGAAGTTTGATACATGGCTCAGCTGGTATGTTTTGATTATATTGTTGCTGAGTATTATCTGGGGACAGCTATTCTTCAGTGTGCTCATGCCTTCTTGGTTTACTTTCGACATGTCCTTCGTTATCTGGGGGATGTTGGTCATGTCGGTGTTTATTTGCTCGACCACAGCTAATGGGGGAGGATATATCATGTTGACGAAAAATGCCCTTTTTTCATTTAAGTCGCTGATTGTGAAGCCGTCCATTAGTTTTCGTTTGAGGGAGTAAATCTTTTTGCGCTTGGAGGGTTGTTCTGCTGATGGAATGGGTGGCCTTCCTTTAGGGGTTACCTCTGTATTTTTGGGCGAGTTAGGGGCTGATATTATGTATTGTGGGCTTCCCGGAGGGGTTTTTGGACCAAAATTGGGTTTATAGGATGGCGAATTTGAAGGTCCGGGGGGGCATTCTGGGGACTTTCTAGGGGGCGTGCTGGTGCGTGCTGTGCCTCTAGGGCTTGGGGGGTGGTAATCGGGTGATGAGCCACGGGGTTTTGTCCACGAGTAAGTCTTCTTTAAGCGTTTATTAGGGGCGCCGCCGCCTGAAACATTTAAAGTATAAGTTTTATATAATATCACAGTTAGTTTACATTGTATCACATTGAGTTACAAGAAATTTGGGAGGAGCTTTGCTCTTTTACTAAAATTGAAATAATATATGTTTTTATCAACAAAAATGATATTTGGAGAGATAATTTTTAAATTTGTTTACATATGATTTTTGGCAGTGAAAGGTCAATGGGGAATAATTTATATTTACATCAAAATATAGTTATTTTGTGGTTAAGATTTAGCATAAGTTTAACAATGTTTACTAGTAAGTGCAGGGGTTGGATATTGGAAGATATTTTCATATTTAAATTGAAAGAAAATTTTCATTTTTGATATTACAAATAGATTTTATTGGTAAATTTTAATATTTTAATAAGTTGTTAAATTTGTAGGGTGTTATAAATGGAAAATAAAAAATAAAAAAAATATATATATAGATAGGATGAGAGATAAATATTACAGTGTAGTCATAATATTACAAAAAAAAATTCAGGGGGGGGGTAAATGGGAAATAATTTTATGGGTCTCCAAAAGAAATATTTATAGATAGGATGTGAAGATAAATGTTAAATTGTAGTTAAAATAATAATAAAAAAAATGCGGGGGGGGGGTAAATGGTAAATAATTTTATGTGTCTCCAAAAGAAGTATTTATAGATAGGATGTGAAGATAAATGTTACATTGTTGAAAACTTACAAATTATGGGGGGTTGGGTAAATGAAAAATAAATTTTATATATCCCCAAAAATAATGTTTATGGATAAGTTTTAGCGATAAATGTTACAGTATAATCAAGACATTACAAAATGTGGAGGGGGGGGGTAAATGAAAAATAAAGTTTTCTATATGTAAAATAAGCCTTTATAATTGATGTGTAAGAAGAAATATGTTATTGGAAAATTAAATATTTTGTGTAATAGTAACTTTTAGATTAGCTTGCCTACAGATTATCAATTATAAATGATAAATCTACACTTTTTGTTCGGTTCAAATTTTTAATAGGCTATTTGTTAGCGAGAGATAAATATGAAAAATAATAGAGTTACCTGATTTTTTAGGACTTGTTGGGTCCAGTGGTTGTATTTCATCGTCAGACTGAAATAATATAAAGGTAAGGAAAAGGTAAAAAAAAGAATATTATTGTGTAGATGGGAATAGTAAAATTGTGGGTTGAAAACATTATTTATAACTTGTAAATAAAAAGATAAAAAAATGAACCAATATGGTTTAAAGGTGTGGGTGAAATAAAAGGTTTAGGGGTAGGGGGGGGAAATTTATTTTGGACCAAATGACATATTTTAGTGATTCTATATGAATCTATTGTCGGGTTAAATTACATGCTTTCTATATATTAGGATTATACTAAAAAAATTTATACTTACAAAGCAGTCATATACTGGATATTTCTGCGCCATCATTGAAAATGAGTGCTGTCTTTTTTCCTAGCTTGTCTTTTCCGGATCCTAATGAGTTAAGTTCTGAAGATCTTGGAGCCGTTGAAGGAGTGGTTCTAGATGGAGCTGGAAAATCTGTCCCCAGGTAATCTGTAAGACATATAATATGTAAGGAAAAAAAATGTATTTTTTGAAAATATCTATTTATAAAAAATTCTTATTATTTTAGAGGTTTCAGAATTGACTTGAATACGTGGTTGCTTATCGCGATTCTCGTCCTTGTTCTTCTCTTGGTCTTAACGCAATTGTGTATGATTTTCGTTAAGTTAGGAGGTATGTTTCTAATTAATTAAATATTTATGATAAAGGATATTTTTTTACTTTTCTATCAGTATTTTAAATTTCCTTATACGGAAAGGAGGGTTAAAATAATGCATGCGCTGTATGCCGCGTAAAATTTTTTACTAGTAATGAACTAAAATTCGCGTGGGTTTCATTGTTTATTATAAATCATTGGAGTGAGGATATTCTTTGTAAAAAAAAATTTAATTTTTAGCGTTGTTTGAGCGGTGTTTTCGAAGGACTAACAATATTCGGAGAGTGGAGGAGGGAAATGGAGGCCATATTGAAATAAATCCGTTGAACCCTGCTGGACCTAACATTTACGACGATGTCGAGTTTTAATTAGTGAATTCAAATCGTATTTAATAAAATTATACAAGTTAGTTTAAATAAGAGGTCAACAGAAAATTTGAGGATTTTATTATATTTAATATAAAAATTTGAAAGTAATTTGGGTATTTTTATATGGTAAAACTTGTATAGATTTGTGAAATACGACTTAATCTGTGTGTGTTTTCTATTTAAAATCATTATTAAAAAAAAATTTACCTGATTATTTTCAGCACTTTAGTAATGAAGTTGATTTAATGTTTTCTTCAAGGCAGAGTAATGATTATCATATGTGATTTTAATTTTTTAAAGTAGTTTTCACTGAGTATTGTGTCTATCTTTTTAACTTTTGTAACTGTTTTCTTCTATGATTATTCACTATAACTTGATTATGTTTTTGCTTTCAGAATTATTTTGCGATTATGGATATATATAGTGTCCTGTTTGATGTTGAGGATGAGACTGGGGGCGAGGAGCTGGGGGTCGGAGATTTTAAGTCGGAGTTTGAGGGGGATGGAGGAAGCGGAGGGACTGTGTTATCCGGTGGGGCTGGTAACACTCTGACGATTAATGTGGTGGTGGGGGGCAGCGTTTTGGCGATCTGCGTTTTTTCAATGTAAGTAAAAATTTTTATTGTTGGTTAATATCGTTATTTTTAAAAACAAAGTAGCAGTCCAGAAATTGTTTTTGTGTGAAGTTGATCTTTGCTAATTTTGTGTTGGCTTCAACAAAGAAGGGTGTGTTTTTCAAGTTGACTAAATCTATATTTAAAATTCCATTCGGGAAGTCTATTGCTTGTAATAGTAAACCATGTTCTAGTTGAGGGCGTTCAAGTTGTATTAAGCATAAAAATCTTTCATCAAAGTTGATCTCGATCTTGGAATCGAGCTTGGTGTGTCCTGGCAGGATTACGAATGATGTAAGGGAGGTTAAGTAGTAGTCTGCCTTTATTTGTTCTATTTTAAAGTATGGTGAGCCGTGGATTATTAATTCATACATCTAATATTTTTCTTTGTTGTTTTAGGTTGTTGCGGATGCTGTTCAAGCACTTTTGGAAACAATCCACCGGTAAGATTTGTTTTTAAATTTCGAATGGGAATTGGGTTTGATTGTTTAAAATGAAACGTTTAAACAGGTAGTCTATTAGTTTGTAGGTACCATAAATGTAAAATAATACGGACGAGATTAGGGCCGTCACTAAAATAATTGCTACAGGCAGTAAAAATAAGATTGCTATCAGAATACCGATAATTTGGGCTGGGTTCAGTTCATCAGTATGGTTGATGACAGTTTTCATAGATTGAATATTTTTTTAGTCGCCAACCGTGAGATCGATGCTGTTGGGTCTGGAGGTGCTGCTGATGAATTAATCCAGGTACATTTTAGATTCTGGAAAAGAAATAATTATTTTGTCGTTATAATTAAAAGGGAGATGCGTTAAAATCAAAAAAGATATACAATTTAAGAGTTATAATGCAAGAAAATGTACATAAAAAACTTAATATGGAAGGAAAACTTAAATATATAATATTTTTTTAGCTGGAACCTGTCAGCGCCAAGACCTGCACCCAGCCCCGCCCCGGACTGGTGAGAAAGGTAAGAATAGGGTTTAATTTATTAATGGTAGGTAGTTAAGCTTTAAAGAATATTATGCAAGTTTATTCGGTTCTTAAGAATACTTTATTATTTTAGAGGTTAACTGCGTTCGAGCCCAGGCGGATTAATTTTGTAAGTTTGTATTTCATTTATTGGTTAGGGAGGGGATTGGAAGGATATTAATAAGTAGTTAAAATAATTGCTTAAGTTATTTATAGGTTTAGTTAGTAAATTTCTCGATTAAAATCTTATTTAATATTTTAGGATGAGGTCTGAAGCGCCTGTTTGTTTTAAAAAGAAGAATTACTACTGATCAAATTTCCACATGGGGGGGGTTCAGTTTAAATTGTTTTTCTTCTTAAAAAATACTAGGGCTAAATTTAGGTAAATTACATAAGTAAAGATCTTCGATGGGTTAAGTTATTAATTTGTTAGGAGGGTTTAAGTTTAGGATACGTATTTAATTTAGGATTAGCAGTTGGATAAGAAAAAAAATATGTTGGATTGTATTAACTTTTAGTGGGGGTGAAAATAGGGGGGGGTTGTAGAATAAAGGATTGTAGTGGTTTAGTATATGAATGAAAAGAAATTTTTACAGGATAAAAGGAAACGAAAGTAAAAAAAAACATGGGTAGGTATTTAAATACGTAATTTTAATTGTAAAATTGTTCGGAAAGGTGGGGTTAAATTTGGGGGGGGGTAATAAAATTGAAAGAATTAAGATTTCTTTTCGGGCGCAGAGATTTAAGTTAGGACGAATTTAATTTTAAGGTGGGATATTTTAAAATTTAAGGAATTAATATTTCTTCTCGGGCGCAAGGATTTAAGTTAGGAGGAAAATAATTTAAGGTGGGATATTAAAATTTTAAGGAATTAATATTTTTTCTCGGGCGCAAGGATTTAAGTTAGGACTAAATTAATTTTAAGGTGGGATATTTAAAATTTAAGGAATTAATATTTCTTCTCGGGCGCAAGAATTTAAGTTAGGACTAAATTAATTTTAAGGTGGGATATTTAAAATTTAAGGAATTAATATTTCTTCTCGGGCGCAAGGATTTAAGTTAGGACGAAATTAATTTTAAGGTGGGATATTTAAAATCTAAGGAATTAATATTTCTTCTCGGGCGCAAGGATTTAAGTTAGGATGAATTAAAAAATGAGAAAATCTTTACTAGAATGTTATCAACCTATGTATTAATTATGATGTATATTTTTAGAGGAAAAGACCACTACATTCCTGACAACTGAATAACATTTTGTTTGGGGGGGGGGGGGGTTTAGGCTATTGAACATTATATCTTAATATTGATGGGTAGCGTTAGATTTATTATTGTAATGAAACTAAGTGTAAAGAAAAATTTATCAAGGGATTTGAAGGGAAATTTAAAGGTTGTAAAATTAGGGGAAATTTGTATGGGATAAGGATTAAGATTTTAGTGCTTTGAAAGAAAATAAATTTAGGGGGTTAATTTACTTTATGTATATTATCAGGTTTGGAATGGCTTTTTCTCAAAAAATAAAAGAATTTTAGTCTTTGACTAAATTCTTAAAGTTATTTAAAGTAAAATATTTAAGATTTGGTGTTTTAAGATTTGGCTTAAGTTAAATTAAAGGACTATTTCTGTTTTTAAAATTCAAAATTTGATATTCAAAATTCCTTATTATCAGGTGTGTGTCTCAAGGTTTGGGCGTCCTGGAGAATTTATACCGTAATATTTTAAGAAAGTCTTTATCTTCGAAATTATGAAACTTAAATATATTTGGTAAGTATTTGCGTAAAATTTAAGTAAAAGCTAAAAATGGAGTGCGTCATTTTAATGGCGTGGGTTGGATGGAGGGTTTAAATAAAATCGTTTAAAATTTTAAAATATTCTTCAGGAATGTTAACGAAAGACACACCACTGTATAATAACGGAAGTAAAATATGATAGATTTTAATTTATCATTAAATTGATATTGGTAAAGACAAGGAAAGAAACTTGTTTCGAGATACATTAATTTAACACCTATTTGTATAAATGGAGGTAAAAATAGATTTTTATTAGCTTCTTAGCGTTCGGAAATAATTTATTTGAATAGATGGTTAATTAAAGGGAACAAGAAGAATTATGGGTGTTAGTTAAGTGCTATGTAAATCAAGTAGCGTTTAAAATCTGTTGTATTAAGGGGAATCATTCTATTGTACTATAAGATTTATGGGTTATGGTGTTAAAATATTTTGAGAGAAGCTAGTGGAAGTTTGTATTTATCTTCATTATTTTAACAAGGATGTAAATTTTCAAAATTTATTTGTAAATATGTAAAGTTTGTATAAATTCAACTAAAATTTGCAATTTTTAAAGATTTTAAAGTTTAGAAAAGATCGTTTTTATATATATTATTAACATTCTTGTGATAAAAATTGTACCTAAGAAATTTGTATATAAAAGATTAGAGCATTTGACTAAATTACGCTTATATTTCAAAAGAACTTGTACCTGTTTTTAGTAATTATGTGACAGAAATTTATGTAACGTTATTTTTAAAACGAAAATTAAAATAAAAGTGGTTTATAAATAATTCACGTTTTCTTTTCTTATTATAACTGTAAAATAATTAATTAAAATTTGATAAAGAATTAAACAAGAGAGTGTAATAAAATAATTTTGAGGTAAATGTTTTCTTATGAATATTGTTTGATTCTTTATAAATGTCTTCGGAAAGGTTAGAACTAGTTTTAGCGAAAGAAAAATGTTTTAAAAAATTTTTCTACTTCTTTGGAATAAAAAATTGTTTTAGATTTACGGAAATGTCGAGGTCAGGATTTATTTTAAAAGATCATAAAGGTTGAATGTTTTCAAATTTTAATTAAAATATTAATCTTTAAATGGTCGTTTTAAAAGATAAATACGATTAATCGATTGCGTCTTTTTTCTTTATTCGATAATGCCTAGTTGTATTTTTCCGACACATAAATTTTAATGTAAATCTGCTTTTAAGATCTCGTTAAAAAAACTGATTTTATGAAAAGAAAAGGTGTTATAATAAACCAAGTTGAAATGTAATACCTATTTATTTTATTTTGATTAAGATTAAAAAAAAGGTTGTATATATTTTGAGTATGATTCTAAAATTTGTACTATTAAGTGGTTGAAAGTAAGATTAAAGTTTATTGAGTAGGAGCAGGTTAGTATGAATACAATGGGTGAAAAATACATTGTAAAATTTTGGTTAGGAATAAGTAGGGGCAATTTAACTTGTGTGTTTAGTGGACCAAAAAAGATTTATGGCACGAGGATACAATAGGCTTGTGCGGAGGGGAGGGGGTTATAAAATTTATGGGGTGGTATTAAGATATTTAGATAAATATTGTAGATTTCGTTATCTTTATGGTTATAAACATTAATTTAAATGGTAGATTGTAAGATTTATGCGGTAAATATTTGGTAAGAAAATTGACAAGAAGTTTTCATCTGCCGAAAATAGATGTAGAGAAACCGTTGGCCAAATAACTAAAGATTTATGTTAGTAATCAAGGAGAACTGGAAATTTGGATTACAGGATGGAAATAAGTTAACCGTTATTGAATATTTGTTTGCAAGAATGTTCTATAAAGCTTAGATTGGAAAAAAAAATTTCTTAATAGTATGGAATTTATCTTATATGTAAATATTGGATCGATTTTAACATGTAGTTATAAACGGATTAAAGGTATGAATAATAGAGCTTGGATTTCATTAGAGGAGAGCGGTGAGAATTGCGTGTTCTATAATGCTTAGGATTTAATAAAAATAGGTAATAATGCGATTAAAGAAATTATTAGATAAGAATAGAAGGTTTAATTTTCTATTTCGTAGAATTATAAGTTAAAAATGCTTCATAATACTTAACAATGAGATTAATATACAGGTGAGAAGTTAATTCGAACTGTTCGTTAATTTGATAAAAAAAATAAATGAGCGTTTGAAGGTTTAATGCAAAGCGTGTTTTATATTGCTTAGTAAAAAAAATAAAGATTAGGTCAGAGATTTTTATTTATATGAAAATAAAAAAGGCAGTGTACAATTAAACAGATAGATAATAAGGTGATTAAGGGTTTAATTTCACGTATATATAAAAAAAAATATTATTAGGTATGTAAAGGGGAAAATTATTTGCTAGACGCGAAAACATGTTTATGTATATTAGAAAAAGATTAAGCGTGTTCTATACAGGTTAGGCTAAATTAGAATGGATCGATTCCAGTATGGGAGGTATGTACACAGTAATTGTTAAAACTATATTATACAATAATTAGGGTGGATCGATTTCGAGATTAGACTAATTATACTTATAATTATTAGGAGGGGTTAATTATAAACTTGATGCTTGGGACTTAAGTTAGTTAGTCAATTAATATGGTGGATATTAAGGAATGTAATTCAATAGAAATGTGCTTAGATGCATTGAATTATTAAAGTGTGTAGTATATAGCTTAGATTCACTCATATGATTAGTTTGAATTGGTTGGAATCGATAATGGTTTAATAAAAGAAAAATATAACAGAAATAATGTACAATAATTATATTAATAAATACACAAACAAAATTGTAATTTAAAGAGTATCATTTGTCGTATTTCTAAAAAATGTGTCGCTATAAAGATTGATGTCAAATCCGAATTTTTTACGTTCTGAAATAGACATAGCATCGAAGAATATGTAAAATACATAATAGAAATAAGGCAGATGGTTTCGGAGGATGAAACTAAGTACTCTAGGTGCGAAATTTATTGTAGGATTTAGCTGTTTATAAATAATAGCGGCATTACATAAATTAGCAATAAAAATGAGGTCTTTATGTTTTATAATGATCTCTAGATTAGGTTTTAAGATTCTATCTCTAAAAAGATCTTTTTCAGCTGGCGTAAGGTGTTTAAATTTCATTAAGGATCTGTCTATTATTTCGTCAATGTTCAATATATTGTTTCTGATGGTGCTGGATATGTTATACATCTGAAACAAAAAAAAAGAATTATGCATGATTTTTTCTTACCATTTTAATAATATTATTTTCCATTGGTACTCTTTTACAATGACGTGTAGATTTGAAGAAAAGTTTTTGCACTATGGCTACAAGAATAACTACTAATCCTACAGCTGAAATGTCAATTAATATGCCTACGTAATTATCTTCAACATATTCAAATTATTTTTAACTTTATCTTCTTTTTTCTTTAAATAATTTGTCATATAATCTATTCTATTGTGAGAAAATGTAGATTCCTCGACATCTTTTGCTGAGTTACGCTTGAAGGATACTAAACCAATCTCCATGTCAATGAATGATAAATCACCATCAAAAGTTATATGCGCAGGTAAGTCTGATTGAGCTAAATCAAGATGTAATTGATTATTTATAGCATTAATAGTTAATTGGCTGGCTTTATGTAGCAGAACTCCTTCATTTGTTGGTGTAAAGGTGTTTGATGGGTTATATTGAAATTCACAAAATTTTAATGTATCATTAAAATTTTCTGAGTTTAAAGCTGTTAGACATTTATTAAGATTTATCCTTTGTTTATAAGATAAAGATTTATCTGATGGCTTAGTATATTTATGTAATGAAGGGTCAAAAAGATAACCTTCTTCTAAGCCAAAATTATTATAATATACAGGAAATAGTTTGTTTCCTGATTTTTGGTTGTGATATTCAATCTTTTTAATATAATACGTAGGTATACCATCCCTAATAAATGAATCAATTATTTTAATGTCTGTTTTAGGTGTGTTGTATTCAAAAGTTGAGATGGCAGAGGCCAAGCGGTCTGTGATTATGTTCTGTTTGGCTTGTTTTATGGCTTCATAATATGAGTCCAGGTTAGTAAATAAATAACTTAGTGTTTCTTGCATAAATCGAAATTGGATAATAATTGATGTAAAGGATTGACCGTTGGCTTTAAAAGCGTCCCAAGTAGCATATTTATCAAAGGTTACTTTTGTGACCGCATTTAAATAGTCTAATGCATTAAGGGTATCATTTAAAAATTTTTCAGATACTTCAAATTTACCAAATTGGTGATAAGGCGATGGAACCTCTTGTGTGTAATATTGCTGTAATTCAGTAAATTTTTTGTTTATTTCCAAAATTTTTTGTATCTGAGTATTTACTAATGATAAATGTACATAATACTCATTTGTTATTAGCGTGTTATATTGTAGGTCTGTACTTGGAGGCAATGGAAATTTTGAATTTGCTTGATCATAAATATTGAATACTGTTGTATTAATTTTGTTAATGTCAGGTAATTTACATTCAAGTTTTATAATCGTTTCAAATTTATAATCATACATATTAGTAGTAATAGTGTCGATTAAGAAAAATTGCAAAGAAAATATTGAAGATGGAAGGATTAATATTAATAGATATTTTAATAGCATTATGAATCAAAAATCTTAATATCAACTTTTGAATTAAAATTTACCTTTTTATTCTGATTTTGTGCTTTTTTAAGGGCTGATCTTGTTACAATCTGTTTGTCTTCGTCGTTGTGGTCTTCAGGTAGGTCAACGGGCTCTATGGGGACAACTCCGTTCTCAAGTTCCTTAACAATTGCAATTTCGTCGTCAATAATTTCCTCAGGTGTGTTAAATATTTCTTCAAGAACTATATTATCTGATGATAAAAGATTATCTAATTCTTCTTTATTTATTTCCTCATACTGTTTTAGGCAAATATTTTTAACAGAAAGGGGGAGGGGGTCAAATAGGGGGTCTGAAGGAATGTATTTTTTTATCTCATTTCTGTTCCTTCTTAATTGTTTATTATTTAAATTAGATATAGCTTTTACTACTACAGCTTTTTCAGGGAGTTGTACAATAACAAAGGGTGTTTGATAATAAGTTGTTTTTAACGGTCGTGTATTACCTAAGATTTTGGATTTATCTTTTACAAATACAATGTCTCCAATTTTATAATCTCTGGTAATTCTGTTTTTGTTTTTGTATGTTGTTCTATCTACATTAACTTTTTCAATTTTTAATTGTGCTTCTTTCCATATTTTTTGTAGAAAGTTATGTTTTTCTTTTATTTGGTCAATGTGGATATGAGCATTAGGATGTATTTTAGGTAGGTTGTCTGATAGAAGCGGATTTTCTGACAAATGTACACCTGGTCCAAAGATGAGTTCAGCTGGAGAGTAGCCTGTTTTGTGAATTTTTGAGGTATTATGCAATAGACTGACAGAGCAGCAGAGGAAACTCCAATTGAATGACGGACTGATTGCCAAGACTTTTTTGAAATATGTTTTAAAAAGTCCCACGTACCTTTCTATCCCTCCATGGGAAAATCCTGAGAAGGCTGAGGAATAAAACATTCTACATTTTAAGAAAGCTAAAGTTGAGATTGTCTTTTTTGATACAAAGAATGGGGCGTTGTCAGCAAGTATGCTTTTTGGGTGCCAAAATTGAAATATGTAATTTTGAAAAATATGTAAGAATTCCTCGCTTGTCTTATTGACTACGGGGAAGCAATTAATGAAATTTGTAGCTGGACATTTTACAATCAGTATATGCACAAAACCACTACTACTAGGAAGACTTTCTATTAGGTCCATGTGTAAAATTTCACCTGCCTGGTCACTGATTGGATAGAATCCTAATTTTTCATTTTTGGAGTACTGATTTACAAGCTGACATGCATAACAAGTTTTTGTAAACTTATCAACATATTCTTTTAGTAGAGGATGAAAGTAATTTTGGAGATTAAGAATCATTTTATCTTTGCCAGAATGGTTCGTAGCAAGGTGAGCAGAAGCTATATATGCATATAATAGCTTAGAAGGAATATAGAGTTTTGGAATGTCATCTTTGTCAATGTAATATAAAAGTGCATTTTTAATTTTGTATTTGTTATTGTTATGTACATAAGTGTCTTCCGTTAATGCTTGGATGTAAATGTCTTTGTATTCTAATTTTTGTTCATCAATAATTCTTTGAGTGGTTAGAATTTTTTCTAAATCTTTCAATGGTTGAAAGATTGAAGTTAAATTTTCAATTATTTTATTGTATGAAAGACTAGAGCCTAAGACTTTTTTGCTGAGTTTTGTCTCTTTAAAATCTTTTTCAAATTTTTCTCTAGAGATTTGAGATAAAAGGTTAATATGTACTTCAGGAATGGAGTATGCTGTAATGTTGTTGACTGATAATGATTTTTCAGGTTTTGGTTCTTTGTACTCAACAAACTGTGGATGTTGTATTACCCATTGGGCCCAGTCGCCAATGGTCATCTCCTCAGCAGGCATATTGTCATCTAAGCTGTCCTTCACATACAGAGGTAATTGTATTTTTACTCTTTCATGTTTTGGAACTTGAAATTTTCTGCTTAGATAATCTGCTGGATTATTTTTTGAACTTAAAAATGCAAGTGTGACAGTTTTATGGTCATGTTTAATAATTAATCCCCATCGTTTCATTTTTCTACATGATTTTGTGACTCCTTCATTATACATCCAGAGGACTGTTTTATTGTCACATAATGCTAGAGTTGGGTCGAAGCCTCGAAGGTGCTCCGTAGCATGTAAGGCATCTAGAAGTGCATTAAGTTCTAGAGTATATATGGCATTACTTTCTACTGTTTCAGGTATAGACTTTGTGTGGTAGCAGATAATTTCAAAAGTTCCTCTGTGTTTGCTGAGCTGATATTCTGGGTAAGAAATATTTATTGCTGGTCTTACAATTAGGGTGTCTTTTGATTCATAAAGTAGAAAAATGAGGGGTGCTGCACTTTTAAGTTTAGGTGCATTAAAGATAATTTGTTTTTGGTTATTGAATTTATCTGTTGAGTTTATTATTATTACTGATTTGTATAGTACACGTGCTAGAGCATCAAAAACATTTAAATCTTTGTCTATGGAAATTACTCCTTTTTCCATATTTTTAATGAAATCTTTCATCATATGACGGTTTGACATGTATGTGTTTTCTAATATCTGCGGGTGGAGGATGTGGTCCCTAATATAGGTCACCATTTTCTTACAAATTGTATTGAATTCTGTAGGGCAATTTGAGACTTTTAGTAATAACTTGAGACTATGACTAAAAGAGTTTTTTACATCTTCACCATATCCTAAAGTTTTATCTAATAGATATTCATGTTTAGGTGGTTGAGATGTTTTTAAATCTGCCATGAATGCTTTGTGAGATTGATCTGCTCTTGGATAAAAGATAGGTTTATAAGGTAATTTTAAATCATAAATTATTCTGTGTGTTTTATCGTCCATGTTGATGTATTCTGGGACTTTTAATTTTGGGAATTTTGCTGGAATAATTTGTGCTAGGACGCAGCTATACTGAGAACCTGATGCGCTGGCGGCATCTGTCATAAGAATTTTGGGAACTCCAGGTTGTACAATTTTTGAGTACAATGGAGCTGATGATAAGGTTTTATTTAATTCCAAAATTACTTTTTTATGTGAATCTTTCATAATGAATTTTGTTTTATCACTTGTGAGTGCTGTTATGTGTTTTATGTCTTTAAATACGTCAAATCCACAAACTGTTCTGAAAGAATTTAACATACCTAAATATGATTGCAGACATTCTTTAGATTTTGGCATGGGTGCTTGCAACACTTTTTCGACCCTTTTGGGGTCGGCTTGTATAAAGTTGTTGCACACATACCATCCCAGAATGTTGATTTTGCTTTTACAAAAGGATGCTTTTTCTATGGAGATTTTACATTTGTGAAAAGCTAAGCGAGAGACTAATTTTTCTATGCATTGGAAATGAAATTTAACACTTTCCTCATAAGTATCTTTTGCAGGTGTGAAGACAACAATGTCGTCGTAGTAGGTGTCACAGAAATCTAGGTAATCTGGCAACATAAGAGGATAACCATTGTCATCAAAGATTATTGTATTATTTTTATCCCTACTAGGAACATGATTAATGATCATATCTGTGAAACGAGCCAATATAGATGGAGAGCTGGCCAATCCTGTGCATAGTGAATTCATTTGATAGGCTCCAATTTGTGTTGCGAATTGGGTGTACTTGCGGCAGTCTGGATGTATGCTTATGGAATTAAAAGCATTTTTTAGGTCTATGACACTGTAAAAGGAAGCATCTCTTAATTTATTAAGGATTGAGCTAACCGTAGGTATGAGTGGAGGCTCTATGGTTATAAGCTCGTTAAGTAGTTTGTAATTAACAACTAATCTTGCTGTTTGAGCTTTATTTGATTTTGCAATTAAGAAACAAGGACTAGCAAACTGACTGAGTTCCGAACCTGATGTGCTGGCTTTGCTGACAATGCCAAGCTTTTCAAGAATTCGAAGAATTTCTCTTAACTGTGCCAGTTCCATTGGAGCCAGGTAATAACATTTTCTGGTTTTTGGAAGAGAGACATGTGGTTTAAGTGTAATTTTATAAAAACCAAGAGTGTCGCTGATTTTACCTGCATCCAGAGAGTGTAGTGAGATTATTTGTGGATATTTATCAATAAAAATGTCTTTTATATAAGGCCAGTGTTCAGCATCATAATTGTTTTCTAAGATAATGTCTGATGCATTTTCGTAATAATTTGAAGGAATTGAAAAACCTGAGGGTTGTAAGTCTTCAGGTACAATATCTTTAGTGTTTGGCTTAAAGCCTAATTGTATGGTTTCATTATCATCAAGGAAAGAATCTTCCTGTTCTTTAGTTAATGTAATAGGTGATTCCTCTACCCTATCCCTTTCTTCTGACAAGCTATATTTTGGATCTTTAACGTCATTATTAATTGCATCTGGGTTACCTATAAAATCTTCTGCAAAGTTAAAGTCTAAATTAAAAATATTTTGATCTATGTTTGCGGTCTTAATTTTATCATCTATATTTTTTAGAAGAGTGATTTCACCTATTGGAGTGATTGAACTGTCAAGGAAAGAGACTTCATGCAGTAAGTTAATTTTATTCTCAATGTAAGAATTTATGGAGATATGATTTATAACAGTAAGTTCCTGGCTTTGTTCAATAAAATCTACATATCCCTGGATTGGGCCATTATAAGTCGTAGGTCCTACATTTTGAACTTTTGCTATTACAGACATTTTATTTCTGTATCTTTGAACAAAACTAGTTGAAGGAAAAATTTTAATATTATAATGCTGTGAGTAAGGAATGTGGTCCTGACTTATAATCACGTGATCGTTTTCTAAAAATTTTGAAGCTGGGGATAATTGAAAATAGATTTCTGTTATTTCTTTAGGTTTAAAATCATTAAGAAAAACATGAGCTATGTTTAAATTTTCATCAGTATCAAAGTAGCTAGGAACTTCCTCTTCTAAATCATTTGATTTGTATACTATTGGTTGCATAT
This sequence comes from Acartia tonsa, assembly GCF_053477335.1. Lineage (NCBI taxonomy): Eukaryota > Metazoa > Arthropoda > Copepoda > Calanoida > Acartiidae > Acartia > Acartia tonsa. The sequence goes on along the minus strand of NC_137260.1, from coordinate 11,142,451 downwards.
AATTATCGGCTTTAAGACTTTTAATAATTAAGTTTAAATTAAGAAAATCTGTTAATGATAAAATAACTGGGTGTTTGCATTGAAATCTATCTTGGAATTTGACAATGTACAGTTTGATAATTTGTGGTTTATCTTTATAATCAAATTTAACTTTAAAATCGATCGTTCCTAATAAAGGTATTTTGTGACCCGTGTAAGACTTTAAACTAATATTTGTAGGTTGAATCATGTCATCCCATTCATCATCATCAAAGTATGGAAACAAATCTTTTAAATAAGAAAAAGAACAAATAGATAAATCAGCACCTGTATCCAGCATAGAGGTACATGATCTATAGTCATTATTAGTTAGATGTATTAACATTGGTATATAGAGTTTCCGTCCATATGTAGGTTTTAGATCCATAAAAATAAGTTGATGCTTGTCAGATTTTAGGGTGTTTAAAGAAATCACATTTAGTTGCTATTGTGATTTAATTCGATTTCTATATTCTTGATTCACTACTCTCATATCATAATCCCTGTGTTTTCCTTCCCTTTTGGCTTGAATAAAAGCGGGTCTGCGAAAACTTAAGTGTTCAGGGTGGAGAAGTTTCATTTCATTTTTTGTTGCTTTAAGGCAGATGGTGCAAGGTACATTTGTTGGTGGCTGAACTTTTAATTTACCATTATCTAAACGCATTTGTCTGCATCTAGTTGATTCATGCCCAAATTCACCGCATAGAGGGCAATTAACTTTATTTTTATATTCTTCTACAGGTTTATTGTGGTGATATTTGTGAGAACCAAAATTATCGAAGAATTGGTCTCTAAGACGTTTAGAAAAATTTTGCGGATTATATTGGCCATTTTTATATTGGTTATGAGGCTGTTTACTATAGCTAGCATTGTTAATATTATTATTATTTTTATAATTATTATTATTCCTGTAATTATTAATGTTATTTCTGTTGCTATTATTATTTCTTTGGTAACTTTGACCAGGATTATATTGTGGCTTTTTATTTATATAAGAAGATTGATTATTATAATGATTTTTATTATTATTATTGGAGTTATTTGAATAATTTCTAGAGTATTGGGGCGTCCCGCCAATATCTAATGAATTTATATAGCTCCTGTTATAATTAGAGAAATTGGATCCATTATTATAAAATATATAATTATCTTCTATATCGAGATTATTGATGAAGTGCCTATTATTTTTATAATTATTATAGCTAGATTTTGCATGATTATTGTTAATATACGTAGATCTACGATTTTCATCAAAATTTAAAGCATTTACAGAGTGTCTAGGTGTATTGTATTTGCTGTAGTGTATAGACTTCATAGGTTTGCTAGCATAAAGTTTTTCTAATTCTAGATCTATGAGGTCAGAATAAACTTTTAATGAAGTACTAAATTCAGCAAAGGATGCGTTACGGCCGTAGTAAGCATTGCACTCTTTTTCGGCTTTAAGTACGTACTCTGAGCATTGGCGGGGCAATGCTTTCTTTAAAGCACTTATGACTTCGGCATTAAAGCATGAATTTCTGGAGGTTTCATCATGAATAAGTGCCGCACGGTTCCCTAATTCAAGAATGTCTGATTCAATACTTGCTAAAGTTGAATTAGGGGGAGGATTATATTGTAATAATTTATCTCTAGCTTGGAATGGATTTATGCGAGTATCATATTTTTTTAACAGGTTTGAATAGATAACGCTAATAGGCAATTTTGAGCTTATTTGATCAGATATAAACTGATAAGGTTCATTTGTAAAGCTTTTTTGTAAGAATCTTTTAAATTCAGCCTCTGATAAACACATGTCCTCCTGAAACTCGTTAAGATTTGTTAAATGTTCAGCAATGGAAGGAGAGGAAGGACTTTTAGTGTTGAATTGTTTTTTTGGAAATAGATTATGAGCTAAGTTTCTTTTATACTCATCATTAGTTAAAATGTCTGTAGGAGAATATTTTGAAGGGGCCACTATAGTTTCCATGGTTGTAAATTTTTTATCCGCTGTATAATTTTTTATTAAGTGATCTAATTTTAATTTTTCTTCTCTGATTTCTTTTTCAATGCGTTTTTTATTTTGTTGTAAATGTTCTTGATAATCATTACTTATGTCTTCTATATCAAGATTTGGAGCAGGAATGTCAGATTTTTTACTCAAAGCAATTGAAGTGCTAGCTAGGTTTAAAAGTAATCGACCGATAGGGTCTTGTAATGTTTTTGCCACATTTTCAGTAATTAGATTATTATGATGATCATCATTTATTAAAATATTATCTGTATTTTGAGATTCCATTATGATTGACCCCGCCTGTGACGTAGGTCTTGAGGGGGATTTTTCGCTTCTTTTAAAGATGCTTGTCATATTTTGACTTAATTAGTTTTATAATATTTTCGAAGGTTAAGAAAAATTGATTTATAAATTCAGCAAAACTTTTTAACAATTGTATATTAAAAATAGATAAAGCTACTAAACCTAATAAGGATACGAAAATAATAAAAGATAAGGCAATACACTTACCTAAAATTTTGAATGTTTTTCAGGTAGAAGACCAAAGATTGCTGTTTTGACGGGACTCTTCTCTGTTGATGTTGTGGTGTTATATACCGGATCCGTCAGAAATCACAGGTCTCCTTAATATTACAAAGAGTTATTATCACAGAAAGTTTTCACAGCAAATTAGAAATACTTATTAATGGTGTAGAATACACAATCCGATAGGAAAAGAATTCGAGAACTATGAAAAAAAAGTTGGAAAAGAGTTTATTAGTAGCAAATTAAAGTTATAATGTCAATTAGAATAAAAATAAGAGGTATCCTTTGAGTTATATCCAAAAAAATAGCAAAATTTTCAAGTGCTTTATCAGATTTTAAATTGTCTAATTCAAGTTTATAAACTAAATTATTGGCTGTTAATCTAGTGTCAATTGACGCAATTAAAAATAGTAAGATGATAGTATAGAGAAGTTGTTTTGTCTTGTATAAGATATAGATTGTCAAAAATATTAAGTATATATCAAGGAAGTCAATGTTCTTGGTAAAATGCTATGGGTCCGTATAGAAAAATAAGGTAAGAGAACTTAATTAAAAATTTTCTTAATAATTCTTATCTATCTAAGATTCAAAAGGACGTCGCGCCACCTGTAGGAGTGTTAATAGCGTTTACCGCTATTCTATACCTTGCGTTATCAAAAGGGCAGGTTTTAACCTATCTATCCTTTGAAATTAGAAGACGTACGTATCAGCCTTCCTACCTGCAAAGCAATCCTTTAAATGTTGGTTCAGTATGTAGTTAATCCTAGTCCCGACTCTCAAGGAAACCCAATTCTAACCGATAAGGTCCTCCCTTACTTAACGGTTTGCCACTAATTCCCTCGACAGTGTTATATTCGAGCTAGGTAAATTATAGAGTAGTTTTTTAAACGAGTTTACCAATTAATAACTAATTCCTATTATTTTATAATTTTATTTTACAAGACTTAATTTAAACACAAAACAATCACAAGATATTAATCAGATTTTAATTAAATTACAAGATCTCAAGATTTAATAATATTAGATTTATATAAATGGTGGAATAATACTTATGAATTAATTTACAAGACAAAACAATTCAAGATTTAATGATATTGGATATATAAAAGGTGGAATTATATTTATGAATTAAAGGACAAGACAGAACAATTTAGATTCGAAATGGTTGCAATAATTTAGAATTAGACCAAAACAAAATTGTACACAAAACTTAATTAACACAAAATATTATCAATCAATGTATACTTAATTACAGGCGTGATAGGTATACCTATCTCAAGGATTCTTAATTACTTAAGTATTAATTACTATTCAAAGTTGTTTCTTTATTTTAAAATAATAATCAATCAATAGCGTCGGACTTTTACTGAGGCTTTTAAAACAAAATCTTTTACTTATTGCTTTAGCTTTTGATTTATATTAAATAATCAACCAATGGTGTTAGACGTTTACTGAGGCTTTAAATAAATGTTACTTAAAACTTTAGCTTAGGATTTAAATTAAATAATCAACCAATGGTGTTGATGTTTACTGAGGCTTTAAATAAATGTTACTTAAAACTTTAGCTTAGGATTTAAATTAAATAATCAACCAATGGTGTTGATGTTTACTGAGGCTTTAAATAAATGTTACTTAAAACTTTAGCTTAGGATTTTAAAATCAAAATCAACCAACGGTGTTAGATTTTTACTGAGGCTTTAATTAATATTACTTAAACTTTTGGCTTAATAAAATAGTTATCAAATGTCAATTATTTCAGGTAATCAAATTCAACCACTGGTGTTTGGTGTATCTTTGGATATGATTAAGGTAAATTTAATCAAAGTTTTGGAGTAAAACTTACTGGATTTCTATAACTCAAGAATTAATTTTCTATGGACAATGTTCTACAAGCAAGATGCTTTAAGTTTGGTGGCTGTGAGAAGAGTCAAGAATTTCCAGAAATCTTTGCCTTTTATACTTTTTGGGGACGCTTGTTGCGCCCCCTAGACGTCTGGTTCTAACCATAATTAATAGCCATCTTGGCTATCTGTTGCTGTAATTGTCACATATCAGACGTCTAACTTTTATGGTTGTTGGTTTTAGCCGTCTAAATAACTGGTATTTTCACTTTTTAGCATGGTGAAATTTCGCATGCTAGACGTCTAGTTTTTGATCTGTGGATAACTGTTGTTGGGATTGTCACTTTTCAGGGTGAAACTTTCCCTTTTTTCACTTTCCTTCTGTCTAACAAGTGGATTTGTTACTGGGTTATGAACCCTGGTATGTGACAAAGTTCATTGACTTCCTAATATAATTTCATCTTGACAACCATTCCTCCCACCAAAGGCCTGTAATATTTTAAGTTTGATTATAAAGGAAATGGTTGCGGTTTTCAAAATTAAAGATGTAATAAAAAAGAACGAATAAAAGAATTGTTGATTTTGAACTTTTTTATCCTTGTTACTTATACAATATTTTAATAAAACAAACATTTTATAGGATACATTACTTGGATGTTGCATTTTGGACAAGGTCAGCTATGTTATAAGGTAAGTGTTTTAAAGCTTACTTTTTACACCTGATCATAAAAATGTTAGAAATTTAATAAAATACAACTTTTATTGTTAAAAGAAAGTTCCATTTGTAGATTGGATAATAATGACTATAGCTATTCTAAAACATATAAAACAAATAAATAAACTATAATATAGTTGGTAATTTGATTGGCCTACTAGGTACTCAATCTGCAACTTCTTAGAAAAGAGCCGATACCCCTATTCTAATCATTCATTTTGTTGTTTAAAATCAAATGACATTTTAATTCTAAATAAAAAATTGGATTTAAATGTCTATTTTTATTCAGAATTTTTAAAAATCAAATAAAAAAAACATAGATCTTTGAAAAAATATAACCCACACAATTAAACAATACCCAACTCATATTCTGCACTGAACAATGAAACAACAGAAAAGTTTTTATGAAAATGTGGATAGATAAACAAATATACAAAGTCTATATGGATAGATATGTGAGCTAAATTAATATTTGAAGATTTGTTTAGCTTTGGAAGATTTTTTTCTATTTGGAGGATTTTTTACCAATATCATCAATATTTATATCTGTATCCCTATCTGCCAGTTAGGAGTGCTAAAAAGCCTTTCTTTCAAACCATAATAAAGTTAATTACTCTGTAGCACTACATACTCTTTTAATTGGTCTGTAGCAAAATGAAATAAGAAAACGGCTACAAGTTTTAAGTTTTAAATAGAGTAATCATTATTTTGTAGAAGAGCTACTCTAATTTATATCTATTGTTTAGCTGTAAAGTTTGGTAAAGGCTGATAGATTAATCTTTATTTGGCCAGAACTTTTATGGTCTACACATCTATATCATTTCTGGTTTCTATCATAAACATATGATAATATATAAAGTAGTAAGGTTTTTTTTGTCTTTAGCTTAAGATATGGAATGATGGATAGACAATAACTACTTATAAACCGATTATGTTCTCCATTTAAGGGAAACAACCAAAGGCCCTCCTTAAAACTTTTTTAAAAAATTGATTTTAACAAAATTTAAACCAAAAATATCTGATTAACTTGATTTTTTGCATTATTATTTAAGTAGCCACAATCTCTATTAATATTAATTTAACTGCTTTACTGCTATTATAATTTCCAAAATAATTTCTAAATTTTGTTTTACATCATTCTTATATTTTTAGGAAGTGTAATTCATGTTATTTATGTATGGTATAACGTGATGATGGGCTAAAAATACCAATACTAATAGTGTTTTTTTAGTGTTCATACAATGGGAAGCAAAAATATATGTTAAATTTAATTTATTTTATATAGCTAACTGATTGACTCCTCCCAATAAAGCAAATTTGCCACCAAAATAAAAAAATGATAAGCATTTAAATAATTCAAATTTTTATATCAAAACAGCAAAATAGCAGTATTATTGAGTAGAAATTTTGCCTGAATTGTAGAAACATGGTGTTCGTTTTTACTTATGATTAATTCTAATCATGTTAGTATGAATGTTTATTACATATGTATAATATATATTGATGTGTGCAGATATCATTATTTTTGCTCTACTTTTGTGGTGATACAAAAGTATAGTTGTAATTTTCCATCTCTTATCAGTTTCTTATTTTTTTATTAGTTTTTTTTTTATTTGAATATTCAAACTATTCCACTAATGATTTAAAATATTTGTCGTCATTGAAAATTTAAAATCATTTAACTCCATATACTTATCCCTTGAGATCCCAGTAAATAACACACTTTTATATATCAGACACCTTTTCTTTTCTTAGATGTGCTGTTCTACAACTTACTTTGAATTTTGTACATTTTTGTATCACTACCATTAATAAAAAAAACCTGCATATTTTTTCTATATGCTTGTTGCTAATAATGTTCAAGTAATACATCAAATTATTTGTACCAAGACCTATTTTAAATACTTCTGGGCTTAACACAGAATTGAATTGCTGGTCAGTTGGTTGTTAGTTTGTATTGTCTGTAAGGCAAAGGTTTGATGACTTTTATATTAAATTAAATTTTTGGCCCTAGCCAATTTCTATCTGTTTAGGCAACTCTAGATTGCTATCCCCATTTTGATTCAATTTCTATCTGTCTAGGTTTCTAGGCAGCTATAGCTATCTTGGCGTAGAATAAGAACCAGAATAATTATCCTTATCCCTAACACTAGCTAGACATCTCTAGCTATCTTGGCATAGAATAAGAACCAGAATAGTTATCCTTATCCCTAACACTAGCTATCCCCCTTTCTATCCAATTTCTATCTGGCTAGGTATCTAGGCGTACAATGAGTACCAGAACAAATCGGTAAATATATATGTCTGTGTTAGACCTTACTTCATGGTGTTCCTTCAAAAGCATACAAATTTTCACTCATAGCAAAATTTAGAAATCTAACTTCTTATTAATTATTAATGTCGTGTATTGTGTTTTTTTCTGAAGTGGGCTGCGGGTGAGTGGAAGGGGTGGCTTGAAATCACAAAAAAAAGTCCAGAACTTGTCCAGTATAATTGACAAACACATACAAACATCCAGCTACTTTCTTTATGCTACTTTGAGCAATGAAAAAACACCTTTCTTCATAACATAATTTCTTATTACATTTTTGAGGCGTTACTTTTACATTATGATATATACAATTTTTAGTAGCGAAAATATTATACAATTTGGGTCTTCAGTCTGTTTAATATTCCAGTACATTAAAGTCATTTATGAATGAACAGTAACTTAAAACAATAGACCTTTGTTATTGATAACCTGTTGAGTTATAACTCTACAAAATCTAATAATTTGTTAGCTTAGTTTTGCACCGCTATTTTCAGACAAAATTATTCTTGTTATTTTTTTCTACTCTATTAATGGGTAGGTAATATTTTAGTTTATCAAATTTTTTATAACAATTTTTGGATATGATTTAGAAAAGAAAAAAATAGTTTAGTTGTTAATTTTACAACAAAACTAACAAAATAAATAACCAAACATTTTTATTAGATTATAAGTATAATCTCCTAATAAAATCATAGACAATTTAATGAAAAAATATTTTTCGGTCCTGCCCATAGAGATGGATATAAAAGCATCCCATCACTATGGTATACGGGTTTGATTATGCCAATACTCTATTGTCGATACAATACCAACACCAAAGATTAACAGAGCAACCAACCAGAGAGGGAGGGGATATTGGACTGTTTTTTACATAAGTCCTCGAGGTTTTATATCAACTTTTCTTATTCGTTGGCTTAAAAACTTTTCTTATTCGTTGGCTTAGCAACTTTGGGGACTTTAATTGAATTTAGATTAGTTGATTCACTAAGTTGAGTGTTGTAATTTAAAGAAGGTGTAATTTTGTATATCATCATTGGTGATAAACATAAATTTATCGACCTTTGTCTTATCCCTTTAGATCCCTGGCAACCAACAGGTATCCTAGCATCATGTAGTTGGTTGGTAGGATGGTCATGCGCGTAAAAATTATGGCCACCATTAGCGTCAAAACCATAGTTCATACAAAATCTAATAATATTTTTAAAAAAATCTGAAATCAAATTAAATTAATATATATCTATTAATCATCACTAGTGGCTTTACACCTATCATCTAAGGGCCCTGTATTAAAATTGTGGAAGAGGTGAGAGAAAAAAAAACCTAAAATATCCTGTTACCTATGTGAAGCTTCTATTAAAATATCAGGGGTTAACAGAGAAACAAATGGACTTATCTATTTTGTTTTTGATTGTGATTTTGTATAAGCACCAATATAGCAGTGGGAGCGTTGAACAAGTCATAAAAGTAAACTCTATATTATGCTAATACTATAGAGTCATAGAATATTGGGGTGTTATTGTAAACGAGCATCACTTTTAAAGCAGCTTATAGTGCCTATAAAAAATGACGTTATACAATACAAATGACCTAAGATAGGCCAGTATACATCTATACTGACCAATGGTAAAATATATTCAGTCCTATCATTGGTCATTTGTTATGACGTCAGGGACTATAGGCTACTTCAACACTTTTATTTCAAGAGCTTGTTAGGCAACACGTAAACTTACGGGGCTTTTACTCCTAGATGAACTAACCTATCCCAATCCACTAAGTGTACTGTTAAGTTAAAAACATGTTTTTCGCGCCTGACATAACAGAAGAAGGTAATAATTTTAACGTCTTGAATAATAAAAAGTCTGGAATCCATACAAAATTGGTAGTATCGAAAAAAGCTCCTTCTAAATTTGTGGTATAAGAGAGGAAGGTTGAGTTTTATGCTAGCTGTAAATACAATTGAAATATCTCTCATGTTTCCTCTTACTTTAGACAATTTTTAGACTCCTAAAAAGTCCCTCATTTTTTGCATAGTTTTTTAGTGATTTCTTCTGATGAATGAATAGTCAAAATGCCAAATAGCCAAATTGAAATTTAAAAACAATAATATACAATCAGAACAATCAAACCGGATTTCTTTTAGTTTTATCATTTTATTTGAAGTCATAAATTTGCAAAATAAACATCGAATCAGAAATTAACCAAAGAAATTGAATTATAACAAGGCTCTAGGTCTAAAAAAGAAATTTAAAATACTCTATATTAACTCTTTAAACAAATTCTTATATATATGAAAAATCTCATCACTAAGCTTACTATAAGATTATATTCAATTTATAAAAGTATTTTTATGTCAAATGTATTCATATCAAACTCAGAATACAAATTTACACAATCTTTACTAAGAAAAACAAAGTAAATGAATGTATGTATGTGTCTAGGCATTATTCTGTAGGTCCTTTAAGTCTTTTCAGGGAAGCTTTTATGAGGCGATTTAATAATATTCTAATTCATCTTTTGGAGAAGTAAATCAAGCAATATTAGCTTATTTTTTTCTAGTAAATTTTAGATTTGAAAAAGGTTCTCCTGATTTTTAACTACATTAATATTGCTAAAACTAATATCACTTTTATAAAAGAACAATTTGATATAAAAATGAAGTTTAAAAGGGTTTTAATACAATCAATTAAGATCATAAAAATAGAGTAATTTTTATAAAATAACCGTAGGCCATATTTAAGTATCTTAATTAAGAATGGGGTTTTTACCATGCAGTCGAATTTTAGATAGCTTACCGAGGATAATAGATTGAAAAATATGATTAATACCACTTTTTTTGACCTCGAGATTTGAATGTTTTAAGGTTTTGGAATTGGTTGTCCTCTATGCTAGATCTATTTATAAATTAAATGCCAATTTTAACTTCTATATGCTGAAGTATTGTTTATATGATTAAAACCCGAAACCACAGCAAAATAAGAAAAAAATAATTGACAAATATTTGATATTCTAATCATTTGAATATTAAATTAGTTTGCTGCATGCATATCTATGTTACTTAAGATTTCTTAAATGGCTAAACCAATGGATATATGATTGAATTGGACTAAAATATGGATCATATAAATTAGCAACACATATTTTCTGTTATAATGATTTAACAGTTATAACTAACTCTATTTTTGGGAGTTTATTTTGATATTAAGATAAGAAACATGTATGCAGGATAACATCATGACTGCAGGACTGGACAATAGACAAGAATAATCTTTCATGCATACCTTTTACCGTATAGCGTTATTTTTTTGTTATAAAAAAGGAATATACATAGAGGGGTATATTAATTATCTGTCACTGTTCCTTCCCTCCCTGAAGTATGAGTGTTGATACATAGTAACATATATCTATTTTGCTATATACCTACCTATCTTTCAATCTTTTTTGTTTGTCTACTTATCTCTCTATCCATTGATTTATCTAACCATCCAATAATAAACCTATACAACCCTAAATGTTTCATCCATCCAGCTATTAATCCTCAACATATATATATCTTTATTGAAGTCTTTCCCTTATATAATAATTGAAACATTATTCAATAAATATTACACTCTGTACTAATAATGTTTAATTCTTGTCACAATGAACGGACACTATGTAGATATTAGTGCATCTTGAAATGGTTATAGTCACGCAACCTTGCTTTATCAACCAGATATAAACATTAGAAGATCTTTTAGTAGTTGGGTATGTTTTTTCTCTCCAAATGGATAGATAGATGGATGGCGAAAAAATTTCAGGGTAGTTTTAAAAATTGGGGCATGTAAAAAGATTATGAAAATTGTCCTCACATGAAAATAAGTCACCAAGAGTTAGAGTCTGGTGATTATTTGATTAAACAAAAGTTGAGAAATTAATGAAAAGATAATTCTCCAAATTTTCTAACATCCTGTTGTTTCTGTTCAGTGTTCATACATTGCATTAAAAAAAAGGATGAAAACATCCATAAAAGCGAAGCTCTGAAATGGTAGGACAAACGAACATTGTAGGACAAACAAACACTTAAGAGTTCAGAACTGAATAATCAGAATATAAATGTATAACAGTCGAAGCAAAATTATAAGTAAACTTGTTGAAAACTGATTAAATACAGGATAATATTTAAGGACATACATACATGTTTAGTACTTGATTATAGAGATGCTTCGCTTATTACATTGTACTTTGTTATCATAGAAATCGGTATTTAAAAATCAGATGAATCGGATAATTTTATCACATAAAAATTTGTTGGGAAAAAAGTTAAAAATCAACACGTTACGATTATAGAGTTGCAATGCTTTCTAAATCGTACCTAAATACTACAGGAATCATCATGCAAAGTTTGAAATCGATAGGACATGCCTAAATCAACGTAAAAAACTAATCGTTCAAGACGGACCTACCCTAATTATAGAAATGCTTCGCTTTTTAGAACTATTAGATTCTTTGATGTATATGTGTGTTTCTAAAAAAATTGTGTACTAATCGTACTGTAGCTTTGTAAAGCATATTGAATTTGACTTTGTAATATACATTTTCTCAAGGAATAGAACTACTGTAAAGTTCTATATGCCGTATGTAAGTTAAATAGAAAATAAAACATTTTGTAATATCTATTAAAGGTATCAGTTTGGTATTTCTTGTGACGATTCCCACATTGAGGAAAATTCTAAAAAGGAAATTCTAAGAGGATTTTTTTTGATTTTATCACCTGCTTATTAGAGATAGAAATAAAAAAATGAGAAATATATGCATATCAAAGTATCCTTATATAAAAGTAATATGATTAAGTAGATTAAGATCTTGCTTCTGCTTTATAACAGTGAAGCTTTGTATAGATCCAGGGAAGGTTTATAACTATGTTTCAAAAGGGTACCAACAGAAATTACGCCTGGGAAAAGTAACCCTCCAACTAAATTTTAAAATTAAACGTGTATTGTCGACTCACAACCCTCTCTCTTTCCCTCAAGCACTATCAGTAGATATACAAATAAAGGAATATTATCTTTATTAGGCGAATACCTCTCCATCCTGTGTCTACTATATGTACATGTAGTTAAGTTATCAAGAAACTTGTCATTTTAATTGGAATCTTCCTATGTAGCCCAATTTGTAATATCATACCTTACAACAAATATAAAGTTACGCTGAAAATGGCCCCCTTTCCTCTAAAGCTTTACAAAAAAAATGGGAAAAAAATTCACAGAATGATATTTTATTTAGAAGTAAAACTTTAGGGATTCTTTATCAAGAAATGTTTACATTGGTCCAGGTAATTTCCTTGTTGTTATTAAAGTATTAGGAGGGTGGGCCAAATGGATATATTATTGATTGGATGTTAAAACAAATTTCTTGTTCTCTTATAAAGTGTAACTCGCAGCGGGTTAAAGTATCCACCCCCCCCCCTTAATCCACCCCATCACCTCCCATCCTACTGGATAAACGAACTGACCAATAAATGTTAGCAACCAAAATTGACGACATTTCTCCAGTCAAAATATCCACGTATATTCTACTTTCATTGTTGGCCATTCCTTTGAATAAATATTAGTTTAAAAATATGAGTATACATGCAGTTATAATTTTTTTCAAGTTAGAACGTTAGAACACCTATTTAAGTTTCTACAATATCAAATTTTGTCTTCATTTTGAGAAATTCTTTGAAATTTTCATAGACTCTTTAACTTATTTAATTAAAATAAAATGTAAATATAATTTGATCTACTGAATAAAAGATAAATGAACATAACTGGCTTTTTCAAGGAAGTGTCGGATAATTTGTAATTTACCAGCTTTGAGATTTGTACTTGGACAAAGGTTGTGTAATCAAAGTGTTATTTATATGCTATACCTACTGTTATGAATGGAAATCAAGTGTTAGTAAAATATAACCCTACAGCTTAATACACAACCAAACCAAAATCCCACATACGATTACATATATAGAGATGCTAGACATTTAAATCCAAAATTCTTCTATATTGCGACGCTCAAAGACCCTACCATGAAAAATTACGCCAACATGCAACCAAAAGGAAATCTGATATCATTAAACTGTGGATTAAAAGGGGTCACTTTTATCCATAGAAATTTTCAATGCAAAAGGGTATAATTACATTTGTCATTAAAAAGCTATGCATAACTACCAAGTATGGATAAGTATACGAGACAGTCTTAATTTTTACGTTATTCTACCTAATTTGGAAAATCTGGGTAAATCATTTTATACAGGGTAGTAAGGTTTTTCTATTTTTGTCTGTTACGCCTTCGAATGTGTCCTCCATCTTGAGGAAGCTTGAGGAAGCATCTGGTTGATATAACTCGAAGGATATTTTATCTTCAGAAAAAAACTTTCAACTATTCAGACAAAAAAATTCATTACACAATTATCCTCTAAACAAATGATGCTTTAGTTGAATATTTTGTTGGAATAATTATTATGAGGTAAATAGTTTTTACTAGGATATCAATGACTTCTTGTCTAAAGGTATATTTTGTCAGGCTTTGATCAACTGTGAGTTATTAGGATGGCATCAATCTGAGGAAAATTGGGCAAGAGTTTCCTTCAGGAAATCGAATGACTAGAGTGGAAAAAACCCTGTATTGAATATCTACATGACCTACGACAATGGATGTAGAATATACATGGATATTATGACAGCTACAAGTTTCACTTTATTACAGTACATGAAAATCCTTTGAAGATCCATTTAGTAATATCTAATCCTACGACTGTAGTTGTTAAGTTAAGTAAATAAGAAATTATTATTTTGTTAAGCTGTTAAGTAGGTAACTGCGTCATAATAATGATTATAAAAATGATTCCTACAGCACTGTTGTGATATCAGGCGCGTTATCTTATTGGGCAGAGACTCAGAGTAGATAAATGCCATAGCCCATAAATAGGCACTACTAAGCCTAGGTTCTCGACTAAGTACTTTTAACTATTTCTCACCCCTATATCAGCACTCTAACTAATTTATCATAATTCAAAACTCTATTTAATTCCTAGAACTATTAGAAACCTTCCCAACAAAAACATTAAAAAATTAAAAACTCAAAAACTTCATCACATTACAAAAAGATTAGGATTGAAAATTTTAAACAGAATGTTGGAAGGGCCATTGACTCTCTTTGTTTTAAAATTTTTGGGTTCTCTATTCTAGGTTAGTTTCACATAGGTCCTGTGATGGTTTTAGGATTAAATTTATTGTTATAGGCTATGTCATTTTCAGATTTAGGTCTTGGTAAAGTTTTAAGCTATTTTACTAGCAGCCTTTTTGGATACTGAGTTCCTAAATGCTAGGGGGACAGCTGCTAGTCTTATATATAAAATATTATATATCATTGTTATTTGTGGTTTGTTATAGAAAATCTATGAAGCCATTATTAATACGGTTTTGATTTATTCACGCAACCTTTCATTTTATTTATCTTAATACATAAAAGTAGTTTTACAGAACATAGATTATTAATAATTATTTTTATTTTAGGGTTGTTTTTTTTTTCTTCTAAACTTTTCATTTTATCATGATATATTACTTTGCATTAAAATATTCTACAAAAACCTATATTGAAAACAGAAAAAAAATTAATTTACACGCTTTTATGTTAAGAGTTTTATCTTTGCTTTTAACAAAGTGATAATTGGAAGAAAATGGCTTCTTTTACATTTCATAAAAAGTCTTTTTGTATGAATAGACAAAAAGTTATCAAAACAACAAAAAATAAAGTTTTTGCCTAATTTAATTTTAAATTACTTTTAAACTATCAAAGCTTTTAGATTTTATTACTTGTTTTCTATTTTTATCTTAAACGTAAAAATCTTGGATGAAGGAATAAAAGATCTTATATTTTCGTTGAAATTTACTTTCATGAATGCTATTCTGATAATTCATCAAGTCTCTTGTTTGGTCTTAGTGCAGACGCCAGAGTGACAAACGTCGGAGTGGACACCTAAACTAACCTATCTTATTTCAAACCATTTTAAAAGTTTTTAAATGCTTAACCCATACGGGAGCTTATGTGTATATTAATATCTTAACCTAACCTGTATAGAAATACTTGATAACTTTATTATATTATATTGATTTATTGGATCTACTGCAGTTTACGGTAAAATATTGCTGGTAACGAATATTGCTGAAAATCTATGAATTTAAAAGGCTGCTAGCTGCCAAACGGCTGAACGTACAGATCATACCCGCACACCATTTTAAGCGGTATAAGAAGGCCTACAAATAATCTGGAATAGCCAAGCTCTAATGATGCACAGGGAAAGCTTCACTGAAGAAAAAACGCGTTAAATAGGCCTTTTTCGCGCATTTCATTGCACTGCGAGATAATTATGCTTTATTGATTTATGGCTATTCCAGATTATTTGTAGGCCTTCTTTTGCCGATTAAAACAGTGAACGGGCATGATCTGTACGTTCAGCCGTTTGGCAGCTAGCAGCCTTTTAAATTCATAGATTTTTAGCAATATTCGTTACCAGCAATATTTTACCGTGAACTGCAGTAGATCCGATTTATTTATATTTATTCATCTTCATTATATTTTAACCCATATTTTTTAATAACAACACTAATAAATAAAGAAAAAAAACTATAATGTCAATTTTAAATAAATTTTCATTTACTTATCCATACATTCCTAAAAAGAAACTTCGCAAAAAAGTAATTCAACCCTTTCCTTCCAGAAAAAAAGCATATTTGATTGATCCAACGATATACTTCCCACACCCTAATAGGATGGTCCATACATTATTATACGAAAAATATTTTTAAAATCTCTAAAAAAAAGGAAATACCAAAATGTTCTTATGAAGTGCACCAAGGCGACTCTTTGATAGAACACCATTTGTTTTAGAGTCTGAAAGAATAAATAACTGAAAACAAAGAAACTAACCAATCTTACAGTAATGTAACACGACTAACAAAGCAGTAGAGTGTACAAAAATGTAAAGTAGAAAACATCCATCCCTAATTTTTCAAACCTATGCCAAAAACATTTCATTTTGAATTTATTGAGTCTTTTAGAATTTTAGATACACATGTATTAGGGAAGATTAAAAGTATTTTACACGGCCAAATTGTCCGACAAATTTGAGGCAAAAAATGGCTAAATTATGGCTTTGTTTTTGGCTCCGGGGGAAGTTTGCATCAGGCGCACGCTAACCAAAGAGTTAATAAAAAGTGGGTGCCTGTAAAATTTGAATAGACACATTGACAATGATGTCCAAAGTTAGAGGAAGTAAGAACATTTTAGATGTAAAAGAAAAAGTAAAAAGCATACTCTTTATTTAGTTTAGCAAAAACCAATGTTTTATTATTGTCAATGATGAAGTAATGTTAAGATACAATAAACAAGAAAGTTACAGACAATTAAATTTTCTAAAAATATTCTAAAACATCCTATTTACAATGTTTAAATAAAAGAATGAAATTTTGAAGGAATGGTTAGCTTTAAGCGTGTGTGTGTTTTTATGTAAAACATGGTTGATGCTTTTATGGTGGTCTTTTTTTGTAATTGGGCCAAGTGGATTTTTCTGTTTACTTTCCATTTGAATTAGAAAAAAAGATAAATTATTCAGGTCTTAGACTTTACAGATATTTTTTGACCAAGACCAACCTTCGGATCATGGAAAGAAAACAAAGTAGGGGGTTTCGTCGTGTTTTTACAGTAGTTTTCTCATATTTCTAGACCCTGTGGGGGGGGGGGGGGCTAAACAAATTATCATAAGCTACTGTGAAAATACGACGAAACCCGCTACTTCGTTTTCTTTCTATGATCCCATCAATCTATTCCTATAATATTGACTTGCAGATCTTGCTGTTATACAAAAATTAAGTAGCAAGTTGAAACACACGCAAACACACATTCAAAGCAAGTTCAGGTTTTTTAAAAATCTTATTGCTCATTCACAAATTGCTATATTAACTTGGAAGCAGATAAAATTTTGTAGCCACGAGTAAAAGGAACTAAAAATTTTAAAATTATTTTTTATTGAAATTTTTTTAAAAATGTCTAAGTTATCAGATATAGGTAAAAATACTTTTGTATCGCATCGTATTGGAAATATAAAAGATATTTGTGGAAAATTATCTGCAAAAATTAGTTTCCAGTATGGCTGAGAACCGGTTCAATTCCATCGGTTTCGAAGCCATAATGAAAAAAATATTATAGAAAAAGAATAACATATGATGAAAATACAGTATGTTTACATTAAATGCCTTTACATCCTGTATCAAAGCCTAAAGTTGTATGATAATGGTTTCAACGAAAATTGCAAAGTATTTTTTTGCAATCTTTCTTTTTGCAAAGATTCATTTTAGTTAAACAGTAGCTATGATATTTTTGCATTATCTAAAATTGTGCATATGTACCCTTTTTTTAACAACACTACCAAAAGTAGCAGGAAATTAAAAATCGAAGATTATAATATTCATGAAAATTTTTTTATCATAAATTTCTTATACGTTTGTTGTGATGGTTTTACAATACGGTGTAAAAAAGAATACAGAGCTTGTAATATTATTTCTGTCTTATAATAATAGAAAATGTTTTAGCTAAGGTCTAATTCAAATAAATAAGATATTTCCTCTTTAGATTTATTACAAGTTGCCTTTTTATAAAAAACTTTTAAGAAAATATTAGTGCAATTTCATCAAGAAAACAACTTTACCTAAAGAAATGTTAGTGGTAATTGAAAAGTATTAAAGATTAACTTTTATTTTAATGCTTAATTTTTTCCAAAAATCTTGGCTTAATAGTTATTTCTCGCATCGTATTATAAACGGCTTTCCGCGGATATAGAATGTACAAATATAAGATTAAAACCAGTTTTTTAGCCCAGGGTTGCCGAAGGCGCGGGCTAAAAAAACTGGTTTAAATCATATGATTGTACATTTTATATTCGTAGAAAGCCGTTTATAATACGATGCTAGACATAGTTTTTTCGTATGGATGAGAACCGGTTCCTATCCACCGGATTCGAATGAATACGAGAAAAATATAACCAAACTCTCATTATAGAATTTGTTTTTACAATAAAAATGTCCAATAACGAAAACCTAAATTTGTCCAATTGTGGTATTCGGCAACCGTGAGCCATGCCTATGGCACCCCTGACCGGGGTTCGGGGAAGGGCCAACGGCCCTCCCCCGAGTCCTGGGGAAGGGGTCTGCCGACCCCCTCCCTGTGTCTAAAATTAATGATTGAATCTGACAAGCTTTATTATGGTTAAGCTGTATTGTTAATTCCCCCACCCTTTCCAGGGATGGGGGATCATTATTGCCCAAACTGACTATTGTATATGTATTATAATGCTTTTATGTTATGATTATTTATTCCTATCTGTGTAGTTATTGTTTGTTGTATATAGCTTTAGTACTCTTTAGACCTTCAATAAAGTGACAACTGAAATAGATGTTGATTATTATCTAGTGAATGCTAGAGAAGCGTAGCTTCTCTATAGTAAGGTGTCCACGTCTGTTCACACTGCCGTAATCTAATTGAACTCCGGTGTCTGCCATTTATCCTCGGCGGATACCACAACTTTTGGTGACAGCTGTGTGAGATTACGGCAAACCACAAGTGTAGAGCAGACGCGCAGCTGAGGCTAAGGTACTCCCAGCAGTGAAACTGGCAAAACTGACACAAGCAACCTGAATTACCCACCCTGGATAGCAAGGTCTAACTCTGCATCCGGCAGTTGTGGTAGTGAAACAGCGAAACTTGACGGAGAACCGCGAGAAGCGCCGACATCTAACGGAGAATTGAGCGCTCAAAGGGCTGAAACAGGCCTGCGGACTGGCTGAAACAAGCCAAATAAGTGCAAACGGCTGAAAATAGGCCAACCTTTACTGCAAGAGATAGCAGGATCCGAACCAGCGGCGCTAGCAGGACGGGACATTCCCTGCCGCCATCAGCCGGATTTGGATCAGCGGCGCTAGCAGGACGGGACATTCCCTGCCGCCGATAGGCTGAAACACGCCACATAGCTGCGAGCTGCGAGCCAACATACGAGTGTAGTGCACCAAAGCAGAGAAAACTACGTCAACTCCAAGTATCCTGAGAGGCTACAGCGCAGCCACCCATCTAGAAAGCAGATATTATATCACATTGTAGGGATTACCACCCTAGTGTGATGGTTAAACAATAGATTTATGAGCAAGGATTGGCAAACAATTTGTTGTGTATTGTGATAAAACTAAAAATAGAACAGGCTTGGATTTGTTGTGTATTGTGATAACAACTAAAAATAGAACAGGTTTGGTAAGCAAATCTGTTATGCATTGTGATAAGGACAAAAATAGAATCTAGATGTAATATAACAATGCCCTGATAAACAATCTAACCACCCCAAGCCTACAGCACAACAAAAATACACCCCTTATTCCAGAGGAAAGGGAGGGGCCCACTCTCCATTGAAGGAAATACAATCAAGGTGACATAACAGATAAGCCTAGGAGTAAGGAGAAAGGGCACCATTACCTCATCACACAGTTACCTCAAACCCACAGCACTCCCCCCTTCCTCACAGGGGGAACGGACGGATTTACCCCGTCCCCGCACGCGCTTCCCCCCTCCTACCCACACTGGACTAAGTCCGCCCACGGTGTGGAGCTAGCGACCGGGAACACAGAGCGCCATTTACGGGTCGCGCAACGGAGTGCGGAACTATCATAAAATTCAACGGACAAAGCGGGCCAATGAGAGAGCGAGTTGAGGGATAAGTGCGCGTTTTACCTGTGTGCGCGGATTTGACGGTGCGTAAGCGCGTTGCAAGGACAGGAGATTTCACGCACACACACACACACCGGAGCGGAGCTACTCCATAGCATCTAACAGAGGTATTTTTAGAAAATAAAGAATTACAAGCTTCTTCCTCCTATCTATAGTGTGTTAAAGGAAAACCAAATCAGTTCCTGACAGCAGTTCAGACCCTCAACAACTATCTACCCCTACCAGCCTACTCTACAACCTCAGAATACAACTAGTGATAAGTACAGCTAAGTTATATCTTTGTAACTAAACTACCAACCTAGTGATAAAACAGTGTTGGCTGTTAGGCTAGAAAGCCTCAAGTGACAAACCATCTATAATATTGCCTTATAATCTTGTGTCCCGCCGTTGAACCGTTGACCCCATGGAGCAGCCGCAAGCGCCAGGAGGCGACCAAGCCCCAGGATGGCTCCAGGATGACCCTCAGCCGGCTCCAGCCGAGTACCGCAAGCTGATGCTGAGTACACTGCCGGAGTATAGAGGACCGCCCAAGCAATCCTGGAGTTCCCACATCCGCAGACTCGAGATGTCATTGGCGGCTTACCACGTGCCGCCCCATGACTCCCTCAACCGCCGCAACGCCCTTTTACTGTCACTGGTAGGACAAGCGGCGGAAATGGCTTCTCATCTGTTTGGCGAGGCAGGCCAAGCCTTGACCTACGAACAGGTCAAGGCCGAGTGTGAAATGTTATTTCGTCCCGCCTTTGAATCCCAGACGCTTAAACAAGCGTTTAGGGATTACAGGCAACACTCGACAGAACCTATACAAGCATACATATCAACAAAGTGTGCCTTGTATAGGGACGCCTACAGCCATGAGGATCTCGAGTTATTAGTGGACGAATTAAATCGTGGCATTCGTAACGCTAATGTGAAACGTGAAATGATGAGTCATGAGATCACCTCCGTCCCTGAGTACACACGGAGAGCCATGTTCACCATCACAATGATTACCAAGCAGCTGAAGGAGGGTGTGTGCCTAGTGGATGCCACCGACGGGCTCACGGGATCAGACAGCATCCAGTTGCCCCAATACGACGAGTCAGAGCCAATGGAGATTGGCGCCTTGGCTCCGGGTCTCCACCAGATGGGGAAGGTCGCTCCAGATGACAAGGTTCCAGGCCGCTGTTTCCGCTGCCAAGGGAAAGGCCACCGAGCTCGAGACTGCCCGACGCCTATGGAAGTCAGCCTAGAGGAGAGACGCACCCAGCCACGCCGTGACCGTTCTGCCAAGTGCGAGCGTTGCCACTATGCCGGCCATACGGCGGCCGAGTGCAGAGCTGACTGGGACCAGGTAGCCGGCCGCAGGCGCACCGCAGACAAGGGTGCTCCCCCAGGAAAGCCCAGCAGAGTGGCCCATATGGAAGGGAGCGCGCCCCCAGCACCACCGCAGCAAGCAGCCGCCCCCAACGCAGCGGGCCGAGCCGACGGGATGCCGCAGTTTGGGACCGTTCCAGCTAGGATCAACGTACTGGGCGGCGCGGCTGAACCCAACCGGGTTGGCCTGGGCTTCAGTCTCAACCACCTGGGGCCGGAGCTTGTGCAACCCAACAACATCGCCGAGCCAGAAGTTCTGAGGCCCCAGCCTTTTAGCCTAAACATGATGGAGCCTGCTCGACCGAGCCTACCCAGCAAGAGTGGAGGGGCGCTACCCAGCGTCACTGAGGCGGTGTACGGGGAGGCCCTGGCGGCCGCTGAACGAGAGAGACAGGAGGCGCTAGCCAGCGCATCAGCGTCGATGTATGGGGCGCCACCCGGCGCCGCCACCTGCGATGACTGGGGGGTGCTATCCAGCGCCTCCAATCTGGTGCCTGGGGCGACAACCGTCGCCGCCACCGAGATACCTGGATCCTGGAACGAGCCCGCCTCCAACCTGGTGCCTGGGGCGACAACCGTCGCCGCCACCGAGATACCTGGATCCTGGAACGAGCCAGCAGTCCCAGAGGAAGGGGTGACATCCGTCACCCCCAGCCAGCCAGCGCCACCAGCCTGTAGGGAGAGCCCAACTGTACACCATCCAGCGCCCCCTGCCAGCCGAAGGAACCCAGCTGCCCAGCACTTCCAGTCGAGCCAGGATAAGTTAAATTTAACAAATGTGTTGTATCCAAACTATTGTAAAACCCCAGCCTTGCCTGTGCCCCCTGCACCAGAGGCTGGGGAGATTGAAATTTGGGGATATAAGGACTTGCCTGTGCCACATGCACCTGAGTTCCTAGGGCAGGGGAGGGACGTGAGTCAGGGCGAGCCTGTGCCACAAGCACTTCAGCCCCATGCCACTGGGCATGCCATGGACAAGGGAAGGGACCCCTTGGGGCTAGGGGAGCCGACACCCAGGCAAGCGCCAGTCGCCTGCCAGTCTGTCATTGGGGAGGGTATCGGGGTGCCCCGGCCACACAAAGATAACGCTCAATGGAAACTTGTATCTAGCCAGGAGCAGCCCAGCTGTGTCCAGCCCCAAGAAGCAGCCGTGACCCGAGCCGAAGATCCCCAGCCGCGTGCGCAAGGTAGATGGCTGTCTGGTAGCTTCTCACACTGGTGGATGGTCCTGTGGGGACTACTGCTGGCAGCCGTGTGGCCTACAACCAGCTACGTCCTGGTGGGGTGGGACTGTGCCAACCCCACCCACGTCACAGCCTACAATAAAGAAAAGATGTGTAACACGGAACCGCTACACCAGGAGGTGCCCCTGGGCCATGAAGTACACGTCCTGCAGCAAGTCAAGATTAGGGAAACAACAGGATACAGTTGCCAGCTCACTGTGTCCCAGTGGACATTCAGGTGTGGGGTATGGGGTCACCTCAAGGTGACCTCGGTCCCCACCCTCATGAGGCCAACCAAGATAGATCCAGAGACGTGCCGAGACCTGGCCAGGAACCGAGTCTACACGCTGCCAGGCAAGACCCAGCCACTGACGTTCCAGCTGAACCATCCCTTGTTCTTCACCCTCGATATGGTGGGCGCCCTCGTCAACAGCCCCGAGGGGGTGGGTTGTGAAGGGGAGGACGTCCACTTCGAGGGCCAGCTGTACCGCAATGAATTAGTGCTCCAGGAGCGTGTAACACGGAACCGCTACACCAGGAGGTGCCCCTGGGCCATGAAGTACACGTCCTGCAGCAAGTCAAGATTAGGGAAACAACAGGATACAGTTGCCAGCTCACTGTGTCCCAGTGGACATTCAGGTGTGGGGTATGGGGTCACCTCAAGGTGACCTCGGTCCCCACCCTCATGAGGCCAACCAAGATAGATCCAGAGACGTGCCGAGACCTGGCCAGGAACCGAGTCTACACGCTGCCAGGCAAGACCCAGCCACTGACGTTCCAGCTGAACCATCCCTTGTTCTTCACCCTCGATATGGTGGGCGCCCTCGTCAACAGCCCCGAGGGGGTGGGTTGTGAAGGGGAGGACGTCCACTTCGAGGGCCAGCTGTACCGCAATGAATTAGTGCTCCAGGAGCGAAGGCTGCTGGTCAAGGAAGAGACCTACGTAGTAGAGGATGGACGGGTGGAGTCCCAATCTGACCACCTGGCCTTAGAATGCCCCCATTCTGAGCTGTCTTGCATCACTGGGGAAGCAACCTACGTGTGGGACCACCTGGGAAGAGATTGCCCCTTGAGGCTGATCCGCAGCCTCCAGCCTAGCCTAGTGATGAATGCGTTCCTGGTTGACCATCAAGCCCAGTTTTTCATCAACATGACCAACCCCACCTCCATAGTGAACTGCGACTTTGAGGCCCATGCCACCAACCACCCAGCATTGTTCGTGGCAGCTGACCCAGCCGCGGCAGCGCTGCCCAGAGTATCGGCCAGGGATGTTGATATCCCCCTGCAGGCCCAGATACATGCAGGTTATATTGGATTTACTCTGGAGACGCGCATGAAAAGCACAGCAGCAGAAGAAGTAGCAGCCAACTGCTGGAAGCTCCAGCAACTAGACCCAGCCCACCCGGTGCGTGTCCAGGGGAGCACGTTCTCGGTGCTGAGGGGAGATGTCCTGCTCCAGCTTACCTGCCAACGCAACAAATATGTTGTCCGTGAAAGCAAGGAATGTTGGGACAAAGTACCAGTGGAGCCCACAGGATTTGTAGACGCCGTGACACGGGTGTATAGCGGCCACGCCACCAAGATTCCCTGCTCCTCCACATACCCCCTGACTGTGCACGCGGAGGAAGGCTGGATAGAGTTAACCCCCGCTCCTAAGAAGAGGCCACCCCCGCTGGATACGCCCAAGCAGCTGCTGACAGAACCCTTGGATGACTTCAGTTCAGGGGGCTTGTATTCGCAGGCTGAGTTGAACGACTGGCAGCAACTGCTGGCGTTCCCAGCGTATAAAAGCGCCATGCTGACCGGCCTGTCCTATGGCTCATGCGTTCAGCAAGGTAGCTGTTCGGCCACAGGGGACCATGGGATAGTGTCCTACAACATCGACCGACTGGCGGAGGAAGGGGAGGCCGCCCTGGATGTCTGGGCTGGATTCAGACAAGCTATTCACGAGTGGGGAGATGGCGCAGCCATACTGTGCTTGCTGTTGTTAATCCTCAAACTGCTGGGGGATCTGACCATCATTTCCCTGGCAGCAGCACAAGGAGGTGTACGGGCCGCCATGAATGCGATGTCACAAGTGTTCCTGTACCATCCAACTTTGTACAGGAAGGCCTTGGCCAGAGCCTGGCTCACCCATGCCAAGTCCCGGGACTTTTCAGTAGACTGGGATGCCATTCCCATCGGCCGGGAAGCAGCCGAGGAAATGGTGTCCATGCAATCAGCCGATAGCGGGCATGACCGCCCAGGCCGGCCAGGACCGCCCTCTGGAAGACCCCGCGGCCCCTCGGGAGGTCAGGCTGCCGCCCAGACGGTCAACTTGGCAGCCAGTGCCCCAGCCGCTGCCAACAACAACCAGAATGCCCCGCTGCTGACCGTCCCAGCAACCGCTGTGCCGCCCGCCAACCTGACACCTGCCGGCGCTGAGCTGCGTGTCCAACCAAAACCAGCCTCTGCCTTCTATCCCACGTTGGGAGCCCATCAGCCCTGAAACACACTCACCACTAGGATTCCATTGAATCATTATCATTTGTATATATCTTAGCCCTAAGGAGCGGGCCGAAGGCCTCAACCACTGTCGGAAGTCTGGTAGGGAAACCCTCTCCCAGCCTTCCGAGGGGAGAGTTGTGGTATTCGGCAACTGTGAGCCATGCCTATGGCACCCCTGACTGGGGTTCGGGGAAGGGCCAACGGCCCTCCCCCGAGTCCTGGGGAAGGGGTCTGCCGACCCCCTCCCTGTGTCTAAAATTAATGATTGAATCTGACAAGCTTTATTATGGTTAAGCTGTATTGTTAATTCCCCCACCCTTTCCAGGGATGGGGGATCATTATTGCCCAAACTGACTATTGTATATGTATTATAATGCTTTTATGTTATGATTATTTATTCCTATCTGTGTAGTTATTGTTTGTTGTATATAGCTTTAGTACTCTTTAGACCTTCAATAAAGTGACAACTGAAATAGATGTTGATTATTATCTAGTGAATGCTAGAGAAGCGTAGCTTCTCTATAGTAAGGTGTCCACGTCTGTTCACACTGCCGTAATCTAATTGAACTCCGGTGTCTGCCATTTATCCTCGGCGGATACCACACAATATTGATAAATCTAATACATACAAGAAAGATAGATATAATTCCTATCACAAGTGGGGAATTTATAATAAAAGAGCCAGAAAAATAGAAAGCTGAAAATAGATATAGTGGGTTGAAATATCTTAGTACAAAATTGATTTTAATAATCTAAAAAAACTAAAAGGAATATTTTTGTAAGCTACAATTTTTAGAAAGCTTCCATTTTTACAGGGTGATTTTTGGAGAGTTAGATATTCTTTTTTATATCTTTTTATATTTTTTAAATCTTCCTTACCCACTCCCCTCCAAAAAAAATCTCATGGAGTAGTCAACCCCCCAATCTAGGACATCCCTGGTTGTAGCATAATATAGAGAAAATCAATTGGAGAAAAATAACATTTTGTCTGATCTATGCCTAATTTTGACTGGACAAATTCCATCGATTGAAAACCTTCAAGAAATAGTCACCAAATTTAAGCTATTAAAGTAAATGGATATGTTTCAAAGGGTTACCAGCTATCTAATTATCTCTACTCTAGTAATATTTGCCATAATATTCACATTAAATCCTACTCAAGCACTTCCATATCTTGGGAACTTAAAGACAACACACACATGAAAAGAAATCAATAAATTTTAGTAATATCTCTTTACTGCCAGATTTAAACAAAATAACCTAACCTTTTAAAAACTAACAACTTTTCTAAATCTGAAAGCTACACTAGATTTCAAACATCTTTTTGATCAACAAATAAAAATGAATAAATTTATAACCTCAAAAAGTTCGATAACATTTTGTAGCGTTTGTTATGTTTTTCACTGTAGTTTACTTATTGTAAACTTATACTTATAAGAAAATTTTCTTGGATTGTAAACTTTTGATACACTATTACTTCACTAATTATATAGCTTCTATACCATGAATTATTTGTCATTGCAGTTTATCTATCCCTGAATACCTTGTTATAAGGCTTCCTTCTTATAAACCCCTTATGTGTTTCCCATCCCTTTCAATTATCTATTATTTCTTATGTGTGTTGTAGTACGGGGTGTTCTCTCCGTGGAACTATATTTCATTATGATAATTTTTGTAATCAAGCTATTATTTACTTCAGGTGAGTTGTTTGGAATGCATAGGCAAGGATAAAAATGACAACAGAACTATCATAAAACTATTATAAACACCATTATTTTCAAGAATGTCTAAAGCCCCTGTGGGGCTCTAACAATCTTGGTACTTATCCCTGCAGACTCTTGTAACCTTTGCATAATCTAACCTAACCAAAAAAAGCTTTAAATTGTAGCTAAAATACAATTTTAGGAAAATCGCCAAGCTTTACCTAAAGCATAACAATACGAGATTAGTTGCAAATTAAGAGTTGATTTTTCTTCTGACTTTAACAATAAGTACAAGACAAATTTGCAGTTTAAGTATAATTTGCTGTTTTAGGAGCTCTTGTTATTTTGTCTAAACACTAAAGCAAAGGAGGGAACTAAATGAGCTTAATCTGATGAAAGGTCCTTTTCTCTCTGATTTCTGTGGGTTTTCTTTCCCTTGGAGAAATTGTATAGTAAATTCTTTGATTGAATAAAAGAAATATCTTTGATGATTACAGAGAAATTGTTAAAAATTAGTTTGGCGTAAAACTTTATATTCTGCTTGCTAGTGAACTTGTTAAAGATATCAAAAATTGTTAAACTGGAAGAAAAATAAGCGACAATAGATTTATATCTTTCAAAGTCATCCAACCCCTTACACTATCCCCTACCCTCTTACTGACCAATAAATGAGTTCAATGTTAGCAACCTAAACAAACTAAAATTTTTCCTGCCATTATATCCACGTATATTCTATATCTATTCCTATAACCAACAATTGAATTAATTATTAGGGTTTTGTCTCAGCCGAACTTTTTATCTGGCCCAAATATTACTTAAATTTATGTTGCCGGTTGTTTATATCTTATTCCTGATTCCAGTCTAAAAATTAATCAATAACTCTGTGATTCAGTGTTATTCGTGATGAAAAAAATAATGATCTATACACTTTTTATTTTGAATATAGTTCTCAAGACATTTATAGTGGATAATCACAGTGCAAAATCAAACTTTGCTAAATCAAGTAGTTAAGGAAGCCAAAGTTATTGTGTTGCAGTCAGAAAATCTTCATAAAAATGGAACCACCCCCCCCCCCTCCCTTATCTAAAATTTCCGTATAAGGGACCTATTTTGAAGGGTTTAGCTAAGATCTGTTAAGCTGTTACTATATTCATGTGAAATCAAGTTTTGCAAAAACGTCTCTGGAACCAGTCTTGAATCTATTCTCCTAATGATGTGCCATTCTTTTTAGTCACTTTTTATATCCAGGGTTAAATAAACTATCTTACTTCGATCAGTGAAGCATACTGTTATGAAGGTTTTTTGGTTGATCGTTTAAGATTTTGCTGACCACTGAACCTATTGAGTTCTTCATTTTAGAAAGGCTTTACATAGAGTCTAGGATAATCTTATTTTTTTTTAAATTTGGACGTTTATATGCTTTTTTCTGCAATTAAATAATAATTATATAAATGTATAAATTCTTGTTAGAGGTGCTTGGGTTGTCATGGGCTACAAATCTTATAAAAAAAGGATACTTGAAACTTGTAAGTTATCATATGAAAGTATTAAAGGTGTTATTGTTGCGCTTTTTGCATTAAGTTTGAATTTATTTGAAGTAATTTGGAGTAATTCTTGTTCAAAAATTAAAATAAAATAAAATGAAATAATAATAGAAATCTATAAGAAATTAGTAGAGAAAAAAAAGAAAATAGCAGAAGAAAAAAACACTTTAATTAAGAATATGCAAATTTTTTGAAATGGCCACTCTTTAAAAGTTACTTCTCCAAAGCATGAACCACCTTGTGAGAGTAATATTTCTTACTGGTTTGTTGGAGATTCCTGAAAATATATAAAGTATTAGCGTTACAATACCTGCGTACTAGCGCAGTTTCTCAAGTAAGAAGGTATGTCTGTATATCCGACGTTATATTGTTAAAAGTTTAGTTGGCGGTCTCTGAACACAAATTGAAATACCATATAAATAAACGCAACATGAAGAATTTATCATGTTCAGTGATTCAATGACAATGATAATTTAAAAATTACGTCAATTTCTATACTGCGTTACCTAAGACAAAATTAGCCTAGTTTCTCTAGTAGCTAGATTTATGTATTGTACGAGTGGATTTTCCCTTAACCTCTAGGGACTTTGCTTGATGAGTTGAAAAATCAAGGAAAGTTGAACTACATAATAACCCATACGTGTCTTTTTTAAACGATTGAAGGGGTAATTTTTTTTTTTTTGGGGGGGGGGGGTTAGGGATGTCCTACACTATATATTCCTTGAAGAGTTAAGCCCTATCGGTTCAGCGGTTACAAAGATCTTAAGCATCAGACAGGCATACGGACGAGGAGGCATCGTTCAACTTTGTATTATAGATAGGTGCGGACTTAAGTACCGATCATCATTAAACAGAAGCTTGTACTACTAACAACTGCAAACACTAGTTATATAAAAGGGTTTGAGAACTCGCCCAGTTATTCACGATGATGTTATAATGAATTGATTAAATCATTTTCGTTCAGACATTATTCATGAAAAAAAACACAAACTTGGCTTTACAAAAGAAGCACAGCAGAAATTATTATAATATTTACATGTAAATTTTGTTGCTAAATTTTTTATGAATACATGCTATAATGATATAAAAATCATCCCTTGTATAGATTGAAATTATTGGTTAAACAGTTTAACCACTGCTAGATTGTACCAACCAATTAAAAAAAATAAAAGTACCCAAAATTTTTAAGCAAACAAATGAGAAAAGATTCATTTTAGTGACAGACAATAGCGGTTGGAAAAAATGCTAAATTGTTTATATATATTTTTGTTTCACCAAAGAAACAAATTTTAAAGCCGTTTTTGCCTCCCATAGTGAGTCAAGGGTGAACTTTTCATGTAGGTAAAAACCAATAGAGAAATTCAAACCAATATAGAACCATTTTATTAGTGTAAAAGCTACTCTATGATTCACTTTGTCTGTCAGTTTGTAACGCTATTGGGGAAATGTAACTAATTTTAAATTTAATCAAAAACATCTTTCTCAGATTAAAGATCAAACTTATTGTAAAAATTGACAAAACAACGTTTATAGATTTCCTTTACTTTTGTATAATCTTATAGATTGTAAAAAAATGCTAAAGGATTTTATGAAACATCTTAAAAATCTAAATAAATTTATTTTCATTGCATATTCCCTTTGTTTCTTATTATAGTTTCATGTTTGTATATGGTAGAAGCCTTATCTATGATAAGTGAAATATTAATCCCATGAGTGTTAAGGTTCTAGTCCTGCTTATAATGCTTAGAAGGGAAATATTTTATAATCTCTTGTCATAGAGAAATATTAAAGTATGGAAGATATAATATAAAGATAGAAACCCATTTTAGTCGGCTTAGCTTTATAAAATGATCAATATTATATTAAAATATTATTAAAAGAAAAAAGCTTTTAATAATAGTAGTTATTACGCTATTATTGTATCCAAAAATAATATGATGGTCAAAAGAAACAAAAATGAAATTAAGGTTTGATTATATAAAAAGACTCTTTAAATACTTTCTCTATGAAATGGCACTATTAAAGAAGAAAAAAGGGAGGGGGGGGGGAGAACAAGGACTTACGAATAAGACTAAAAATAATAGAAATAGAAAATTTCCTAAGTTTAAAACCATATAATTTAAAATAAAAATATGATAACATATTAAAAAGCGAAAGTTAAAAATATTAATTATTGTTTACTAAAAAATAAAAAAAAAGTCAACTATGTAGTCGATTTTACATGTCCATAGAAATCACAATCCATCTTGAATAGCGGCCAAGAAAATGCTTCCATCATACAGACGGAAGGACGTGTATACAAAAAGATTGTTGAATGTATACTTAGTTTTTTTTATAAGATGGGAAAAAATGGTTTTAAGAACAAGTGTATCTATCCATGAGATGAGATAGGTTTGTCAAATTAAGTGCACACTCTCTTATATATTTGTATAAACACACATAAAGTGTTCATACGTATAAACAAGGTTGTCAACATCCAAAATTAGCGAAAAAGATGTCGATTGGTCATAAAAAGAGAGAGGGATAAAAAGAAAATAAAAGATAATCAACATAAAAATGTCTTTATTAGAATGACCGACAGACTGACGGACTTAGCAAGTTTTGTAATTGAAGCTCTTAGTAAAAAGGGTATCTTCACAGAAAAATCAGCTGTCTATCTTAAATTGCAGCTAAGAAAGTCACTTTTCCCTTTTAGTGGTACAAACGGACGAACAGACAAAGTGATTTATAAAGTAGCTTCAAGCATGAGAAAAAATGTTAAAAATTGATCAATCGGATTGACCCAAAATAGATATGCAAGAATATAAAAACGCACAGATACTCTATAAATGACTGAATCTATAGAGTATACATATCCATGAGAAGAATAAACAAAAGACCTATTTGGTTGGGTTCAAAGGAAAATAGATAATAGATTTTTACAGAATATATAAACCCTTTATGAAAAAATAGTGGGTATCTTAATGGACAAGACGATGGATGATAATTTTTTATAAAACCCAAATGATTTTATATAAAATATTTTAGTTTAAAAATTTGGACACTAATAGATTGGACCAAACAATCAAAATTTAGTAAAAGTACCTAAAATTTGGAGCTAACGAATAAATCTACAAGTATAATCTACAATCCAATGTCCCCTCCAGTGTAATTAAGGTTTGAATTTTGAATTTACTAATTCTTAATTATCTAATAATTGTTAGTTCACTAATATCTCGAAAACTGCTGATGTATTTGTTGGAAATGATTCTAATTGGACCTAGCCGGGTTTTAGTCCATTACCACTATATGGGTTATACAAAATCTATGTATATATGATTATTTCTATTGTTTTAAAGGTGTGTATTCTTTTCCGCACATGTATCCCACCATCAAATTAGCATAATCGCACAATTACTACAGCACAAACTGCCTTTCCTTTTTAAATATCTTTTATTTATAAAGTTTTATTTAATTTGATATCAGCTGCTGTGCCCCTATCCTCTATGTACTCTATTTTCAAAGGAATAGAGGACACAAAATAGCTTTAAACCATTCCAAGTCTCATATCTAAAAAAAATAACTAAATGAAGCTTCTTTTCAATGGAGAACTCAATCGGTTCAGTAGGTATCGAAATCTTAATCTACAGACAAGGAAACCTTATTACTTTATATAATAGAATAAGATATGTCTCACCCGATCGAAGGCTGAGTACTGAGGACCTAAATATGCTAGACTTGTCATGGGGAAAGGCTGAGACACATGTAAAGGACAGGACATCATGCAAGAAACGAGTTGCAGCATTCTCTGTGATAATATGGGGAAATGAATGCACACTTGTTTTAACAGTGTTTATCAATACATCAGGATTGTAACAAACACATTGGAATACAAAGGGACAAAAAATAATTTTGTGTTTCTATCTTCACTTTTTTTGCAACACATCTCCTTTTTTTCTATATTCTTAGTTAAATTTCATTGCAAACAATTTCATTTGTTTACATACATATATTACTCATTTAATAAATGTAGTTTAATAAAGCCCAAATTCTTACATGGGAGACTTTCTTAATGGGTGAAAAATTTATTTTTGTCCATTTTCAATCCATTGTATGATTGTCTATAAGATGATAGACACTTGAATAGAAAAGGGGCTATTGATATATTTTATTCATATATTTAGAGAAATAAAACTAAAATGTATATCTAGAAAGAATAACTCATTTTAGGAAAAAAAGATTTCATTTAAAAATGAAAGAAAAGTTCAATTCCTGTAATATTGTTTCAGGGTGCCTGTGCATTGTAGTCCCTATAAGTGTTGTTACCCTATATTTTTTCTATCGATGTGTTACTTTTTATATAACTAGCGGCTACGCCCCTAGAGGCCTCTAGTGGCACTTTAAATGTTTTTGTTTGTTAAAGTTTATTTTTTATGTACGATACCACCTTACTTGACGTTGAAGTCTCCCCTATTTTTTTGTCATTTCTCTTGGGAGGGTGGTGGTACCCTCCCCCAAAATAGTTATAAACCTTCCCGGGACTTATGAGAAGCTACCCTGTTAAGGAGAACCCGATCGGTTCAGCGGTTAGCGAGATCCTTCGGTACAGACACACAGACACACAGATACACACACAGACATCCTGTTACTTTAGTATAAGGATAATAATAATATTATAAAAGTAAATTTGAATTACTAGCGGCTGCGCCCCTTGAGCTTCAGACAAAAAACCTTACTACTTTATACAAAAAAATAAGTTCTCTATTTTAGTTCCCGGGATAGTTACTATATTTATAAATCAAGCATCTGGTTTAGTTTAAGGCTATTTTTTTCTTCCTTATTTCAATTAGTATACAGTGCCCCTAGAAGCTAGGGAAAAGTCACAGTTTAAACAAAAAATCTTTAATCAAACTTATATATTTAAAAATCACGAAACTCTTCGCCTAAACTCCATATTATCTCATTAATAAATCTTGATTTAGTTAAACCACAAAACCTTTCATCCTTCCCTTAAAATTTCCATTATAACAACTGTACCGATTGAGATCTCCATTTAAGGGAAGCTTCACATATGTCCTGTTATGGTTTTATGCTATTTTACCCTTTCCTAGCTCTTCAACTAGTCTACAGAGTCCCTATATGATAGTGGCGTAACTGCTAGTACTATTATAGATTTTTAATTCATAGTAAATTGAAAGTTAACTAGAATAGCAAAAAAAAATACATAAAGGAATTAGTCTTAAGACAGGGAGAGAATGCTACCATTTTTCATTACTCTTACATTATCAAGATTATTTTGATAGAAAAAAAAATATTTTTGCCTATTATTTTGCTAACTGTTAATCTTTATTAATTATAAGAATTGAAAGAATCATCATTTAGAAGCAAGTGGATTAACTTTTGACTTTCATAATCTCTCTTAGTCTTATCATTGTCTGAAAATTTATAGTGTGTCTTCATGTCCGTTAAATTTATCACATTATTATAATACAGCAGCTCAAACCCTTCCCTTTGGTTCCTATCACAGTTGAGTGAGAGGACATTGGGCTGTTTATTACACTAGTCCTAAAAGCTTTTTGATAATATTTTCTTATTCGCTGGCTTAACAAGTTTGGGGACTTTTATTGAATTTTAATTGGTTGGTTCATTAAGTTGAGTGTCCAAACTTTTAACTACCATTTGTAATCTACAGAAGGGGTATTTTTGTGTAACAAAATTTGGTAGTTACATCAATTTAATGGCTATTGTCTTATCCCTTGAGATCCCTGTAAACATCCCCCTGTAGTTAATTTAATATAATGTCTTTTTGCGCAATTGAAACTCTTTGCGCATATGATTGCACAGCCGAATTTATCCATCAAAACCTTGGATAATAGAATTTCATATACATAGAACTAAGCAAATATATGTTATCCTAAGGACCTATTTGTACTTGTTTGTCTATGTAAAATTTTGTAAACTGCTGAACATTCATTTAAACTATAAATATGTCGATATAATATTTACTTTTAAGCCTTAAAAGTAGACTTAAATATTGCAATAGACTATTTTATAAAATATCATGTGAATGTTATGTCAACTACAACCACTTTTTGTGGTTGACAAAAACCCTAAACATTATTTGTCGATATAATGCCAACAATCTTGATAGTTAACCCTTACAGATCGGTCAAGGAGTGGTCAAACGGTCATGACCTTACTACTCACGGAAGTTTATTATTGCTCAAGGATTTACCACAAAAATTTTTAGGTCTCTAGCTGTATTAGAAGCCACGGTATTCATGATATATGTCATTAGTAAAAGCCAGACAAAAAATGGTCATAAAATCGAGCAGGAAGCGGTCAAACGGTCATAACACCACTATTCTCTGATGTTCATTGATATCCAGGTATTCACCAAAAAAAGGTTTCTCTCTATCCTATACACAAAAGTCATAATATAGAAATTAAGATTTATTTAGAATTTTTCTAATTTTTGTGCCACCTAACCAACTTTGACCGGACGCCACGACAGATACAGACCAGATATCCTTATAAGATTAACTCTTGCCGACGTATAATTACAAAACTTAAAAAGTCATGAAGTTACAACTCTCTATCTTACCTACAAAAAAAAACTAGAAGTAATGGGCTGATTTAGCCCCCCCCCCCCCCCCTCCCCCCCGATCTGTAAGGGTTAAAGGGGATAGGGTCAATTCACACAAAAATATCAATATGATAAATTATCCACTCCAACCAACGTTTGTATTGTGCAAGATGTCTATGAAAATTCACCGTGTAAATACTCTTACTAATTCTAATTATGAAATTCTGATATTATGACAGTTAGGGAGTTGAATCCATTTTTATAGAAGCAGAAATATAATCTATGATTATGGTTTGGACCCTCTAAAACTGTAATCTACCCTTCCACTTTTCCCTCTCTTGGTGAAGATATCTTCAACGCCGATACGATTTTTGAAATATAAGATTCCACTTTTGTCTCTCTTGTTGAAGATATCTTCACCAAGAGAGGCAAAAGTGGAATCTTAAATTTCAAATATCGTATCGGCGTTGAAGATAACTTCACCAAGAGAGGGGAAAGTGGAATCTTACATTTCAAAAATCGTATCGGCGTTGAAGATATCTTCACCAAGAGAAGGGAAAGTAGAATCTTACATTTCAAAAATCGTATCAGCGTTGAAGATATCTTCACCAAGAGAGGGGAAAGTGGAAAGGTAGATTACAGTTTTAGAGGGTCAAAACCATAATCATAGATTATATTTCTGCTTCTATAAAAATGGATTCAACTCCCTAACTGTATGATGACTTGATTTCGTCAAGTTTTTTTTAAAGAGCGAGAAAGATTAAGATTAAAAATGCGATGAATTGGGGAAGTTGGGCATTTTAGTCCGTCAAGAAAGGGAAGGTTCAAAAATTGAAAGGTAAACTTACAAAACAGCAAAGGACAACCCATGTACTTTTCTATATTGAAAAGATCCAATTACACACCTTAGAAGATCCATGAAAATTCTATGATATGATGCAGTTTTTAAATACATTGATTACAATGAAATGATTTTGGATATAGAATATATGTACATGAATATATTTACATAGAAAAAATAATCGTCAATTTATGTTATTATGTTTAAATGGACCTCATTTATTGGTCAGTTTGTTCATCCAGTAGAAAACGAGGGGATTGGGTAAAGAGGGTGGATGGGGGTATCGGTAGTTTGGCCAGCTGCAAGTTTTATTTTATAAGGGTAAATAAAAATATAGTGCAACATCCAATTAATAATATAATAATTTAAATTGTATTTCAAGATTAAATTATATCAATTAAAATAAGCAAAAAATACATCAATATATTTTAAATTTTTTTTCACTATTTTATACGAACATTTTGATGAAGTGATAGGAGTAAGTCAAGATATAAATCTAAATCCTTACCTAACCTAAAAATTTGGCAATAATAATTGAGAAATTTTACTCCTTTACGAATTTCAGTACGTCATACCGTCGTAAGTCCAAAAACTCTAAAATACTAAATATAATTTTAATGTTTCTTGGTAGATTTTAAACGTTTCGAAATGTTAATTTTGTTTATCATAATTTTGGGTATTCATCAATTTATTATCCATTGCGTTATCCCTAAAGGTCACCGTACATATTGACATTTTAAAACTATATTATGTCATTAATTATACTTTTTAAATATACTAGCGGCTACGTCCCCAGGGGGACTTAAGGTTCTGAAGGGGAAAACTCGACCCTCTCCCAATTTTCAATTTGAGTTTTAAATGAATAAGTAAAAAAAATACGGGAAGGGGGCCAATTTTTATTGGGAGGGTGAAGAAACTCTCCCCGAAAGCAGTTAAAAAACCTTTATTGGACCTATAAGAAGCTTCACTGTAAGAAGGACCATAACGGTGCAGCAGACAAAAAAAGCTTACTACTTTTTTATAATATGGTGTCCTCTGTGTCTTATGTCCAAAATTACTTAGAGACTGCATTCAACAAAAAAATTAACCCGCTACCGTGGCGTATCCGTTTTCTTCGAGGAGGTGATGGGATCGAGTCCAATCGCGTTAAAAATAAAGACGTAAAAAATTATTTCTTCTGCTGCTATGTCAGATGCGCGAAATTAATATTCAGAATTGAAGAATGCCTTTGCCAAAAACTGGTGCAACTCATTACAATGTACAGTTAGGACTTCCAATTCACACTCAGAGTATGTTCATGGTGGCGTGGAGAGGACTTGTTCCCTAAGCGTCACCTAGCCCCCAAGAGGTCATCTTATCAAAAATAAATTAGTGCACTAAATTAAAATAGAAATCGTGAGAACTTATTTCATGACTGTCTATAAATACATATTTTTGGTTTCGAGTATTTCACAGAAGCACTCTATAATTTATCAATTTTATATTTAGTAGCGCAGCTACTCTATTTTAATTATTTTTGCGATCAATTAAGAAAAATTTAACTTGATTTATACTTTTAGTTATAATATCGAAAGAATAGGCATTTTTGCTTTTATGTTGACATAAAAATTTATTATGTTTTTTACGACCGATTTTATTAAATGTTTTAACATCGACATGGATAATTGCTTGACGAGCACGACACAATTCTAACATAACTTTCACAAGGGATCTTTTATCATATTTTACGTGACTTATTTTTGTTTCAACATAATGCTCAATATCTTTCTTACATTTACTTCTCAATTCTATAACCATTGTTATTATAGATAAACAGACTAAACAAATGATAGAGTAGCTACAATTATATTAATCAAATATAGTTATAAACTAAACGGTATAAACATTAATAAACATTCCACTTGTATAGGCTGGTTGTTTTTATTGGGTAGGGGAGATGTTTTCTGTTAAAATATTACATCAACGTAAGACCACATTCAATGATTTTCATGGAAGATTTAGATTTCTAGTAGTAATGTCAAATGTTGGATGTAATTTCGAAGATAAATTTATTTTTAGTATGACTTTGAAACCGATTTACTATACGGTGGATTAGAATCGGTTCTTAGCAATACTGAAAAATCATATATAGCATCGTATTACAGACATTTTCCAATTATATCAAAATAATATCATAATATTCATATCGTTTTTGTTAGAACGGACCATCGGACCCTGGGGCTATCAAAACTGGTATTGATCCGCAGAAAGCTGTCTATGATACGATGCGATAAATAACTATTATATCCCTCTTATGATTAATAAAATAAGAGCAATTATTATTTTGAAGATTTCTCCCTGTCTGAAGTTAATATATAGAATTAGATAATAACTTAATAGCAATAATATTAGTGTTTATGTAAAGTAAAAGAAATGAGAAAATAGCAAACTATACAAATATTTTGTGTATTCATATACTTTATATGTATTATAATTCATGCTTTTGACAAAGCGATAGTATGGGTTTATGTCAAGAAATAGGAAGAAATGTTCAATATTAACATTTTCCTATTCGTTGGCTTTACAACTTTGGGACTTTCTTGAATTCTGATTATTTGGTTCATTTAGTTGAGTGTCCAAACGTTTCAGCCACTTATTGTAATGTACAGATATGGTAATTTTATGTATCAACATTGGGGATGTACATTAATTAATCGGCCATGGTCGTATTTCTTTAGTTCCTTACTAATAACTAATGAACATTTCAGCTGAATGAAAAGAACACCTTCGCGCGCCCAGACTATTGAACTCAAAGCATTATTTTCTTTTGATAAAATACTATTGTTTTAAAACCACAAGGAATACCGATAAGGATATTGAAAGCCAAAAATATAGATTAGGTTCTTCAAAAAAAAGGAGTATGCGCACACTCATTTTTACAAATAATAAATTAACTATAACACATCTTATTTTAGCTACATATGAATAATCTTACAAATAAAAAAATGGGCTAAAGTTAAATTTTATATCGATTGTTATTATTTGATTCTTTATTTGTCTTTATCATTTACTTACAAAGATTACATTAAAAGTATAACAATATTAATTTAAAACTCATTTAAAATATTCAAGTTGGGTAAAAATTGTTTATGTACACATATATAAAAGAATAGCATTTCAAAATTACATTGGTTAAATAAAAAAGATTTTTACAATCTGTGACTTTCCCTTCGTTCAGTCATATTTTAATTCCTCAGATTATAATGTATCACATTTAAGGTGTGATTGGCAGACTGAATAAAGAAAGGAGGGGCAGGGACAGTTTTATTAAGAGCAGAATGCTCTACAACTGTTAAGTACAAGGGTCGCCAGAGGATGAATTAAGGATAATTTTCGACTGGTCCCTTACTTTATTATTGCCCCTATAACTCAAGTCACAGATCCTGGGCAGGGACAGTTTTATTAAGAGCAGAATGCTCTAACATTGTTAGGTACAAGGGTCGCCAGAGGATAATTTTTGACTGGTCCCTTACCTTGGTATTGCCCCTATAACTCAAGTCACAGATCCTGTGGTATTCCCCTAGCCCAGTCATCAATAAAGCCTCCAAAAAAAAAATAGTGTATCACATATAAGATGTGTTTAGCAGACTGAATTAAGATGAGAGGGGCAGGGACAGGTATTCTGATAATAGACAGCTCTGACCCTGTTAGGTTTACGAGTCGCCAGAGGATCATTATCGACTGGTCCCTTACCTAGGTATTTACCCTGTATAGCATACTTGAGCTGACTAACCGACAGTGTAGAAATAAATTTTATCCAGGGTCAAATTGTATTGTTGTTAATTTTTCATATCCTAGCTTATAACTTTTATTTTTAAGCAAAAATTTCCTTTGAAAGGAAATGAATTCAAGTAGATTTGAATTTAATGGAAGCTTTTTTTTCAGTCTTGACTGAAAGATGAAAAATAACACAAGAATAATTTCGATATTCAATACAGTTATGAGGTTACTGGTGAGCGTTTTTGGAACTCCTACTAACAGCCAGCTTGACTCAAAATTATGTTCAATATTTTGTAGAAGGTTTGTGAAGTAGTTGGCAGTAATACCAGTGGTGACAGGACAGTCCAGATAAAAGTGCTGGGCAGTTTCTTTGGGTGCGGGTAGATTCCTGTCCAGTCTACAAAGTGTACATTCTGGAGACTCTGGCCTAAAATTAGCGATATTGGCATTAAAATAGTGAAAATTGTTTATTGATTTAAACGAGAAATCTCTTATGTTTATAGGAATAAAGGACAAATTCCAAACTTTTTGCCATTTACGCTCTCTCTCTATGTCAAATTCTCTGATTTTCGCCCAGTTATACCTATTTAAATAAGTCTTACACTTTTCTATCCTCTGTTCATCATTTGATAAGAAGTAACGAAAATGTTTTGACTTTACTTTTGGCTTTAAAAACAGGGAACTAATTTTAGTTTGGGGTTTTGAAAGTTTACACCTATATATAGCAATATTGTGCTGAACAAATCCCCTAAGTCTCAGAAATTCCATGTAATTAAAATTGACCTTTGATTTGATGTTAAAGTTTCTATAATCTAGACATACATTATCAGTATTTAAAAGGTCTCCAAAGCAAATTAACTTAATATCATTTTCATAACGTAACCATGTTGTTTCTGTAAAAATAGCCCTGCTTACCATTTGTTTATCACTATTACAAAAATAATCATTTTTAAAAATTCTCATGTCTTTTATATTGTCATGTTTTAGCCAAAATGAATTTGAAAATATTGTATATGATTCAATAATTCTTGATAAAATGGGATTAATATTCTTATC
The DNA here is from genome assembly GCF_053477335.1 of Acartia tonsa. Taxonomy (NCBI): domain Eukaryota; kingdom Metazoa; phylum Arthropoda; class Copepoda; order Calanoida; family Acartiidae; genus Acartia; species Acartia tonsa. Next base: position 11,101,731 of record NC_137260.1, on the reverse strand, counting down.
TAATTTTTCATAAAAATAAAATGGATCATTTGCTTGGCATCTTGTATTTTTTAATTCTGAAGACCAAGTATCAACTATGGATAAAGATTTTTTATACATTAAAATATCTAGAGATCGTAAAAAATCTGTTACTTTTGGTATTCCTAAACCTCCATTTTCGGCACTTGAAAAGATTTTGGATTTAGCTATTGGTCTACTTTGACATAAGAAAGAAATAATAAGATTTTCAATTTGAGAAATTATTTCTTCAGATGGATAGACAACTGCCCCTACATAATTCAGTAAAGGTAACATGAATCCCTTTATAATAGCAATTTTACCAGGTGTAGTAAGGTAGAAAAGTGCCCAAAAATTTCTAATTTTTGACATTTTAGTAACAATTTTGTTCCAATTATATTGCATATTTAAAAGTTTTGAATCAAAATGTAAACCTAAAATATCAAATTCATCAACCACGTCAATTCTAATTACATCCAACTCCCGAAAAAAATCATTTGATGGCTTCCTACCTATTATACAAATTTTAGTTTTGTTAACATTTGTTCTTAAATTAGAAACTTGAGCAAAGAAAGTAAGAATTTGAAAAATAGTTTTCAAAGCAATGGCAGTTGGATTAAATGCAACATTGCAATCATCAGCAAATGCTGATTCAGGGTCAGGCTGTTTGTCAGTGTCAGTCAATTTAAAAGGTATAGCTCTTGGTATTACAATTTCATTGTTAATTGATAACATAAGTAATAATGGGGTTAAGGCAATTTTAAAAATGTTAGGACTTGGCCTATCACCTTGCATATAACCAACTTTCATGGGAAAGTTAGGTGTTATTCCAGTGTCAGTAAGAATGTGGGCAAATCTATCATTCATGCATGTTAAAATCATGTTTATCATATTAGGGCCAAAATTCATAAATTCTAATACATCTTTTAAATATTCATGTCCAATACAGTCAAAGGCTGAGTGAAAGTCAATTAAAGCAATTGCTAGAGACGAGTTAGAAGCTAACGTTTTAGAAATTAGTTCATAAATTTGAATCAAATTTTCCTGAATAGTGTATTTAGAAGAATAGGCTTTTTGAGATCTGATATTTATTTTGTCAATTACTTTTTTTAACCTATTGTCAATAACCCCAGAGAAAATTTTGTACACAGTAGACAAACAAAAAATTGTCCTCCAAGATTTAATTTTTGAAAGGTCAGAATTTTTTTTGGCTATAAGTCTAATTTTACCACATCTTAGCATGCCTTTTAACTGTTTTTTATTAATCATTTCTTTAAAGCCTCGTAGTAAAGGTAAGCTTAAAATGTCCCAAAACTTAACCAACATTCTATAAGGAATACCATCTGGTCCTACACTAGAATTTAAATTGGCTGACTTAAGTGACTCTTTTAATTCATTAATAGAAATGTCTGCCTCTAATTTTTCTCTATCTGTGTTATTTAATTTATGTTCTAATATTTTTGGGTGATTTACATTATTGCCTAAAAAATCAACGAGAGAAGAGTTGGAAATAAAGGCTGTACCAAATTTATTTTTAAAGTGATTTGTTAAAAACTCATTTCTTTCTTTCTCGCATGTAAAAGATTCACCTAAGTCATTCTTAATTTGTGAGATAGAGTCAGCTTTTTTTGAGTTTTTTAGCAAACTACTAAATGCTTTTGAAGCCTTTTCTGCATTTAAAATGTGGAAATACCCAGAAGTCTCTAACCTACGATAATTTTCTTCATCCTCCATTTTACATAGACTGTTTTCAATATCAATGATTTTCTTAAGTACAGTTTCATCTTTGACATTTCCACACTTCAACGCATTTAATGACTTAGACAAATCTTTTTGTATTTTTCTACTGCTCTTAAGAAAGTTTGATTGAAAGCTTATTATAGAATTTTTAATGCAATTTAACAATACTTCAAGGAAAGCATCATGACTAATATTTAAAGGCATTTCATACAAGTCATTTAAAGGGGGAAGTAAATCAAAGAGATAATGTATAGCCCTATCTTTTTGTTCAATCCAGAACAATACTAGTCTATCATTTTTAAAGTCTGTCAAACTTAGGTCATTCTTTAATCTAAATGCTAAACTTATCTGAGAAATGATGTCTCGTAGATGAAACTTGTTAGGAACTTCACAGTGTTGTAGAGCTATCTCGTAGACTTTGATTCTAACGTACTCACCCAATCCATCAATATCTAATAAAGAAGAATTTATTGTACATACACTTTTAGAAATATTTTCATATGTGTTGAAAAAAACTTGCTTGTGGTCAAAGATATACGCTTTAAATGGCTCATAATTGCACGAGTTAAAAATTGTTGAAAGCTGTGGACTGATAAGAACATGATCAATTCTACTTCTGTTTGTTTTAGTATTTGAAAAAGGAACATAACTAAATTCTAATTTAGTCGGATGAAGCAATCTAAATAAGTCCACACAAAAATTTTCTTCTATCCACAAAGAAAGTTCTTTACAATGTTCAAAATTTGGCAATGAATTTGTATTTATCAAGTCTAAGTGTTCGAGACCTTGTTCTGGTTGAATAGTTGTAGGTATTGCATTTAAATCCCCTGCAATTATGTAAAATGTATTTCCAATGCTCATTATTTTCTCCCTTAATTGTTTAAAGAAATTTTTGTTGTTATTTTGAATTGGCCCATAGCACGATATCAATGAAATTCTACATTCATTAATTTTTAAATCTAGAATCAAAATATTTTCATCAGTGGAACAAAAGCTTTTAATTATTTCATATTTTAGTGTTTGTTTGATTAAAATCGCTACACCCCTGTCTGCCTTTGAACTATTGCAATAAGATATATAACTGCCAGCCATATTAAAACGTGCTTCTTTACTAAAAATACTTTCTTTATTATTTAATCTAATATCCTGAATGAACAGTATATCAGGTTTAGTTTTAATCATTGCGTTAATCTTAAGTTTAAACTTGTTTAATGATGCTTTACCTACATTGTAAGTGCTTATGTTGATTGAATTGCAATTAAGAGAACTAAAATTAATATCCTTAAGTAAAGAAACATCTTGTGTTGAATTAACGTTTTGAATATAAATCTTTTCAACGAAACTTAAATTATTCATTAAACATAAATTTATAAATCTTAATAAAAGATGAGCAAGTAACTAAATAAAAATTAACTGAATTTAATCTGTTGTAGATAAGACTAAACCTTGTATAATTGTTAGAAGATGTTTCAAAATAGAGGTTTGAATACATATTAATTAGTAGGGGGGTAGAGAAAAAGAGGGGATAAATTGTTTGAAAAACAGTAATCTTTATTTTATTAGAACTTCTGTTCAATCTAACTAGAACTATGCAAACCATAGCAAAAACAAAAACATTCAATTGAAATAAAGGTATTTTTAAAGCTTGAAGTATTCAGAATAGCATGGCTGTTGCTTAAATTGTGAAACAAGTTTAGAATCTGCTGGTACTTTAACATTTTGGAGATGTATCCATGGTTTATTAGAATCTTTTTCACGATAGGAAATAAATAAAGATCTACCAGTTTCAGTATTGGGTCTAATAAGAATGTGTTTGTCTGTCAGGTCAATTTTCTCATTCTTATAGTTAGATAGTTGAACACGTATTTTTGTAATATCGTCAACAATTGATTTAGGCCAATGAAAAGGGGTTTTTAGACCACTTTTGCTTACTTCTTTAACTACCATTGCCCTATCTTCCTTACTTTTAGTCTTAATAATAAACGGAATGGTGTTTTTACCATTGCGCAAAGTTGTTTGTTTAGCAAGTGGTATGATCTGTGCTCTAGCGATGATATCTTTCAATTCAGCAATTTCTTCCAAAGATTCCTTAGCCTTTTTAACAATTTCCCCGTGCTCTTTTAGACTTGCCCCAAAGTCCAAGTCAATAATCTTACATTGAGTGGCAGTTGCCTTTAAGTCTTCACAGCACTTTTTATAGGCAACCGAAGTTTCAACAGAGTTTACTAAATTCCCACATACTACGTTTTTGGTCAAGGTTGCCTTAGTAGAGTCAGCTGCTTTTTCTAGCCCCCCAACCTTTCTGGCTAGAAGCATAAGCAGTTCTGCTGTATCATTCAAAATAGGCGACAGTTTGCTGACTAAACTTTTAGCTGTTTCTTGGTCAGACCCCATATTATCTGCTTTTTTTTCTAAACTTTCCATGGTAGACGTGACGTTTTGCCAATTTATCATAGCCCTCTCAACAATGTCACTAGGAGGTTGAAAATCACTATCACTTCCCTCTCTAATCCTTTTTGAATTAGCCCTAGGCCTAAATGTTCCATTATTAACAATTTCAGCAAAGGTGTTCTGTGCCATGACTTATTGGAAAAAGAGACAATGACAAATGCTAAAAATGAATATAAAGGGTAACTAGATAGTTTAATATATTATAATAATAAAAAAAAACTTATCTAGAAAACTTGATGATATTGTTGGTTTGTTGAAACACTCAACTCACGCTGGTCACAACAGGTTTTCTGGCGGTCAAACTCTAACTCACACTTTGAAAGCAGGAGCTTATTATTGACGTCTTGACGACAAGAAGGGTTGAAACCAACTGAAATATATCGATTGTCTTATCCATGCATCTAAAGGGATAAGACAATGGTTGACTAATTAATGTACATTTTCCTATCTTAATATAAAAATTTACCCTCTTTGTAGAATACTTTTAGTGGTTGGAACGTATAGACACACAGTTTAATAGACCAACCAATCAAAATTCATTAAAAGTCTCAAATGTTGTTAAACCAACTTTGGGGACTTATGTAATAACCAGCCCATTGTCCGCTCTCTCTGATTTGTTTTACATAACTCTGATCTCTTTCCTTTTGAAAACCACAAGAATTTGCGTGAATGAAAGTCAGAGAGAATGAAATCATAATTGCACAGGAAACTTTAAGGTTCTTTCACAAATGATTACTTTATCATAAATTCTTTGTAAATGATAAATTAATTTCAGAGCTTTATTGGTTGGATAATGATTAGAAGAACAAGTGTAATTCATAACTAGATAATATCGAGTTAAAAGGTTTTTTTCTTATAATTTCTTATAATTTTCTTATAATAAGGTATGACATTAAATTCAAAGCTATTTTTTAATTCAAGTTACAATCATTAGGACTAATTCGAGTTTAAAGGGGTAGAATAAAGTTCTAAGTTAGATCAAGTAACATCATAACTGATTTAATTATCCATATCAGAAATTATTTAACTTGGTTCTTGGCAAACTACAATATATACATCTAATATAATTTTTTTTCTCAAAATTTTAATTTCAGAATTTTGTAAATTTAAGTTATCTAAAATGAATGAATAATAAACTTCTTTATCAAGGATTATCTCTTCAAAGGCGAGATTTTTTTATGGACATTCCTTTTCTGTAACACAGCTACTCTATAACCATTAACCATAACTCTGCCTGTTCAACTATGATATGAATTAGATCTTCACGCTGCTTCTGTCATATTGAAAACTCGTGCATCGTATCGTATTATAGATAATTTTCTACTTGTAGTAAAATTAAAAGTCATAATATTAGCCCAAACCTTCGGCCCCTCAGGGCTCATAAACCGGAATTAATATTAAAATTTATTGTTTTACTATCCGCGGAAAGTTGTCTATAAGACGATGCGATAAACAACTATTACTGTTATTTATCAAACTGTAGGTATAATCTTTGTGCCCTAATCTAATGTGCAAAGTATAGGTTGAACATTTCAGGAGAACAAAAACCCCGACAAATTAAAAATGCATTTTAGAAAATTGCATCCTATAAAGTTGCGACGTCGCTCTATAAACAACACACCCCTCCTCAACCGAACTTTATATTAAAAAAAATGTCCCAAACATTCGGACAATTGGGCGTTCAAATAGGACCTAGTGGTAGTAAGAATCATTTGAGAACAAAATCCTAGCCGTTCCTTCTTGCCAGATATGGCCATTTTAAGATTTTAGTCAAATTACACTAAATAACCTGATACAAACTTCACTCTACATTGATTATTTTAGTGTAATTGTAGTGGGACAGCCCTAAAATAGAGTAGCTTTGCTCCTCTGACCAAACTGACTGCCTGGAGTTGCTAACAGGAAGTGCCCTAATTTATAAACACAAGTAGGGATTCGAACCCATTCCCAAAACTCTCCAACATGGAATAGCTGTTTATTACAGCATGATGACAGTAATTTGTATATTGGGCTTGGACAATGATGCCCCTCTGGATACCCCCTGACAATCCAGGCTGTTGTTGGTGACCAGCAGGGTCAGCTCCTTGTTGGACTTGTTCCTTGGTTTCCCAACAGTCAGGCCCCTGCGCTGGAAGTAGAGCCAGGTCTTGACCACCATCTCTCTCCTAGGGGGCAGTTTGATGTGTAAATCCAACCCTATCCAGTTTGCGCCTCCTTGGGGCACGTTGAACACCATGGGGGTGTACAACTTAGAACAGCCCCTGTCCAGTTTTCCATTTTCACCTTCTGGGGGCAAATCTTGCCTTCAGTCGCTGGTGTTGGGAGGAGCTCTGGCTCTGGGCCTTTCCCAGGCTTGGCAGGGCTGGGGCCACTGGCTTAATGGGAGTGGGGGCGACCATGGCTACTCTCCCAATTCATCCATCATCTCTATCAAACAGTAACTGTGTCCACTTACCCCCTCAGAAAGAACCCTCCCAGGTTTAGGGCATGGTTCAAGATACACACAACCATGATCTTCTGGAGGATCAAGATCAGGGTAGAGCTATGATGAGATGCTCCCCTGACAATCCCAGATCAGCACAGCTGCCATGGAAGGATAGCTGCAGGTGATGGGCCGCACTTAGGCTTAGGATGCAAGATGCTGGTGTGCATCTTGAACCAAACCCTGAACCTGGGAGGGTTCTTTCTGATGGAGTTGGGGAGACACAGTTACTGTTTGATGGACCCATGCTGATAGTATAGATCAGTTGGGAGAGAAGCCATGGTTGCCCCCACTCCCATTAAGCCAGTAACCTGAGCCCTGCCAAGCCTGGGAAAGGCCCATACTCATCAAACTAACCATAAGGACGGAGATGGTGGTCAAGACCAGGCCAAACTTCCAGTGCAGAGGCCTGGCTGTGGGGAACCCCAGGTACAAGTCCAACAAGGAGCTGACCCTGCTGATCACCAATAACAGCCAGGATTAGCAGAGGGTATCCAGAGGGACATCCATTTCCCAAGCATTATAGTAATAATTACAGCTATTCCTTATTAGATAGTTTTGGGAATGGGTTCGAATCCCAACTTCTGTTATCACAATAAGGCACTTACTGTTAGGAACTTCAGACAGTCATTTTGGTCAGAGGAGCAAATATTCTCTATTTTGGGGCTGTTCAACTACAATTACACTAAAATTTTCAAAGTAGAGTGAAGTTTGTATCAGGTTATTTAGTGTAATTTGACTAAAATCTTAAAATGGCGATATCTGGCAAGAAGGAACGGCTAAGATTTTGTTCTCAACTGATTCTAACTACCACTAGATCCTATTTGAACGCCCAATTGTCCGAATGTTTGGGACATTTTTTTTAATATAAAGTTCGGTTGAGGAGGGGTGTGACAAGTTTATTCATTGAAACACTGCTTTCAGTACCATTACCAAGTATTCAGATGCCCATAGTCGTATGTCAGATGCATGACAGTGACACCTAATGTATTAATAATAAGAATTTCTTAACATATTAATCGGCAAAATTATTTAACATTTTAAGATAGATACACTTTTTTATAAATGTTGTTAATTCTATGAAAAAAGCCTTCCTTTTATATGTAAATTATAAAAAAATCATTCTTTTACAAATTTTAAATGTCCAATTTCTTAATGATTTTGACTATAAAAATGGGTATTTTTATTGTAAAAATATAATTAGTTACTGGCAACCGAAATTTATGGCAAAAATAAGCTTATAATTTTGTTTCTAGGCCACGTAGTTGAATTTCAGAATTTTTAACATTAGCATAAAGATTCTTTCAAAATTTTGATTGTACATAAAATGCCTAGAACTTTTTTGTTATAGAAGCTAAAGGCTTCAAATTTGGGGTATTGGGTCTACTTGTGGCAGTCTTTCAGCAGTTAAAGCGTGGTATTTCTTGCAGGCTTCCTTTAATATCGGCTAAATGCCCGGGTTAACGTTAAAAACTGGTATATTTTTTTTAAAATATTCGTAGAAAACTATCTGAAAAACATTGCTATACATGATGTTTCAGTATTGCTGAGAACAGATTCTAATCCAGCGGATATTAATCAGGTTTGAAGCCATACTGGAAAAAGCTTCACTGTCTAAAGGCCAATTCTTTATTTCTACATTACATTTACCAAAAATATTGTAATAAAAGCCACTATTAATGTATTGTGTTTGTGTTTCGTTATATATAAATTATTGCTGGCTTGTTTTTGTTGCGCCATCTATGTATATTATTGTTCTGGTTAAGTTAATGAAGATGCATGTTATAATGCTTATTATCTAGAATAGTTTTTTAAAGACTTGGGTCTACATTTTTCCACCCAATAATTATAGTCTTGTAAGGCATGCAAAGCATCAAGTTTCTGTGAAAATATTCTCAAAATCTTGAGAGCTTAGAACATGAAAATATCATAATATGTGTATATAAGAAATTTATGTTCATAAATTGTCATAATTGAAGAAAAATATGATTAGACTCATCGTTACCCGGCATTGTAAATAAATTATTCCATATAACTAACAACTAGCAATTAAGATTCTCTATGATTAAGTTTCTGTAGGATTTAAGGACATACCCTAAGTATAAAGTAGCTGATTTTTAGCCATAACCTTTGATTTTAATATATTTCTGTCACATGCATGTTGTCGTCAGGGCTCGGCAGCCGCGACTATCACCAAACCTAAGCACGTTTGGATGATTTGAATTGAATTTTTTTTTTCAAATAGGATTGCCATAGTTGTGTTATGTTTTTGACTTCCAGCTGATTTTCAATATTGTAAAAGGTTGATTTCCCCGAGGCTCATAGGCGGCGGAAGCGTGGCTGCCGAGCCCTGGTTGTTGTAAATTTAATTGTATATCCTATGTCCCCAATTAAGGCAATTAAGGAAATCAAGTAAAAGTCTTGCTTATAGGTGAAACTTCGGGGATAAATTAATGATATATGTATAAGTAGATATCCTAAGTTTTAATTCACCAAATTACAATATCAAAAGAACTAAAAATTTGGGATCATATGAAGGAAATGAAGTCATTCCTAAAAAGGACAGAAATTCCCTTCCAAAAAGGACAGAAATCATCTTCCTTTTTCTCAGATATCTCAAATATGGACAAAAATCACTCTCCTTTTTCTCACATATCTGAAAAAGAGGATAAAAATCACCTTCCTAAATCTCACTTTATCTTCCTAATTCTAAGAAAATTAACCCAATACCTCTAAGTTCTTCCTTATTTTCAGATAGCCTACCTTATTCTAAGAAATTCTTCCTTATTCTAATAAGATCTACCTTATTCTAAGAAATACTTCCTAATTCTATGACAATCTACCTTATTCTAAGACATTCTTCCTTATTCTAAGAAATTCTTCCTAATTCTATGAAAATCTACCTTATTATAAGACATTCTTCCTTATTCTAAGAAATTCTTAGTTATTCTAATAAGATCTACCTTATTCTAAGAAATACTTCCTAATTCTATGAAAATCTACCATATTATAAGACATTCTTCCTTTTTCTAAGAAAATCTACCTTATTCTAAGACATTCTTCCTAATTCTATGAAAATCTATCTTATTCTAAGACATTCTTCCTTATTCTAAGAAAATCTACCTTATTCTAAGACATTCTTCCTTATTCTAAGAAAATCTACCTTATTCTAAGACATTCTTCCTTATTCTAAGAAAATCTACCTTATTCTAGGACATTCTTCCTTATTCTAAGAAAATCTCTTCCTAAATCTCACTTAATCTTCCTAATTATAGGAAAATTAACCCAATACCTCCTAGTTCTTCCTTATTCTCAGATAGCCTACCTTATTCTAAGAAATTCTTCCTTATTCTAAGACATTCTTCCTTATTCTAAGAAAATCTACCTTATTCTAGGACATTCTTCCTTATTCTAAGAAAATCTCTTCCTAAATCTCACTTAATCTTCCTAATTATAAGAAAATTAACCCAATACCTCCTAGTTCTTCCTTATTCTCAGATAGCCTACCTTATTCTAAGAAATTCTTCCTTATTCTAAAAAGATCTACCTTATTCTAAGAAATACTTCCTAATTCTATGAAAATCTACCTTATTATAAGACATTCTTCCTTATTCTAAGAAAATCTACCTTTTTCCCTCAAAGTCTTCCTTCTCATCACATATCCTTCCTTTGTCTCAGATAATTTAGCTAATTCTTGCTAATTAGACCAACCATTCCTGGGATCTTAAGCTTCAGACAGAAAAACCTTACTATTTTCTTCATATTCTACCAGGAGATGAGAAAAGTGCTGTGTTGCAATAATTTTATGTAGATCAGATTTTTTCATCCAAATAAAAAAGCTAGCTTTTTTTAAGAGTGAAAAATAAGAATGTTTTTAATTTAATGACAAACTAGCCCCTAGAGACCTCTTTAATTTTAGTGGGTTTCTAATTTTTTTTTTTTTTGGGGGGGGGGAGATTTTTCCTAGGGGAGATATCTCTTTAGAATGTGTTAGTACTCTCCCCCAAAATAGCTATAAATCTTCCTTTGTCTTATAAGAAGCTAAACAGTAATGAAGAACCATACTGCTTCTATATATAATATTAAAAAAATATTCTTATAAAAAAGGTAGCTTTTAGAAATTAGAAAAAAAACGTCCGTCAGCTTGTCTAGCCTGGACAAGAATTTGACTCAGCACGGCCGCCTACATGGTAAGGGAGGGCGTGTATTTTTCATGAACGAACACAAACCCACAGACATACATTTAAAATAAGACCATAGACTATGTATATTTAGAATTTTAAGAATTTTAATGGATAATTAATTATATTGTTAGTGTTTTATTTCAAACTAGCGGCTACGCTCCTAGAGACACTTTTAGGGGCACTTTAGGTGGTGGGAATTGAATTTAATATCTCCATTTTCTATAGTAGTTTAAAATGAAAAAGTGAAAAAAATGAATGGAAGGGGGTTAATTTTTTTTGTTTTGGTGGGGGGGGGGGATCATACTAATCCCCACTTTTTTCATTTCTGTTTTTTTTTATTTTAAATTAAAATTTTTTGTAAAGGAGTAATATTTTTCAAGGTGGGTGGTGGTACCCTTCTCAAAATAGCTATAAACCTTCTCAGGATCTATGAGAAGCTACAGTGTAAAAATGAACCATATCGATTCAGCGGTATCTAATTATTTTAAAAAAACTTTTATATTACATATTCTATATTTATAAATTGTCTTTGATATGTTGTCCTTGTCCCATGCCGAAACAGAGAAATCAACCTATAATCAGGAATTAAGAGGGATAGGACAATGGATTACACTGCACTGGTCCCCAAAGTTTTATAATAACGTTTTCTTATTCAGTGACTTAAAACTTTTATTGAATTTTATTGGTTTGTACATTAAAATGAGTGTCCTGTCCATTAACGATTCAATTCAACCACTAATTATAACTTACAAAAGGGATAATTTTATGTTTAATCAGTGAGGATTTACATCAACTTATCGGCAATTGTCTTATTCTTTAGATCCCTGTTAATAGTAAACGATTTAACCACCAATTATAACTTACAGAAGGGATAATTTTATGTTTAATCATTGAGGATTTACATCAACTTATCGGCAATTGTCTTATCCCTTTAGATCCCTGTTAATAGTATATTTGCGGAATGAATAATAGAACATATGGGTTAGTGAGGGGATGAGTGATGACCAACATCAGAGCTAAAGAATAGTTGATTTTCGGATATTTTTATAATTATAAATATATGTTCAAAAGATATAAAGGATTATGAATTTTCTTAATATTCATATTACTTAATACCAAAAAATAAAATATTTCTTAATGTCAAAACTTTTTGTATTTAGATTTTAGTATTTGTCTTTAAAAGCAACAAATTGGGTCGAGTTGGGTCAATATTTAAAAGGATGGTTCGATTTTTAAAGCTATAAGTACCCTATCTTATTGACATAGAGTTACATAGAAAAGTTGTCGCCAAATTAAGTTGCTAACCTGTTTATTGGTCAGTTTATTCACCATAAAGAAGGAAAAGAGATAGGGTAAAGGGGAGAGGGGATAGATAATGTTTTAACCATCTACAACAATGATATTTTAAGAGGATACAAAATTATGGTTCAACTTCCAATTAATTCTATATTTATTCACGTGGATATTATCACAGGAGAAAATTTTTAGTTAGTTTAGGTTGCAATTTCCCTTCGATTTTATTTGGTGTACCATTTTTCCATTAGGAGGGGAGGGAATAGGGTAAAGAATTGGGTGGGGAAGATCGTTATTTTAGCCCGCAAGAGAGTTCACTCTATTATAGAACATGAAATGTTTCGTGTAAGATCTAAGTAATAATAAATCCATTGTGGTGAATTCAAAATTTAAAAAAAAATTGAAAATTGACCCACTCTAATTGCCCTTGAATTGATTTCATAATTATCAGCTGTTTTAGTTTACCGACGAAAAGAATAAGTTGCCAACTTTCTATAGAGTTTGTACCACATAAATAGGAATGTGAAAAAAAAACATTACATTGGTTGAGACTAGCAGCTACGCCACTAGAGGCTTCTATGGACACTTTGGGTAATTAATCAAATAAAAATGTCTGACTCTAAGCCTGGGATTTTATTTTTGAAAAGGAAAAGATTTTTTCTGATGGTTAGGGGGGAAATTTTTTTCTTTAGGCAATTTTTCTTGGGAGCTCAGACAAACATCCTGTTACTTTTATAAAAGGATTGATAATTACATATAGTTATTGAAGAAAATTATCAGTAAAATATACAAAATATTTTAATTTGTTTTGAAATTATTACTTTTTTGGTCTTGGTCTGATATTTTATGTGTTGGCTAGAGAAAGATTGTAAAGACTACTTGTCTTTTTCTGTTATCCTGTTATTATTAGGTTTATTTCTCTGCAAAATTATGTTAATATTATTAATAATTTTATGAATAAAAACATAAACACTAAATGTCAAAAGATACAACCAAAAAAAATACTGAATTTTCTATTATTTCTTAAGATAATTTCATACTTCTGACTGGGGTTCCTATTAAAATGTACTTTATGAATTTCCACCTCTAAAGTACAAACAAACATTTCAGGTCAAAAGATACAACTCAAACTTATCCTACACATGTTCTGATATCCCAATAAACATAAGGAAATATATGTGAGAAAAACCAAGATTTTGAGAGAATAAGGAAGGGGAAAAGGCAGAATTTATATATTCTCTATACCTCTATTTCAGTTATGATATCTCAATATAAATTAGGAAAATTATCTGAGAAAAAGGAAGAATTAGGGGAATTAAGGAAGAACTTCTTAGAAAAAGCTAGGTTATCTGAAAATAAGAGAGAATTAGTAAGGAAAAGGAAGAAGTTCTTAGAATAAGCTAGATTTTCTTAGAATAAGGAAGAATGTCTTAGAATAAGGTAGATTTTCTTAGAATAAGGAAGAATGTCTTATAATAAGGTAGATTTTCATAGAATTAGGAAGTATTTCTTAGAATAAGGTAGATCTTATTAGAATAAGAAAGAATTTCTTAGAATAAGAAAGAATGTCTTAGAATAAGGTAGAATTTCTTACAATAAGGAAGAATGTCTTAGAATAAGGTAGATTTTCTTAGAATAAGGAAGAATGTCTTAGAATAAAGTAGATTTTCATAGAATTAGGAAGTATTTCTTAGAATAAGGTAGATCTTATTAGAATAAGGAAGAATTTCTTAGAATAAGGAAGAATGTCTTAGAATAAGGTAGATTTTCTTAGAATAAGGAAGAATGTCTTAGAATAAGGTAGATTCTCATAGAATTAGGAAGTATTTCTTAGAATAAGGAAGAATTTGAAGGAATAAGGTAGACTTTCTTAGAATAAGGAAGAATTTCCTAGAATAAGGTAGGTCTTCTTAGAATAAGGGAGAATTTGTTAGAATAAGGTAGATTATCATAGAATTAGGAATTATTTCTTAGAATAAGGTAGATCTTATTAGAATAAGGAAGATTTTCTTAGAATAAGGAAGAATGTCTTAGAATAAGGTAGATTTTCATAGAATTAGGAAGTATTTCTTAGAATAAGGAAGAATTTGAGGGAATAAGGTAGATTTTCTTAGAATAAGGAAGAATTTCCTTGAATAAGTTAGGTCTTCTTAGAATAAGGGAGAATTTGTCTAATTAAGGTAGAATTTCTGAGAATAAGTAAGAATTTGGGTAAATAAGGTAGATTTATTAAGCATAGTTGTAATAGTGAGGAAAAGGAAGAATTTCTAAGAATTAGGAAGAATTTGTAAGATGGTGGACAGAGGTCACCTTCCTTTAGTGAGAATTTGTAAGATAGTGGACAGAAATCACCTTCCTTACAGAGAATTTGTAAGAAAAAGGAAAGTAAATAGCCTTCCTATACCCAAGGAAGGGAATTTCTGTCCTTTTTAGGAATGACTTCATTTTCTTCATATGATCCAAAATTTGTCACAACAATTTCGCCATTCATATATATATATATAGTATTTTCAGAGGAAATTTAAGAATAAAGATAAATACGTCTTCTGTATATAACTTATAGACATGCAGAAAATTAATTAATTTATTGGTTCATGACATGATCATTTTTGACTGGAGGAAATGTTAATGATTTTAGGGTAAGATTGATTTAACTTGACCTATTCCTTAATTCTTACTTGATATGAGAAACTTCACACATTGTATATATTGATTGTCAACTTGATTTAATTAGATGTGCATACAATGTCATCAAATTGTATACAGATTTTTGTAGATCATATAATAAAGAAGTTTCTTGTACATGAAATTCCCAGTATGATATCTAAGACAAGACCTTAAAAAAGTGTCATTTATAAGTCAATGTAGACCCTCAACTTCTTTCAGAAGTTTGAAGCCACTAACCCCCATACTAATTAAGTCAATTATAAGTACTATAATTCCTTACTCTGCTTATTTTATTAATGAATACATACAAACATGAAATTTTGCTAAATATTATCATTTTCTAGATTGAATGAACGCTGAACTGATTAAGGTGTTTCTAGCCAGTTAACTTTAAATGCCACAATGTATTGAAATTGTGCAAAAAAATCGTTCACTCCTTCCTTTCTTCTCCTACTGCATGCACAAAGTGACCAATAATGAGGTCCATAATACCAACCTGAATTGACCACAAATCACCCTGTCAATATATCCACCTATTTTATATCCATTCCAATACATTTATGTCCCTTTTTGGGCTATTGTGAATAATAACTCTCTAATCAGTTGACTTTTAGAAGTCATCTCTTATTCAGGACGCTAGTTTTAAGATTTCCCAACGTACCATATTTAGTGTTTGGGACCAAAATATGACTTCGTCCATACTCTCAAGAGACTACCCTAAATAATAGTGATAAAATTATAGACAGACAAACACAAAACACAAAGCAAAGCTTCTCCAACCAAAAAATTTTTCCAAATCAATTTAAAACTTTAACAAGGAAAGTTTAATTAAGAAGAAAAATTAAAAAGATTATAACTGAATACGAACATAAAAGTGTAATATTTTAGGGCAAAATAAAAACCTTTGCTTTAAAAATAAGAAAACAATTGTTCAATTTAGCATATATCACCAATAGACCAACCTAAGTTGAAAAGTAGCTGCACCACTAAAAATTGGTAAAATATTATGGTAAAAGATGTAATTCAGATATGTCAAATTCTTAAATTTCAACATTTTTATACTAAATACATGCATAGGATAAAGTTGTAAGTATATTATTAAAAAATGAATAAGCAAACCCATACATTTTTAAGGCGGTAGTATTCTTATCATTATATTTGTATTACATATATAGGTATCTAGTTGCCTAGCTTTTTGTAGTAAAGCAAACTATTGCAGCTAGAACATATTAAATACTTTATTAAATTACTTAAAACAAATCCATTGAATAGTATTTCAAGAAATTGATTACAAATTCTATATTAGATAATTTAATTATCCCGTATCCCTGCAAAAGACATAAAAATATGAAATCAATCAATTGAAGAATTTGCAATATGACAGTTTATTTGCATTCCTGTTTTAATCTAATTTTATCATTATGCAAAATCACATTAAAGTTTCAGCCTTTCTTACTATGATTAAATGGTTATTAACAGGTTTAGCTTTCATTTCTAGATAACCTTAAAATTATTGCATAAAATTGGTGTTTAATTAATACGGTGAAAATTATACTGTAGCAAAAAATATACTATCTAACCTTTTTTAATACATAATTCAAATTACTAAAGCAATGTTATTTCTTCTTGTTATTTTAGGACTTTTTTAGATGGATGGGGATCCAATATAGGCTTATCCATAGCTATAAAGCAGCAGTTCTCATTAGTATTTTTAATGGATTTAGTATTACTTGGATCTTACACTAGATTATCATGTACTCTGATAAAGTGAAAATTGTAGCTGGCTAAAATAATGAACTCCCCATCCACCACCTTTATCCCATCCTTTCCCCTCCAACTGGTTGAACAAACGAACTAACAAATGATGTCCATGTTAGTAATCTTAATCCACTACAATTTTTCCCCTGTCCAATAACCATTGTTATTTTTGATTATTTAATTACATTTAATATTTTGCTATTTACAAATATTCATCTAATGTGTAAACACCAACAATTTTGATATAAATCTTAGAATTTAAAATATGACTGACAACATTTCTACTACTATGTTATAGATCTAAATTTAAATACAGCTGTCATACGGGCACAAGATAATTATAGAGGACCTTGCAGTAAAACAAATAACTTCCAACCCTCCCAATTTTATCGCCCTATTTTTAGAAATATTTGACTGCATAATTATCGCTGAATTATAAATAAAATTGAGTTTTCTTAATTTTTGTAGGCATTAAATAATTATAGAGTAGATTGTGTTAGAACAAATAAATCCAGGATGGGACATTGAACTGTTTATTCCAAAGTTTAATAATAACGATTTCTCATTCGTTGGCTTAACAACTTTGGGGACTTTTGTTGAATTTTGGTTTGTTAGTTTAATAAGTCAAGTCCAAACGTTTGAACCACTAATTGTAATCTTCAGAGAGGATAATTTTGTGTATCATCATTGGGGATGAAAATCACCTATCAGCTATTGCATTATCCCTTTAGAACTTTGATATAAATCCCTATTTAACCCCTCCCTAAACTGTCACTCTTATTTCTTTACCAAATGAAGATTTTACTATATAATTATCACAGAAGTAAAAATATTCCTAGATAATTTCGGGGTTCTACTATAAAACAAATAAAACCACGCCCCTTTCGGAACCCCTGCTTGTCAGAACCTTAAAGTCAATGCTTTTCTATAATTTTAGTGCTTTTGTCAATACGTGTTATTATCATTAAATGTAAAGGTGTTTTGTCTGTAAAAGATAAATGCTAGGCGCAAAACCACTATTCTTATAAATTAGTAAATTTTTATTGTTGGTTGGTTAAGATCTCTGTAACCACTTGAACTAGAGATTCCGGATTATGGTTTAGGCTATATCTTATCTTATCCGAGTCCCGTCCTTTACATTTCAAAGACCTAGCCTCTAGATGCTTAGGGTGTAGTTGCTAGTATAGATAATAAAATAGAATGATAACAAGGAAATAAAAAAGAAATATATACTTAATTTGAGCTCCCTGTACGCTTTACTACAAAGGCATAAATCAAGAGAAGAGAGAAGAGAAAGAGAGAGAGAAAGAGGGAAAAGGATAGTGGTGCAAAAAATAGAAATATTTTAGAGTCAACCTTTGCTAATTTTGTGGTATGTGTAAATCTCACTATTTGGAATAGTGGGTAAATCTAAGACATCTTTATAGTATATTAGAAGAAATTTTATTTTAAACCTTAACAGTCAGTGGGGGGGGGGGGGGGGTTAGGGGAGGATGTTGGCGAAGGACGTAACTCAACTTTTTCAGTTTAAGCTAGCTTTTTAAAGTCTATTTAAAAGAGACCTATCACTACATAAATATTCTAACATACCTTTCAAAAAATATGAGAAGAAACCTCTAGTTGTATTTGTCTATTGGACATTTCAAGTGGTTATTTCAGCAGGGTATTTCTCCTCTCTACAGTTTTATTCATATATCATTTTATTCATATTTCATACATGTGTTACTGCACTGCATTAGCTACAAATTTTGCTGCTATATTACCTGTATTGTAATATTTCTTTACATACTCCCTGTGCATCATTTGATATTAGTTATTCCAGATTAAATTAAGACCTCCCTGTGCCGCTTAACACGATGTGAAGGCATGACAAGTACGTCCAGCCGTTTGATAACAAAAAATTGGTTCAGTCAATCTTTAGAATGGCTGTTTTTTTTAAGGAAAAATTTCTTATTTTTCTTTTATGACGTAAGATCTATTGTTCTTTTTAATTAATGTAAAATATTCATGAAAATAATTTTATCTAACAATCCTTTGAAAATTGAAATATTTACTTTTTCAATTAGATATTTTTAATTTTTCTCATGAAATTAAGGTTTTGATAATTTATATATTACCCGACCTTTGAAAAAGTTCTTATATTTTTTTTATTTTGAATCACAGTACACTTTTTCTTGTTCTGAACTGTTAATATAATGTTATGCTGAAATATTATGAGAATAGAAACCGCCACTAAAAAATTTCTAATAAAAACAGGATACAATTAAAATCTTAATTATCAAACTATCCTTATGAACCCTAACAGTTCTGCGGTTAGGCATTAAAGGTTAAGTTTATAGAGATTCAATATTAAAACCCTTTTTAGGCTGTAATTTAATATCTTTTTCAGTCGCGATGCTAATCTATAATTCGAATTATTCGTCCATAAGCATATATCTTATTTAATTGAACTGTCATTATGCTTCTATTTTCCATTTAAGAATTTTGCTACAATTTTTTTAAGGGGTCAGGGCAGCCAACATCTAATATAAAGCTTTCATTAATCATTTTTTCAAAAAGGAGAAACATATATGTACCTATGAATATACTGTAAATTTTTAAAAGTGAAGCTTTTCTATAATTAGGGTCGGTCCGTACATCCGTCCGTACGTCCGTCCGAGATAGATAGCTTTTATTCGTTAATTTAGGTATCACAGGTCTCCTTAGCAAAACCTTAGATTAAAAAAAATCTCCAAAGAAACGGACAACAGGGCCTTCAAATAGGGTACAGTGGTGGTCAGAATCCGTTGGAGATTAAATCTTAGCTGCTCCTTCTTGCCAGATATTGCAATTTGAAGTTTTGTGGTAAAAATGCCTAAAATTACAAGAATTCCAAAGATATATGCATAAGTGAACACCTTAATCATCAAATAAAAAGGGTGAGTTTAACATTTGAGGAGTTTATATATCCCTTCATATGTAAACTAAACACTATATCCACATTTAGAACAATTTTTACTACCATAATTGATGTTTTTAACTTCAATAAGTGTAATAAATAAGGTACTATAAGAGGTTTGCTCAATTTACAACATAATCCTAAAGGCTGTTACCCTGGAACCAGTAGAAAAAACATCAGTTCAAGTTTACAGATGGCCCAAGTTACTTTTAGTAATTCTGCCCCCCTCCCCCCAATACTCTCACAACCTACAAACATTAGGGTGGAGGGGGGGGGGGGGAGCATAGTAATACTATTATGTGTTTCTAAAAAACTAATGGAAGTATAGTAGGAAAAATTTTTCTATAAGGTTTTTAGGCAAGATTTTGTAGAAATTATGTTGACCTTCTTCTCTCCCCCTTGTCCTGACATAATTGGGGGGGGGGGGGGGGTGGTGGCAGAAGATCATTCCAATGTGTTTTAAGAAACTATTAGAGATATATAAGCTTTTGGATTTGTATTGTTTTGGGACTCAAAGCACTTTTACATATATTGCTGACCTATTCCCCTCCCCTTATAAATCAAAGACATAACATTTTGTAAAGAGAGAAAAAGGGGGGGGGGTGCATTGCAGTTGAAAGGGTACTACTATGGTGTGCTACTAAGAAACCACTAGAACTATAGCAGCAAAGCAAACCTTTGAGATATGCTTTGGTAGGTCAAAAGTAACTTTTATAAATTTTGCTGAAACCTCCCTCCAAGCCCCCTTTCCCTCCGTATTTCTTTACAATCTCCCCCCCCCCCCCTCCCTCCAATTAAGTAATAGAAGGGAGTATAGCAATACCCTTGTGATTTACTTTGAGATTACTCAAGATATAGAGGGCTTTTAGATTTAAACTTTAGTAGGTCCATAATTACTTCATACTTGAACAAATATTGCTGACCTTTCCCCAACCTCAACCAACCCCATCCAGAAAAATTATATTGCTTGCTGCTCAATTTTCTCCACCCCCATAAAAAAAGTATTAAAATGATGACGGGTAATACAAATCTGAAAATAGAAATGACGCAAATGACGCAAATTCTGACGTTTATCTAAAAATGCAACATATATTAATAGCTATTAAAACAATTTTCAAGCATAACTTTTATCTTATTAGAATAACAATTAAATAAGAAAAATATTTTTACCATATGAAATTCGTGATCAAACACCTAATTGAAAAAAAATGCAAGACATAGCTTTTATTTTAAGAAAGACTAGGGGCAACGGACGCCCCCAAGAAGCCTTTAGGTGTTCTTAAGGTGGGAGGGGATAAGTCAACCGCCCTTCTACTTTTTAATTTGAGTTTTAATAAGAAATATTCAGAAAAAAAATTTGGGGGTGTGATTTTAAATTGGGAGGGAGGAGATACGCTCTCCCAAAATAGTTAAAAACCTTCCCTGTACCTAAAAAAAAGCTTAATTGCAAAGGAAAACCAAACAGATGTCATTTTTTAACAATTTTATAAAAAAAAACATTGGCGCACTTGTATAAACACCTTATCGCTAACAAGTTTTGGAATAGATAATCCAGAACCATCCAGTTCAAAGGGAATGATGAAAGAGAGGGGGTGAATCTATCCGAAAATAGTTATGATCGAGATCTTCCTTCATCATTAAAATATTGCTTGCCCTCCCCCTCCCTCTCAAGCTACCCTCCATACAACCTCACCACCTGTGTTTTACTCAGGAACCACTATAGCAATAAGGAGCAAACTTTGGAATAAAGCTTTTAGATTTCCAAATTGCTTAGCCTTACAATGAATTACCTATTCAATGTTTGGGGATGGAGCAATGGGTTGACAATATTTCTTTTTTAGTCCAATAGGTTAGAGGAGATTATACAGCAAAATAATTGTACTAGATTGAGGATTTATAAAAGTAAATATGGGCCTACATGAGATAAAATATTAACCCTGAATATCTCCACATATGAAATATTATTTACTTATGCCACTTGCCACTATTTCCAACAGATGGAGGGGGGGGGGGAATTCAGCAATATTTGTAAAAGTAACTAATATCCTAAAAAAGCTTAAATCCAAAGTTTGCATAATATAATTCAGTTATTTCAAAGTAACACAAGGGTATTTTCCACATCCACTGCCCCCCTCCTAATAATTTGTGGTCTAAGAAGGGGGGAGGGGTTGGTTACAGCAATATTTGTAAGAGACTTTGATGCCTACTAAAGTTAAAGTACTAAAGCTAAATAACTCTTCTGGATCTTAACCCCCTTCCAATTAGATTTCATTAGGAGGGGGGAGGGGGTAGTCAACAATATTTCCAGAAGCTTTGGGCCTAAGAATCTTACATATAATTTTTTCTCACAATACTTCAAATTGTTTTGAGTAAAACATAATACTATTTCTTGTATTCACTTGTATTCATTCAAATCCAGTGGATAGGAACCGATTCTTATCTATACAAAAAAACTATGTCTAGTATTATATCCAGCTTTCTACAAATATAAAAATGTACAATCATAAGATTAAAACCAGTTTTTTTAGCCCGTGCCTTCAGCACCTAGGGGCTAAAAAATGGTTTCAATCTTATAATTGTACATTCTATATCTGCCAAAAGCTGTTTACAATATGATGCGAGAAATAACTATACTTTGCCCAACCCCTTCCCTATAAAATTTATGGGTAGCAAGGGGGGGTTGAAGGGGGGGGGGGGTTGAGAGTATTTTAAAAATTAATTTTAGCTATAAGTAAACTTGAACTGAGGTATTCTCTACTGCTTACAGGGTAACAGCCTCTAGCTTAAAGTTGTAAACTTGACAATGTACCTTTTTTATTAAATAATTTCTTTAAAGTATTAAAATTTTCTAAATGGGGAGGGACTGTGTAGCTTACATATGCAGAGACATATAAACTCCTCAAATGTTAAACTCACCCTTTTTATTTGATGAATTAAGGTGTTTACTTATGCATATATCCTTGGAATTCTTGGAATTTTAAGCATTTTTACCACTAAACTTCAAATTGCAATATCTAGCAAGAAGGAGCAGCTAAGATTTAATCTCCAACGGATTCTGACCACCATTGTACCCTATTTGAAGGCCCTGTTGTCCGTTTCTTTGGAGATTTTTTTTAATCTAAGGTTTTGTTAAGGAGACCTGTGGTATGTTAGAATTGTCCTATCGATTTCAAACTTTGCATAATGATTCCTGTAGTAGTTAGATATGATTTAGAAAGCGTAGCAACTCTATAATCATTACCAGAATGTCCGTATGTCCATTTGAAACATGTTGATTTTTCTACTTTTTTAACAACAAATTTTTATGTGATCTAATTATCCGTTTGATCTGATTTTTGGTATATTGATTCTTGGAACAACAAAGAACAATATTACAAGCAAATCAACTCTATATTCAAGTCCTAAAAATGTAAGTATGTCCAGAAACATTATCCTGTATCAAGCAGTTTTTCAACAAATTTACTTACAATTTTGCGTCGACTCTTATACTTTTATATTCTGATTATTTAGTTTAGACACTATACAAGTGTTAATGTCCGTTTGTCCTACCGTTTCAGTGCTTCGCTTTTATGGATGTTGTAATCCTTGTTTATTTATTTTCAATTACCTATAGGTTTTTAATATTTCTTATAAATATCTTTCTATAACCCTATACAACCTCCTCATTATTAGATAACTTGATATGTACCTTATTGTAATAGGAATCATTATTTAGAAGCCATACTGAAAATATATATAATTATTTTTTATTTTTTCTAGTACAGTAATAATTTTGGTAATGTGTATCCCTGTCCTCAAATTAATATTTCTGCCATGGCTTCTGACTGCTACCCTGTCAGGCGCGCTGCGAGTTTGATTCCTTTGTTAGGCATTATTATAACAGTAGGAATGTCCAGGAATCAAGGAATAAGTAAATTGAAGATAGTTCATTATCCTATTTCTGTACATTGTTTTCTAGTATTGCTTTGAAACCAAAAGATGACAAAAACAGTTCTTGGTCGTACTGAAAAATCCTGTTTCGTATCGTAGTGTTATCCCGAGTCTTCAGCCCCGCGGGGCCAACAACTCTGGAATTAATCTAATATTTTTTTTCATTTTGATAATTGTCTATAATACTATGCGATAAACAACTATTAAGTCATAAACAATGAAAACTTCTGTATCTTAATTTTTTAGGATTAATGAATTTATTTGCAATTGACATAAGCCTGTATCCCTGATAATATAATATGATATCTATATTCAAATTTATTGTTATGCTGAAATATTTCTCTGTTATATATAGCTAGCAGGAGCCGAGTGGTAATAATAGAAAATAGAACAGTTTTTTTAGGGGGGTACAACAGACAAATTATAATTAGACTGTTCATGAAAAGTTTTTAATCCAGGGATCTAAAGGGATAAGCCAATGGTCGATAAATTGATGGACATCCCTAATGATTATACACAAAATTACCCTATCTGTAGATTAAAATTAGAGGTTTAAACGTTAGAACACTCAACTTAATGAATGAACCAATCAAATTCACTAAAGTTCCCAAAGTTGTTAAGCCAACGAAATTGAAAACATTATTGTAAAACTTTGGGGACTAGTGTAATAAACTGCCCATTGTCCCCTCGTTTTCTCTATTTGATAGGATAAAAAATTCTTAATCTTAAAGTAAAAAAAGTTTATAGTAAAGTAAGGGAGATGCCTTGATCCATAAACAGATACAAATTATCGCTATGCCAAATTTAAACTTTCAAACAAATATCGTGAAATTAAATGGTTTATAATAGTATATTTTTTGAGTTTTTAATAAACAGATTATAGGGGCTTTTACCAGAATTCTGTAATTTAATGTAATTTTGTTTACTTTTGTGTATTTCCTAGTTCAATCTGCAAAACTTTACTCATTAAAAGCGTTTGAATACTCCATTAAAAACTCTATTAAAAATATTAGTCGGCCCATGTTTTAAAGTGTTTTATGCCAACTATCCTCAATATAGAAAATATAGAAAATCTCAGTGGGGGGTAGAAAAACGGGTGTTAAACATAATTGAGTTGCTAAGGATTTTTTACTAAAGGTAGGTAAATGCATTTAGCAGGAAAATGCTCTTTTACTTTGGTCAACAACTCCAAAATTAGGAAGGCCTTCCTCCCAGTTATTCATTCACTCTAAGGTTTACACCCCTGTGGCAAAACCCTAAGCACACCACTGGTCTAGTATAGGCAGTATCTGCTTAGTCTACAGTTACTACATAGTCTCTATCTCTTTCTTATTATAATTCTTGCTACTAAGTTTTCTAGTTACTATAAAGCTAGTCTTCCTAACCTTGAATGATATGATCCTTGTTATCAAAAGGCTGGTAGAGTAACCCTTTGCGCTTTTGTCCCATAAAGGAAATAATCTCTAAAAACAATATAAAGATATTAAAGATAATCCGGCTCAATAATTTTAGATCCTTTGATTAATTTTTACTAATAATTTGAGGATTTTTTTCTAATGTTGTTTCTTTTGTGAAATCTGAAAATATTTATATTTCCTTTTTATAGGTATACCAATCTCGCAAATATTTAAGGATATCTATAAGTAAAGCTTAAAAACTAATCTACTTAAATAAAATAACATTTCAAGTATGGTTTAGAACCGGTTCTCAGTAATACTGAAAAATCACTACAGCATATTATTACAGACAATTTTGCAGGATTATTCAAATAAAAATCATAGAATGAGCATCGTATGATTTCTGCAGATAATAAAATAAAAATCAAATAATTAGCATCGTATGCTTTCCGAAGATAATAAAATGAAAATCATAAAATTAATACCAGTTTTGGTAGCACGTATCCTTGGTCCCTCATGGCTACCAAAAATGGTATTAATCTTAATTTTCATTTTAATATCCGTGGAAACTTGTCTATAATACGATGTGATAAAAAACTATTAAATATTTATGAATAAGCTGTACTTTATATTGATGAATCGATATATGGACACTGGACAGATGATAAAAGAAATTTTCTAATTTAAATAAAATTGACACCTTTAGCTTACAATAAACATGTTAACATATGGTAAAAATAAAATACCTAATAATAAAGGTATTTCTATTTTTAACCCATAACATTATATATGCATATCATTTTGGGTTTTACATTTCAAAAGAGAATGATTGATTCATAATTGATTAATATTGCAAATATGCAAAATAACATTTAACTCTGGGCGTTATCCTGTTACAAAATTTTTTATCAATTTGAAAATTTGAGTACCCCCCCCCCCCCCCCCCCCCCCCGACAGTCTGGATAGTCTGCGGGAGGAGGAAAAGATTTGGACACAGGAAAAAGGCAAGCTTCAATTTAATTACGGACACGTTATTGAATTAAATTGAAGCTTGCCTTTTTCCTGTGTCCACAACTTGATGTCGGGGTACTCTAATTTTCTAAATTTCAAAAACTATTTTAGGTTAGGTTAGGTTAGGTTATAGGCTAGGGAGCCGAGCGCTGCGGCCACGGATGTTCGTTGTCTGGGGTACTTTAATTTTCTAAATTTCAAAAAACTATTTTAGGTTAGGTTAGGTTAGGTTAGGTTATAGGCTAGGGAGCCGAGCGCTGCGGCCACGGATGTTCGTTGTCTGGGGTACTTTAATTTTCTAAATTTCAAAAAACTATTTTAGGTTAGGTTAGGTTAGGTTATAGGCTAGGGAGCCGAGCGCTGCGGCCACGGATGTTCGTTGTCTGGGGTACTTTAATTTTCTAAATTTCAAAAAACTATTTTAGGTTAGGTTAGGTTAGGTTATAGGCTAGGGAGCCGAGCGCTGCGGCCACAGATGTTCGTTGTCGGGGGTACTTTAATTTTCTAAATTTCAAAAAACTATTTTAGGTTAGGCTATTTCTTTTAAATATTGCTACGCAACCCACAAATAAAATTGTTCTTGCTAAAAATAGGCGGACGAGAGGGAGAACATAAAGGGGACTGGGAAAAGGGGGTTGTTGGTCAGATGGGAGAGGAAAGGGGTAAACAATACAGTAAAAAAACGCGGACACGGAGCGGACGAGAGGGAGAACATAAAGGGGGCGGGGATAAGGGGGTTGTTGGTCAGATGGGAGGGGAAAGGGGTAAACAATACAGTAAGAATTCTGTATATAAATAGACTGAAAGCTTGAAGCTGTTTGCTAGTCGACTGCCTTGTAGCGAGGGACTGAGATCCTAAACTGGTTGGCATGGTTGACTAAGGAGGCAAGGCAAGGCTCGTGTCTCGCCTTATATACCCTCCCTCCCTTCCTCCTGTCCAACCTAATAATAGTTTACTTAAATTATTATTTTGTTGTCGGGGGGGGGGGGGGGGGGGGGGGGTACTCAAATTTTCGAAATCGCTAAAAATAATACTAAGAGGAATCTACCTAACTCTGTAAAAAATAAAATATGAAAGTGATATGTTAGTCTTTCCTGTAAATAGGTAGGGTCCGTTAATACTTCTGTAACGGATAGCTTTTATCGTTCAAATAAGCATGTTAGAATTGATCCGAATAATTTAAAACTTTTCATGGTGATTCCTTTAACAAACAATAAAGCGTAGCAGCTATATAATCATTACATGTCATTATTATTCTATTTGAATCATGCTTGATACAAAGGGTCTGTATCTATGTTGTTATCAACTGTCTTTCAATAATCAGTAAAAAGCTAATGTTTTGAGATGAAAAAAGCATCTTGATTTTGTTATATAATTTATTTTTCTTACGATTTTATTTTACACTATCAAACAATATACTGTCTTCCCATTTTTGCGTTGTTTAAGATATTATTTAATTTTACTTTGCTTAGTAATTTCTGTGTATGTACTGTCTAAAAGATTTAAAGCTTTACTGCCAATCGATGGAATTTTAGCTTTTCATATTTTCCAACTTGTATTTTATACAAAATAAATTTATTTGATATTACTGCAAAATATTAACATTTGATTACAGAGTAAATCACGAAACCTTTCACATTAATTCAAATTTGATATTACAAAATTAATAAATGGAAATTCTCTTTAAAATCTAAAATATTTAAAGAAGAGGTTGCTAAGCATTTATAATAAATAAAATAGTTTACGTAAAGGCTTAATAAACAATAAGCTTTTTCTATTTTTTTTCTAATTTCTAAAACAAAAGTTTTTGATCAAAATAGGAAAAAAACATTTATTATTTTCATTTTCTAGTTTATTTTTATTGGAGGCAACTCTACAGGTTTTTTAATAAAAATAAACAAATTTAAGAAATCAATCTTCATTCAAATAATATTGTTACAGTGTTCTTAAAAATTCGCAGATCTTTTAGTTAGAGAAAAATAAACATATTTGTGTTTGAATTATCACCATGTTACTTGTTAGATGGATATTTTCTAAGGTGAAATTATATATATTCTAATAAATATACCCATTTCTATATTTAAATACGATTTTAGGAACCAAAAATCATAAGAAATCCCCGAAAATTATGGTAGGAAAACTTTTTTGACCTCTGAAACAAAACATTTTGACTTGACAATGTATATTCTATGTCTAACAAATTGATAATGAAAGCTTTGTTTTCAGGATATTTTGCTATTTCTATATTTTGCTACATAAGAAGACAACCTTAAAAAAAAATATGGGATTGAATTTGATGACAAGCAAAACTAAATTGATCCATCAATCTAATTGATTTCATTATCAATGCCTTGAGAACTATTGAGAAAAAAAATAAAAACAACATCAAAATATCAACGGATTTCTTGAGAAAAATATAACTGAAACAAATGTTTTTTTTTTTGTTGTAGTTGATTTAACCATTTTTGGTGTGGTAATTTTTATTTTATTTTGGATGTTACGTTCCAAACAGTTGCATGCACAATTTTTATTTCAACATACATTCTTGATCAGACCTTCCAATCCAAAAACAGTAAACGTCTAAGCAGGACCCGTCGTAAGACATTAGAGGGAGAAGGGGTTAAAAACTGTATGTCCCCTTCCCAAGAACCCTGGGTTTTTGAAAATCAACGAATAGCGTCGGGAATATAGTCGGGAATATAGTGTCGACTTGCCCTAAACCTACATTCCGCACATAAATATGCGCATAAAAAAAAAAAATTATAATTGGATTATGGCTTATTAACCATACTAATCTTATGTCATTTAATACGTATAAGTATTCTATATAGTAATACTTTAAAATAAGCAAAACTTTTTTAAAAATTCTTTTTTTCAAAAACGGCTGAAAGTGATTAAGCTTATGTTCCAAGTACTTCTATTGTTCTCTTAATTTTCTTGCTCCGTATAAAATTCCATTATGCTTTAAAATAAAACAAAGATTAAATTTCCTAAAAATTAAATAACCTACCCCCCCCCCCCCCGCCTCCAACATCAACCCTCTAAAAATAATGGGTAATTATTCACTCAACCAAATCTAAGTATATTTGCTTATGTCCTGACAATGTAGTACAAAAAAATTGGATCTACTGCAGTTCACGGTAAAATATTGCTGGTAACGAATATTGCAAAAAATCTATGAATTTTAAAGGCTGCTAGCTGCCAAACGGCTGAACGTACAGATCATGCCCGCACACTGTTTTAAGCAGCATAAGAAGGCCTACAAATCTGAAATAGCCATAAATCAACAATGCATAATTTTCTCACAGTTCAGAGAAATGCGCGAAAAAGGCATATTTTACGCGTTTTTTTTTTCAGTGAAGCTTTCCAAGTGCATCATTGGATCAGGGCTATTCCAGTTTATTTGTAGGCCTTCTTAAACCGCTTAAAATGGTGTGCGGGTATGATCTGTACGTTCAGCCGTTTGGCAGCTAGCAGCCTTTAAAATTCATAGATTTTGGCAATATTCGTTACCAGCAATATTTTACCGTGAACTGCAGTAGATCCAAAAAATTAATTCAAGTAACTTTTAAAAACAAGGATGACAACGTACATTGCGTTTCCAAGGGGTAGATGCTCAAAAGCAAATATTATAAGCTATATTAAAATATTAGGGTTTTTGTTTGAAAATATAAATTATTTTTTATTTCAAATCCGGATTACATAGATTTTTAGTGAAATATTAAAAATTAACTTTTGGTTGTTTTGTATTCCACCCCCAAACTAAGCAATATTTGCTCTTTCTACTCAAATGTCTCTATTAGGGTGTACTCCGCCCATTATATACTTTCCCTTTTTTAACCTCCCCTGTTGTAACCTATTCCTCCTACTATACCCCCTGATTACAGGTGGTTGGCGACCTTAATCATCAGTGGTCTTCCCATGGAGTAATTATTAAGAGAGGTCACAACTTTAATCTAAGCTAATGGATATAGTATATAAGTGGATATTATTACAAGAGAAAAATAGCCGTCTTTTTAAGTTGCTAACAAAGAGCTCATTTATTTGTCAGTTCGTTTGTCCAGTAGGAAGAGAGGGGATGGGGTAAGTATGGGAATGGTTATTTTAGCCCGCTGTGTGTTTCACTTATTAGAAAACATGAAAATCTAGTGTAACACCCAAGTAATAATTTTTATTTCTAAGCTTTACTTTGACTTTATAAGTTTTTTTTTCTTTTTGGGTTTCTATCTGCTTCAAAAGAACTCACCTACCGCTGGACCTATTTGGTCATAATTCATTATAAAACTTTTATCTATTTTTTAAGGATAAAACTAGGGTAGTTAAGTTCTGTTATATGCCCCTAGAGGCTAGTGGATCAGATGATTTTAACATTATTTAACTTGGATATTACTCTAAGTATAGTTACCTATAAAGCTTAGGCAGGTGGGACGCCAATGGTATGAGTCAAGCGTTATGCCTTCACTTCCGCAATGCATAAGAATGGATGTAGAAAATACGTAGATATTTTGACAGGGAAAAATTGTTGTCAATTTAGGTTGCTAAAATGGACAGTTTATTGGTCAGTTCGTTCATCCAGTAGGAGGAGAGGATATGTAGTAAAGGGGTAGATGGCGGAAATAGTTATGTTAGCCCGCTACAAGTTTCATTTATTAGAAAAAAGGAAAATCTAGTGTAAGATCCAAGTAATAATGTATCCATTTGAATAAGATTATTAGTAAATCATCAGAAATGAATATTATTTCAACAGCATAAGCTTTCAATTATCCTTTGCTCAAATCTTATCATTGAACACTATTCTTATTCATTGCTCTTCCGAAATTGTCAATTTTTTGAACATTAAAACTAAAGTGAATGTGAAAGTGAAGGCCCACCATATCAAGCGCCAGCTAGAAACTCCCCAAACTAAATTTCCATGTCTATAGATTTTTTTGCAAAACTTTTATTGCGTTCGGATGTTTGATTTTAAAGCTTAAAAATATTTGCTTTATGGCAAAATATTTTTTGCGTTGAAATTTTACATTAAATCTGGTTTCAAGTTTATTCTTTTAAATGATTAAAGTTAAAAATATTTGTTGTTCTTCTATAAAATAATCATATTGCTATCACATTAGAATAGCAGTAAAGGTGAATATAGAAATAGTTTTCATTTGTGCTTAAAGTATTTACTCACAGAGGGGTCGAATACACCCCCCTAAAAAAGTAATTAGGAAGACCTTACCCTCTTTAACCTCTCAAAAATTACCTCCCTCCCTTGCAAAATCTATGTGCAAGTCACAGACTACTGATTCTTTGTGATTGAAATCAAGATTAAAGGATTTCATATTGCAAACTTAGTTTAACTGTAAACGGACGGGCGTTGTGTGTTGAGAACAAGGGTAAATTGGGGGGTGGGGGGGCTATTGATGGGTATTTTGGTAAACCACAATTGCTAATCAATTTATACAAACTTGACAGACGAGACTCCAATAGATTTTGGAAGAAGATAACTAAACATAAAAAAGACAATTTTTCTTACTTTTCATTGTTACAATATACTGCTCTTTACTTCGATGATTTAAAGCTACTTGTAAAATCCTGTGGAAACCCACGATTTTAGGGTAACGCATCCACTAGTTGTTGGGTAGGTGATATGTTCAATTCTCGAAACAACACTGCGTTAGAACTAAAATGATCCCTACTGCTACTATGTCAGGTGCAAGACAAATTAAGTAATAATAAGGATAATGCCTGTGACCAAAAGAGGTGCTAATCATTAACATGCATAGGTGGAACTTTAAGATAAGTGTCGTGTAATTAAAGTCTTGATTACATTTTAAGAACATTTACCGAGAAATCACCCATTTTTTTAGCAAGATTTGGTTAAAAGATACCCAAAAAAAGGTTATCCCTGTGCTATACGAAGTTAATGTGCAAGAGTTAACAGAGGAGCAATGTTCATTGTTATTTCTGTAAAGGGGACAATAGAAGAAAAACAATGTTATAAATACAATAATACTCTATTTAAAAAACTCGATTTTCAGACAAAAGCTTGCATTGCATAATCACCAAAATAACAATTCAAATCTATATAATTTCAATATTACAACAAAAGTTTGAATTTAAAATTTATAAACTGAGGCAGGGAAATTTATTTTTTTTAGAATACTGTTTTGCCTTTAACTTAGTTTATTCATTTAAATAACTATTTCTTTTACTAATTTTTTGTATTTTATTATGCTGAGATATTTTTTAAGTAAGTCAAAAATGAAAGGGAGGTTTGGGTTTTCTTGTACCGCTTAACCTTGCGGGTTCTACTAACACTGTACACAATACAGAGTAACCTAACCTGACCTAAAGTGAAAAAAAAAACGAAAAACTAACCCGCTCCTTCCTTGTTTCAATTTCTTTTAAATTTATACTTTTTTCCAGATTTTTTCCAGACGGACATCTGGACGAATTGACACATCAAGATGTGGAATAACTCTTCTTCAAAAAGATCCACCTGAATTACAGAATCTAATCCTACAAAAATAATAACAAGATTTTTGTTTTCTTATCCATTGTTTGGATGTCTTGTTGCAGGGAGGAATATTTTATATGAAGAAAAATTATTCTAATTTCTGTAAATCAATTATTTTATATCAAACAATTCTCCTGAAAAAAAATCAACTTTATACACAATAGTAAAATAACTTTTAAACTATTTCACAATAGCTGTAAATAAAATAATTTTTATCTTAGATTAAGTGTCTCCATCTGATTTGTAATCTATTGTTTAGATGTCTCATCATGTTTTAATAAATTTCTTATTTACATAAATCTTTACAGAGATACAAAGGTTATGGCTAAATGAGTTATACTAATACATCTTTAGATTTCAAAGTGTATTGTGATTTAATTAATTAAAATAGATAACTCTAGTAAGAATATTTGAAAAAAATATCTGAGCAAAATGATTTTTTTTATCAAACTAATTTATCACTTAATCCTTATAATCTAAATATAATGCAATTGTAGAACAAAAGTGTCTAACTCCTAAAAGAATAATTTACCTTTAATTGACAATTCCTTGAAATTGTGATCATTACATCTTAAAATTTATCCCTCTTTTCCAGACTTAGGCAGTAGGTTATCTGTTAAACGTGTCTACACCCTAAAAGATTCCAATCTTGGGTTTTTCTTATGTTTTTCTTGCCTAGGAAAAATGATTGTGTGTCCATCCATCATAGCTGAACCACATCCATAATAACATGAGTGTTCATACAAAACTTACAAGAAAAGTCAAGATGTACATATTTTTAAAAATGGAAATTATTACAAAATTAGTGAGGTCATTTGCGTAATATCAATAGATAGGGTGAAATAAAATAAATAAGGCAAATGTTGTGCAATCAAAGAGTTTATTCATTTCTTACATTAGACATTTAACATAATTTACACAGTCAGGGCTATAAATATAATAACGGTCAAAATGTCTAGAACTCTGGATACTAAGGTACATTGAATAAACACTAATATGGCTCCAGTATTTGAATAGATGTACAGTACTCCACCCCTTGGAGGGTTTCTTGACATTTCAATTATCAAAATCACAGTACCAATTTAGTCTTCATTGTTCTTATTAAATAACATGACAAGGCTCTCAATTATGGACTTTTAACCAGATTAACTAAGTAATACCTATCTTTCTTCTCTTTGCAATATTTCTTTCTCTTTTAAGGACAAAAAAAATATGAACTAGAAAAAAAGGATATTTACATCTAGTAAATTTAATGGTGGTCTAACAAAATCTTAAATTGAAATAAATTAGAACAAGGACTATGAATTCTCTAAATTGAAGAAATCGATATAAAAACAGGGTCGTTCTTTAAAGTTTTTTTAAAAGAGACCTTTGACACCCCCTTTAATAAAATTGAAAAGGGGATGTGACATCAAGAGGGTTGTAGTTTTATTTTCAGGGGGATTGATACACCAACCTATAAACATTCGCAAAAGTAACTGAAAATATGTACCTATCCTGACCTTTAAAGATACATTGTTTAATACTTTTGATCTTAAATAGAAAGAATTAAATTACAATTTTGTACAAGTAGAAATAATAGTATTTAGAGTTTTATTAAAAGTACTCAGATTCTTTTTTTTGCAAAAAAAACATTTGGCAAGTCACAACGTCCTAGCAGTTATAAAATCCTGTTTAAAAATCAACATAAACGAAGTTTATCCTAAGACCATAAACTTTAAAATATTTATATGTCTTTTTTCCAAATTGGCTAAGAAATGGTTTTAACCCTTACAGATCGGGCCCCAATTCCCACCTTAATAGATCGGGGGGGGGGGGTCATATTGACCCCCCCCTCTATCTCAGCTTCTGTTACAGATAAAGACGTAAAATTTTTTTCTGGTGGTTCATGTGTATTTTTAGAGAAAATTACTTTTTCTAGTCATAGCGGCCAGGACGCTCCTTAGCCGCTTTTTAGCGGCCAGCCGCTAAATTTTAAAACAGCTGTAGAGCGGCCAATTTTGCAGCTAGGATGACCAAATTTTAGGACGAACTTTTATTTTTCATAACAAAAAAATTACTTTTTCTGATCATCGCCGAAAAACGGCAAATAACGGAAACCGCAATTTTCGGCGGTTACGGCGGTAAAACGGCGGTTGGCGGCGCCAGTTAATATTTTTATCTGTTTATTGTTGCTCAAGAATTTACCAAAAAAAATTTTAGGTCTCTAGCTGTAATAGAAGCCACGATATTCAGGATATATGTCTGTAGTAAAAGCCGGACAAAAATCGGTCATAAAGTCGGTCAGGGTGCGGTCAAACGGTCATAACACCACTTTTCTCATAAGGTCATTAATATCTTAGTATTCACCAAAAAAATTATAGGTTTCTGCCTTATACACAAAAGTATTTAGAATTTTTTTTAAATTTTGGTGCTACCCAACCGACTTTGACCGGACACCACGACCGACACAGACCAGATATCCTAATAAAATCAACTCTTGCCGACGCATAATTACTAAACTTAAAAAGTCATGAAGTCACAGCTCTCCATCTTACCTACAAAAAAAATGACATTGAAAAAACTAGAGGGGGGGGTCAATATGACCCCCCCCCCCGATCTGTAAGGGTTAATACAGTGGAAATAAATCTCTTTTAAAGCCTTGCTTCCAAATTGTTTTTTCTTAAAATAAAGTTAAAGTTTGGCCTTATTGCTAGCCAAATCAACTCATATTTTTATCAAGAATGGAACTCTAAAACAAAATTAGAATTAAATATAAAACAGCGACCGCCCCCTGATATTTCATTGTTCAACAGTTTTAAAATAATTATATCTCTACTCAAGATAAAAGTCTTACATACAATTCAATTTTAGTTATTTTAAATTGTTATTTAATTTTGTAAAATTACGCAATTTATATTAATATTTATTACTATTTTATATAGAAAGTTTTGGGTTCTCTTTAAGCCTTCAAGCATTTTGTTAATTTTGATTATAAAAAATGTAAGAAAATTTTTAAAAATTTGGAAAAGTACTTTTTTGCAAGATCCTATTTTCCATACAGAAATATTTTCTGGTTTTCTTGAAAAGATATGTTTCTTATACTTTTTAATTTAAAATAAAATCAAAATAACCTCTAAAGGAAATATTTCCCTTCAATCTTCCTGCCGGACAAAACACCTAATTTTCCATATAGTATTACCAAGTTTGTTGATCGCAATATAATGATTAAATGTCTCTTATACCATTATAAACCCTCCCTCCTCAATCTTTGTATTTAAATATTTTCTATATTATATAAGGGTGCTGTGATTTCTTATCTAAACTAACCTAACATTAGAAAATAAGGACTAAAGCTATTTTTTTTCAGAATAAATGTCTTTAATTTTGCTTCACCTAAACCTCATTAGCATCAATCTTCACCTTTCACTCTCCCTTTTCATTTATTCATAGCAGGAAATATGTCTTTATTTAGGAATACAGGATGTACCAATAAAAATCATATTTTTTACCATTTTATTAAAAGTAGAATAATACAACGTTCACTAAAAAAGATGTTTATGGTAAAGAAATAATCTTTTTTTCATCTATTTACTTATGCTTACAATAATCCTTTTTGTCTACAGGGTGGAGGAGAAATAATTCTTTTTTACTTCTATTTATCAAAGAAAAGGTATTTTTTGGGTCATTATTATAAATTGATTTGCAATGCCAGGTAAATATTAAATAAATATAAATATAAATATTAAATAAATATTTTCAAGGAGGAAGTAGACATTGGGCTGTTTATTACTCTAGTTTTACCTTAACGTTTTCTTGGTTTAATAACTTTTGAAACATTTATTAAGTTTTGATTAGTTGGTTGATAGGTTTGAGTGTCCAAAAGTTTAGTGTTTAAACGTTTCAACCATTAATTGTAATCTAGAGAAGAGGTAAGTTCGTGTATCATGATTGAGGATGTATCGGCCATTGTCTTATCCCATTAAATCACTGAAATTTTACTTTAATCAGAAAGGGAGTTTTTTTTTTAGTGATCATACAAATTATTGAAATTCATAAATCAATTAGTTTGTGATTTGAAGAAACCCTTAAAAAAAAGTTTTTTTCTTAACCATTCTGTAAAAAGAAATGATCCACCACTACCTCATAAATAATCACTGCAAATATACACATTAACCCTTTACAGTCGGGCCCCTTGCCGCACCTTAATCGGTCGGGGGGGGGGGGGGGCGTTCAACGCCCCCCCTTGTTATCTCAGTTCCTATTAGAGCTAGAGGGCTAAATTTTTTTGTGCAAGTCCCCTGTTTGATAATGAATTTCCGACCTTTTATAAGTCTAAGTCAATTTTCGCTTCCTTCACCCTTTTATTTAACAACCTTTGTTTTTAGGTCTTTTTTTACTTAAAAATTTCAAACGGCTGTAATTTTCTTATTTTTGAAGCTAGAAGAAAATTTTTTTTCCAGAAAATGTTTATCTTTATGTAAATTGTACATTAGAAATATCAAAATATAAATTTTAGCGGCCGCAGCTGTACTTGGCAGCTGCCAGCCGCCGCAGTCGGCGGTCGGCGGGAAAACGGCGGCGGATCTTCATGAAATTTTAATACGTTATGTAGACATGTAAGGAAAGCTTAAATTTTAAATTTGAAGTCTTTAAGTCAAAAATTGCGGCCACAGGAGCCTTTCAAAGATTTCTGGAGACCTGGAGGATCAGGACCTGCAGGATCATACCTGGAACCTGAAAGTGACTTGAACACCTGTATTTCATATAAGGATGTACTTCTAGAGGATTTTTTAGTATTTTGGTATGATAAAATGCTTTGTTTTAGTCAAAAAAATATTTTTGCTCTTTACCTGGATGACCCTGCCAGGTTTGCTAGCATCCTGTGCCCGCCAGGATGGAGATATTCAAAAAATTCCAACTCTCAGTTATGTGCCATACCCATACTTAAAAAGTCAAGCAGTTTGGGCTCTTTATCTTTCACACACAGAAAATGAGATAGAAAAAACCGGAAGGGGGGGGCGTTCAACGCCCCCCCCCCCCGACCGTTAAGGGTTAAGGACATACTATAAAAAATATATCAAATACAAAGAATAAAGAAAGTTATACATATTAGTATTTATCATTTTTCAATACAAAAAAAATCATTTTTTAAATCAAGCAAAGATAAAGTTTTTTTAAAGCAAAACGTAAGAAGTTGTTTATAGTACCTATAAAAAAAGAAGTAATACAAATGACCAATGGCAGGCCTGGATATTTCTTAATTGACCAATGATAGGTCAGTATGACGTCATTTTACATAGTTATTATAAAAAGCTTCATTACATGATTTAGCTGAAACCAATGATTTTTTTTGCAGTGTATGCATATATGATTTTTGTAAGCATCAATACTTGGCATACAGTCCTACTGGGAATTAGAAATAATAGTAGGTATAAATACTGTATTTATTATACATAATATTATAATATAGACATTTATACGTATGTTTATAGATATACATATAAGGAAATAATATTTTATATCTTCAGTTGCCATCACTACAAATCTTCATTCCTTCTAACTTTTTTATTTCTTTAATTGTTTGATTATATCCAAGTTGTTTTTATATCAAAAATGTTGTACATCTTTTTAATAGTTTTTAATGCACAAAATAGGATAATTAATAGAGTTTAAATTTACATGAATTACTTTTTTGCCAAATTTTCAATATCATATTTGAAAAAGTAAATATTATATAAATATGTAATATTAAAGATTGAAAACAAAATTATCAAGTTTTGAGAATTGTCAATATTTGTTTTGCTTATTAAATTGAAAAGTTTTTCTTGTTGAATTATAATATTATCATATTCTTTGTGCATTTCTTTAAAACTTTCTTCTTTTGCATTTTAACACTACATTTTTTTATCATTTTCCACTGATACTTTATCCGAACCTTTTTAATATTTGAATATTAAAAAAAATTAACCACTGAACTGATATGGTTCTCCTTTACAGGGTAGCTTTTCAATGGTCCTGGGAAAGTTTATAACTATTTATAGGTCGCCTTTATAAAAAAAAATAAAAATTAAGAAAACCTTTTTTTTTAATAAATTGAAATTTGGGGGTCGACTTCCCTCCAGCCTCAATGGTCCCTTTAAGTGGCGTAGCCGCTAGTAGAAGAAATAATGTCTGAATATAAAAATGCTTTTAGATTCTTTTTAACCGTGCCAATAGCTTGCAAATAAAATTTCTTCTTGGGTTCAATAAACTCTAGTGAAATAGATGAAAACCTGCCATGTGTAGTTCAACATCTCAATTATCACATTAACAAACATCCAACCTTATTATCTTTGTATTTTACTATGAAGGGTTTTTCATTTTTAATAAAATAATTTAATGAAGAAAATAACATTATTGTAAACTATCCACAGTTTCTTTCTTGTTAAAAAAAAAAGTTTTCTAGAAGACTTTATAAACATCTTGTTAGGTGTGACAACTAAAAAGTTGCACACAGTTTACATAGGAAATATTATTGATTTTTTAATAAAAAATGCACGTAACTTTCTCAGGGACAGTTTCTTTTCATCAAAACATAAATAATTTCTTTTACAAAGCTTTAGATACTTTTAGATAAGTATAGAATAAGTGAAGAATATATAATAGACAGCTTTCCGCGGAGATTAACATGAAAAATTTTAAGATAAAAAAACAGTTTTGTTAATGGTCGTACTAATAAAATGGGTATTAATATAATGATTTTTATTTTAATATTCGTGGAAAATTATGTGTAATGCAATGCCATACATGAATTTTCAGCGGAAATGAAGAAGCCATACTAGAAAATTAATTACAGACTTTTCTATTTTATCATAATTTTAGGGAATAATAATGGACAGGAAAAAAGCATAAAAAAATAACAATTCATAAATAAGTGGATTTAGGGATAGAAAGTGTTTGAACTAAAAAACAGAATGATGTAATAGTCATTTCTCGCATATTATAAACGGCTTTCCGCGGATATAGAAAGTACAATTATGAGATTAAAACTAGTTTTTCTAGCCCCGAGGTGCCGAAGGCGCCGGCTAAAAAAACTGGTTTTAATCTTATGATTGTACATTTCTATATTCGTAGAAAGCTGGATATAATACGATGCTAGACATAGTTTTTTCGTATGGATGAGAACCGGTTCCCATCCACCGGATTCGAATGAATACGAGAAAAAATAATATCTACTTTGAATCAAAATGAGCTGCTTCGCCTCTGTCCTCTAGGGAAAGGCACGGTAGATCAGGATAATAGTCTAAAACCACCAAAGACATTTATATAGATTTCTTGTAAAGTACAGACGATTTGGTTCCATATTTTCCGAGATCTTTAGCTTCAGACAAACAATTTTTTCTACTTTATATTACAAGATAGACTATATTATTTTATGGAATATTTATCTACATTATAAGTTAGGGAAGTAAGTATAAGTCCAGATATCTCTGAGAGTAGATGGAAAGAGGTGCAAACAAAAGTGTTTCAATTAAACAGCATAATTTACTTTGTAATCATCCTACTAAAAATGAGGTGAAAAATTTGAACGTCTCTATTTTGACCAAGCAGATCTCTAGAATAACTTGTGGTGCATTACATTTTATTACTGTGTACAGCATTGCTATAAAATTCCAGAAATCAACAATATAACTGTACAGTATTGTTAAAACACTTATAAAAGTCCAGATCCTTACTATCAGAAATCAACAATATAACTGTACAGTATTGTTAAAACACTTATAAAAGTCCAGATCCTTACTGTCAGAATCAATAATATAACTGTACAGTATTGTTAGAACACCTATAAAAGTCCAGATCCTTACTGTCAGAATCAATTCCCTGCCAGACTTTTCATTTATACAATATCTGATGCGAATATTGTAGGAGAAAAATCCCTCTAGAATATCAAACACAAATCTTGCTTAAATACAAATTGTAACAGGACGTCTATCTGTGTATGTGTGTCTGCTAAGAGCTTTTAAACGGTTGGACCAATCATTCCATACTAGATAGGTAAGTTTTCATCTGGTCCAGGAAACCTTTTAGACTGTTGGTTGGGGTTGCGACACCACCCATTAAAAGAATACTTTCCCCCTTTTGTGAGAGAATTTCATCATTTCTTGGGGCGAAGCCTCTGGAAGGTGGGGTTGGCCTAAAAGCTTTAAAAAATATTAGTATCCTAAGGCCAAATAGAAAAAAAAACCTACAATTATTTCCACGTTGAACAACTGTAGATGGATAATCGCCAATATAGAAAAAAATCAACTTCAAATACTTAAAAATCATTGCAAATATCATATGATATTTATCACGAAAACATTAATTAGTTTAGACTTTTAGAAGATACTTATGGCCAGATAATGACAGACAAACATATTTTTTATAGTGGACATAATCTATGCTTATACAACAGTCTAAAAGTTGGCGAGGTATGGGGGAAATAGATTGTCTGGAGGAAATTTCCTGTTTTCCTGTGAGTGCGAAGTGGAGCAAAGAAGCCCCTTCCCCTTAAAAAAGTGAAATGTAATGGGGTGTCTTTTTCTAGTGTTAACAGTTAATTTTTACTTAAGCTAGGTTAGGTTAGGATAGATTATATTTGATTCGGGAAAGGTTAGTCCCATTTGGCATAATGAAAAGAAGAAACAAAATTTAATTCATTTAGAAATAAGGAATGGGGGGGGGGGGTAGAGGGTTGTTCTTTGCTCGCTAAGTATTAATAGGAAAGCACTGAAAAAATATTAGTTATTAGAATTACACACAAATGTCTGCATCTGGGGATAAAAAAAAAACAATCATATTCTTATTTACTCTATAAAACTGTGTTTTATAATTTCAGTGACTGCGTCCTTAGAGGCATTTGAGGTGGGGTGGGGGAGTCATACCCCACCTCACTTTCAATTTTAGTTACAAAAAAAAATAGTATAGACATTTTTTCTAGTGGTGATTTTCTGGGGAGATTTGTAGTACTCTCCCAAAATTTGTAGTAAAAATTTTTTTGTTAGGGATTTCTTATTTTTTTTTTGGGGGGGGGGGGGTATTTACCCCCCCCCCAAAAAAAAAATTATTTGAAAAGTATTTACCCCCCCTCATAAATGGTTTGGGTAAATTTTAAATGGGGGGGGGGGGGTAATCCCAACTTTACCCCCCCCCCCCCCTTGGACGTCTTTGCCTACCACATACATTTTTTAGAAGCATTATTCTTTCACTTTATCGTTTGAACAACATTTTTTTCTCACACTCTAGTTATTACCTTTTCTTAAATCTCATTCTCTGCAATCAAACAATATCTTTTCATCTTAATTTATAAATTTCTTTGAGTATAATATCAGATATTATCTAATAACAAAATTAACAAGGAAAAATATATTCATAGATTTTAAACAAGATTATTAAATGACTTATTATATGAATGAAATAATAAATAACTGGCATTTTGTACCAAAAATTTGTTCACTTTCTAACCAATATTGTGGTCTTATTGTTCCTGTACTTGGTTACTATTAGGTCAATTAAGTAATTGAGGATCTAGTCTTCTACATTTATTGGGAAATTAAAACATCTACATATATGTACATATTAAGAATAGCTACACTTTTAATATATCGGTGTATGATATAATAAGGTTATATAGTTCTTAGAGTTATTATCAACCTTTGCAAAATATCTAATTTTCCACCTAGGCTACCTGCAATATACTGTAATAAAACCATATAGAAAGGTCTTTATAAACCTGCCCTAATAATACAGGGAGGGAGGGGATATTGGCTTTTTATTGCACTGGTTCCCAAAGTTTTATAATTACGTTTTCTTGTTCGTTGGCTCAACAACTTTGGGGACTTTTTATGAATTTTGATTGGTTGATATAGAAGTGTGTCCAAGCGTTTCAACCATTAATTGTGATCTACAGAAGATATAATTTTGTTTAATATCATTGGAGATAAACATAAATTTATCGGCCATTGTCTTATCCCTTTAGATCCCTGTTAATAATAGCATCATATAATATATGTAAACTCAGCATGATTTTGCTTTAATTAACATAAAACAAGAGTCATTAGTTTAACGACTCAATAAAGCTACACAGAAATCAAACATCTTGGAAGCTCAATGTGTTTTTCTTTTCTTATCTTCGGCTAATTATGTTGTAAGGTTTTTCAGTCTGAACCGATTGAGTTCTCCATTTTAGGTAAGCTTCACGTGTAAACAAGGATGGTTTTACGGCTTTTTTTATTTTCAGACTTTCATTGGTTTCATGCTATTTTTCTGTCCCTTCTTTCTCTTTCAGTTACAGAGACCCTGATGCTAGGTCAAAGTCTTGAGATGGTTTTAGGCTGTTTCAATCGATAAACAATTACTTGGATGTTGCAGCTGGCTAAAATAACAATTCCCTTCTCCCCCCTCCTTTACCCTACCCCTTCCTCTATAACTGGATGTGGTCCATATTTTTATAAAGAAAAAAAAGGGATTTTGTAAGATTACAAAAAGAAGTATGAGTAAGAACATGTATTACGAGTGTTTATTTATTGTGTCAATATATTGCCATAACGTTAAACAAGGAATATTAATTGTTTACTGCTCAGAAGGTGGGAAAAATTATGAAACATATCACCGCTTTAAGTTTAATTATTTGTTTGTCTACTCATAATTAGCCACAAAACTAACAACTCTTTTATCCTGAAACCTCAAAGTAACAACTTTATTTGTGGTCATTTTGATTTGAGCGTGCGACACCGCATAATAAACCAGTCATCCTTGTTTTTAATTTCTAAAAAATATGGATAGACAAATTAATCGATATATTATTATTTGGATGTTACACTAGATTTTCATGCACATTAATAAAGTGTTACTCACAGCGGGCTAAAATATCGATGCCAACCTCCTATTGGATGAGCATACTGACCAATAAATGAGTTCCATGTTGGCAACCTCAATTGATGACAAATTTTCCCCTGTCATAAAATCCACTTATATTATATGTCTATTGACAAATTATAATACTATTACATAAAATATGTTATTCAGTTCTATCGCATCGTATCTATATCTAATAAATAAAAATAAAATGTGAATTGAAGATTTTGTGAGGTACAAAAAAGGGTACATTGAATTACAATTCATATCAGCGCTTTCCTAACATTTTTACAGGAGAAATTCTATTTATTTGGTTTTTCAGGGATCTAAAGGGATAAGACAATGTCCGAAGAATTGATGTACATTGTGATAATACACAAAATTACCTCATCTATAGATTACAATAAGTAGTTGAAAAATTTGAACACTCAACCTGGTAAGCCAGACAATAAAAATTCACTATTTTTCCCAAAGTTGTTAAGCCAACGAATAAGAAAACGTTATTTTAAAACAGAATTTATTATATTTATCTATTTTTATTACTGTGTCGTAAGAACTCTATATTTCTGTAATTGTAAAAATTAACATACATATTTTACTCATATGTAAAAAATGCTAAGATTTATGGATGTATTAATACTTGGATCTTACACCAGATTTCATGTTCTCTAATAAAGTGAAACTCGCATCGGGCTGAAATAATGATTCCCCATTCCACCCCCTTCACCCAATCTCCTCCCCTGCTACTTGATGAACGAATTGACCAATAAACGAGTTCCATGGCAGCAACCTAAACTAACGGCAATTTTTATCTTATTCCTTTAGTTACCTGAGTCAAAATATTCCTTTTAAATACAACTTATATATTTAGTAAATTGTCCGTGTTAAGATCGTAATTGTGTGCTGTACTTTTCTCCTACAAATTCGCTCCAAATATTTCCACTTCACTTTGATTCAATTTACACTATAGGTAAAATATATTTTATCTTCAGTGATCCATCCTACCCCACCCCCTATTTTCTCTACTTCTCTCTTTTTTTCTTTAAAATATGTTAGCACCTCCTGAGGGTTCTCCTAAGTCTTCCCTAAATTGACCACAGAAAATAACAGGCTTATCAAAATTAAAATTTAAAAGGAAAGCAGTTCTGAATGAAATGAATAAAGTATAGCGAAGCTCTAAATATAAAAGTAAGACCAGAAAAGAAAATAGAAGAAAGGACTAAGCATAACAAACAGGATTATAGAGTAGCTTTGCTAATAAAAAATTCTGAATAATGACGGTTGGTTTTAAGAATTTTCTGAGGGCTACGATTGTGAATTTGCCTCTATTTGCCAATTCATGTAAAACATTTTTACACAATTTTCTTCATTTTACATTTCTACAAATTCAATTTTTTCTTACAATTTTGTCAAATTTAAATATTTGATTTCAAGCTATTTTTTTGAAAGAAACTGAATTATGGCTGTGTGTGTGTGTGTTTGTCTCATTTTGTTCATTAGGATCTCGTAAATATTGGACAAATAGAATTTCAATCTTTATTGGTTCTAGGCTGGTTTAAGGCTATTTGACAGAACAATGATGGACAGTTTAAAATTTATCTAAAAAATTTCTTATTTTAA
Organism: Acartia tonsa; assembly: GCF_053477335.1. NCBI lineage: Eukaryota > Metazoa > Arthropoda > Copepoda > Calanoida > Acartiidae > Acartia > Acartia tonsa. Next base: position 11,056,906 of record NC_137260.1, on the reverse strand, counting down.
AAACAGTTCTTTACGTTCTGTAGAATTGATGCGAATTAAACTATTATCACTAGCGGCTACAGCCGTAGAGGCTTTAAGTCACGCGAGGGAAGAGAGGTGGAGAACCTTAAACCTAGAAAAATAAACAAAAATTTGTGGGAGTATTTTTTTTAGTGTTAGTGTCTCTTGGAGGTGTAGAAAGATACAATGGTTACAAACCTTCTTTTGACCTATGAGAAGCTTCGCTGGGAAGGAGAAACATCGGTTAGCAAGATCCTTTGTTACATACACACAGGCATACAGACAGATATACATCTTGTTACTTTTATGTAAGGATATACCAGAATAAAGCTAAACAAAAGAGGTCTAGGGGTCAAGTCATCAGCATTATATGGTCAGAAGTTATTATTTCAAGATCATAACAATTTCTAAATGGGTTTCTGACATCATGTAGCTTTCTATTGAAACAGACACAGCTATCTCTTGTAAGAAATATAGTGTAAAACAGTGCACAAAAATACTTTAAAGAGTTTAAATAAGAAAGGGTGTTTTTTTCATCAGAAGGAAAATATATTTTTCTTTTTATGTTTTCTTGTGGAAATTAATAATATACAGCTCGCCTTAGAAACTTTGACTGGCATAAACTGTGTGTAAATATTTCTATATGTTTTTAAAATGGAAAATAAGTATAATTCACATTTCTTCCCTACTACTGTACGTACTCGTCCTTGTTTTCTATATCTTTGTCTATGTTTGAATACATACTTACTGAAACAAAGTAAGTAATTTATCCGCTAATCATATCTTATATGAAGTACAGGTCAGATTTGGGGTCAAAGCTTCCTTACAAATTTCTAAACAATTCATTTAACCCTTCATTACACGCTGGATAAATAATCTTTTCATTTATCAACCCCCTCCCCCTCCCCCTTCCCCCTCATCCTTAACTATATTTCACATGTGTCCTGTAGGATTAACCTATTATGTGCTTGATGCTTTCATAGTACTAATACAAAACAGATAATTTTATGAATTAGTCAAAATTATTTTATCGAGTATATGAAACATTTCTAATCTTTTAAGATTGTTGCTGTGAGTGATATCTAATTCAAGAATAAATGAGCTAAGCAATACAGCTGAATAGTGTATCAAAAAGATTTATTATTACTTGGATCTTACACCAGATTATCCATAGTACTCTAATGAAGAGAAACTTGAATCTGACTAGAATAACGATATCACCCATCCGCGCTCTTTTACCCCATCCCCTCTCATTCTATCTACTGGATGAATTAACTGTTCAATAAGTGACGCCCATGTTAGAAACTTAAATTGACGACAATTTTTCCCCTGTCATAATATCCACGTATATTCTATATGCATTCTTTTATATTTAAATGGATTTGGAGATTTACAGGGATAAGGGATGGGAAACGTAAGAAAAAATTATTCCAGGCCTATTTTCCAACTAGGCCTAAAAAACTAGTTTCGGGATGACGCAGTAGTTAGATTTGAAAACTATGAACAATGATGAAATAGCTATTATATGAATGCAAAGAAAAAAAGTATAGAATAGAATTCAGGTAGTTGATTCCACCTAGCATAAAATATAATAAAAACTTTTCAAAGAACCAATATGTTAGTGGGTTTAAGTAGAATCCCGTTAAGATTGTCATTACTTTGCCACCCCCCCCCCCATTTAAAAAAAAATTTTTTTTTTGAGATGGTTAAATCTGATTTATTTTCAAACATTTTAAGGGGGGATCTACTTCACCCCAAAATTTGTATATAGAAATAAACACCGCTTTAGCCCCCCAGCTTTAATAAATAAATTAAGTAGAATTGAATAAGTACATGGGTAACATTCTATCAACTAATCGTTCCATAGCATACATATAAATTAAGAATTTAAAAAAAAATAATTTTACGTTAAAAATTAACAGAAAAGTTTAATTAAGTGTGCAATAATTTTTACCAAAATTAATGAAAATTTTTTTTAACAAAACACAATACACTTTTTATTTACATATTGAACTAGTTTTGTATTTGTAATCATTTAGGTGGGTTATCAATTCCACATGAAATATAACTTTTAAATTGTCTAAAGACATGAGTTTTTCACATTGTTCTGAAGTATAAAATGTTGAATCCTACGCAGTCTTCAAAAAACGATCTCTCTGTTTATGTTTTGCTATATGGACATTTATTAATGTGTAGATTTAATGATAAGTTGATGTGATTGAACATCATATATATTGTTGTCATTCTGATAGCAGAAAATTTCCATTGTTGTCATTCTAATAGCAGAAATTTATGTTTGCTTGAATTAATTTAGCCAATTAGGAACTGGGGGAAGCGTTGGTTATTAATTAATTGGTTAATGCTAAAAGCAAGTTTCAGGCTATTGGATATTAGCCTACAGCCAATAATGAACTGGCGAAAATGAGTTGATTTTATAGGCAAAAAAGAAAAGTTGCCCCATCACTTTAAAAAGAAGGCTGAGACCTAATTTTCGGTCAGGTTTCCCATCCCTTATCCCTGATCTAAATATATTTTGAGGAAACATAAGTATCAAAAGTTAGGTAGGGGGCCTATGCCTCATATCTTAAATATGAGAGTTCATCAAATATGAATAATAACTAGAAGCAATTAGCTGCTTTTTAACCAAGGCTTGTCCAATTTTTAGAGTCAACCAATAGAGGTGGAAGGGGTTGTATAACTATATGTCCCCTGTGCCGATTGGGCTTGAATAGCATAGGAAATAGCATAGCATATATTTACACAACCAAGTCGCTACAAAAGAACAGAAAGCAATTTTGCTATCAGAAGAAAAAGGTCCCCAAACACCAGATCCAGGGAGTTATCTGAATTATATATCTATACTCATACATTTATTGTCCGAATGTCCGTCCTACAAACAGCAACCAGTTGATAAAATGTGAATGGTTCGCATCCATTTATGATGAATGATGATATTATCTTGCTCATATTATCTCATATATAAGGTATAACCAAAAAGCAAAATAAATCTAAAATATTATTTGGGGGGCAAATGTAGAGGTCATCAATTTTCTGATTTTCCCCCAACGACAGCTGAAAAAAAAACATTTATAGGTTTCGTGATTTTTTTCCTATTTAATTTTGTTGTTGGTATAAGCTGATATTATCTATTTACAGGGTGCGCCACATAAATCCGGACTTTTTAAAAACGGCCATAGCACCAAAACTACTTGACCAATCAGGACGTTTGACCCCACTATAAAAAGCTTAGGTAATGACCTTTTTGCCCATGAAAATCTCCGGACGATGAAGGACGTGTACGCCGAGCTGGCCGCGCATATGTTCAACAAGGCAGATTCGAATTGCGCAGATAAATTACCGTGGATTTATGACTTGGGCCTACTAAATCTGACCTTGAAACTCGTTTTAGACTATGTATTGAGCTAATAACCCTATCTTAATCTTCGTGCCATTTTTAAAAAGGTATAAAACGTTGTTCTAGCTTAACTGTGGCCTAAATGAGAGCCGCCGTGTCAAAGGGTAGCTTTAAAGATAGGTTAATTTGGACCCTGCTGTTACTCACTCCTTAAGGAGATGTGGCCTCCCAGCAGCCCCGATCTTAATCCAATGGACTTTTAGGCCTGGAGCGCCATTAAAGCATGAACCAATAGACGCGCCCATACCAAAAAGACCTCTCTCATTGCTCCTATCATGGAGAACTTCGCCTGCTTGAACAGGGACATGGTGACCAGGGTCGGTGGGCGGTTCAGGGGGCGGTTAGAGGCGGTGATTGAGGCTGGCAACGATATTATTAAATAATCTAATAGTCATATACCTAGGTTGCTTCCCAATTTTTTAAAATTTGATAAAATCTTTAAAATTGACGATTTTATGTTTATTTGTTTAAAAATAAGAAAAAGTCCGGATTTATGTGGTGCACCCTGTATATAATAAAAAAAATATTATAGTTCCTCTTCTTTATACAAATATGTTGATAGTTTTTTTTGAACTAATTTTTTTTTATTTGATTGCTAGAAAAGTTGGATGCAAAATAGTTTTTTCTTCAATTGCTTCTACTGGAATACACTGTTTTAAAATAATATTAATAATATATTGCTAATTAAAATATTTTTTTTGTAAATAATGAGGGAACGCTATAAGGCGCAAATGATTTCAATGATGATGGGCGCAAAGATTAATTATGAGTGGTCAACATGTTCTCACGCTTTAGTTCTTCAATTAAACAAGGATGATAACATCCACAAGTAGTGAAATAATCGTGGAATGGACAAACGGACAAAATTAGTTAAATTAATAAAGCAGATTTTCAGTTGTCATAAAAATGAAAATAAGAATGTTATATTTTTTCATTAAAAAATACACGAAACCATTAAAAAATAAGTGTTTATGCCATTTAAAGCATAAACACGCAAATATCATATTTTCTACCGAAAATTTCAGCTATCTATCTTCTATTGCAGTTGAGGAAACTCCAAACAGACTGAATGAATGACAGACAAAGTAAATTAAAGTGTAACTTCGACACTTAATATTATCACCAATAGTTAAACTGCATCGATTTCTAACTTACTAAATGGGGATGAAGAGTGATGAAACAATTATGTTTTTTAGATGTTATAATAAAAAGACTTTTCAATTTTATTTAAAAAAAAAAAAAAATTTGCTGTCTTAAATTGCTACCAAGATTTTAAAATCTTTCACCCATTTTGAAAAGATCATCAAAAAAACGTATCCAACGTAATAGAAGAATCTAGGAGAGTAAAGTCGTTTTCTATATTTTGAGTGATATAAATTTTTCACTTCTGTATCCTGTAACCTCGCGTGAATAATTATGCTTAGTAGTTAGATTTAATTAAATGTCAAATGCAATTTTCATAACCTATTGAAGCTAATTAAAAGGATTTTTTATTTGTACAATGTTTTTCGAGCGTGGCTATTTTTCAACTTGTTCGTATTTTTTTATATTTTTTTATGAAAAGTTTTTTAATCTGTTTAACATTAATTGATTTATTATAAATTGGATCTTACTCCAGATTATCATGTACACTAATAAAGTGAAACTTGTAGCTGTCTAAAATAACGACCCTTTTCACCCTTTTTACCTCTTCCCCTCCCCTGCTACTGAATGAACGAACTGACCAATAAATGATACCCACATATATTCTACATTCATTTTAAAATTAGTTAATATTTGAACCAAAAAAATGGTTGTAATCATGTGTTGGCATATTGTATATTTGTAAACCCAATAATAAGATATAGATATAACACTTAGTATAATGATACAAGTATACAACAATAATAACAGAACTAAAATTATCTTTAACAAACATCCAGGGAACAAGGATAGATAAATTAGATAAATTTATCGTCTCCCTATTATTATAAATGTGGAATATTGTTATTAACTGGCAAATGTTAAATTGTTAATTCTTCATAGATTTTCTAAAGACATTTCTTCTAAAATTAAACGAATGACAGTCTTCATGCAACTAACCCTGAATAAACTATTACCTCTCTAGGGGCTTTTAACTAGTAAGAAAAATGTCCTAAAGAAATCATGAGTCATATACATATTTATTTTCAACAAGCGAAAATCAACTTGAATAAATTTTAGAAAAAAATTCTTTCTACCAAGACTATTTTCTAAGAGCCCACTGTTAGCAGCATTTGTCATTTTAACATCTTTTGTATAACTTTAACCATAAAAATCCTATTTGTCAACTATGCCTATTCCATGAACCTATATTCCATTATTTGTTATTATCTCCTCTTTACTCCATGGGAGAAATTCTTATCCTTTAGAATATTGCATATTGTGTCAATAGTTTTGATGGACAGAATATTCGAAATAATGAAATTTTACTAAATAAATGGGTGGTTTGATTATATTTTCTTGCTTATAATATTGTACCTTGTTGTCCTTAGAATGGTTATCATATCATTTAAAAAAAATTGTCAAAAAAAGTAAAAATCAGCTTGTTTTAAATGATCTTACGGACTTTCTTATAACGATTACAGAGTTGTTTCGCTATCTAAATCGTACCTAACTGTTATAGGAATCATCATGCAAAGTTTGAAATCGATAGGACAGTTCACTTAATAAAATCATGACATGCCTATAAAATTGATGATATGATGATTGTAGAAGTAGTTACACATCATGTTATTATGCAAGCAAGATTTTTACAAGAATATATCCTTATCTTACACTGTAGAGTGATCATTGGCAGATTTTAGTTGCGTAGCTTCTCTATATTATGGCTTTCTGTCCGTCAGTACGTCACTTCATCTCGAATATATGGAAAAACTTTTTTCATATTGGTTGGAAGTTTATTAGAATTTCTGAAAGTTTTTAAGCCAACTAAAAACAGAACTTGTTTTTATACTTGAACTATAAGACAATTCTGCTGTTAATTATTCTTGAAAAACTCTATTGTAATACAATGTGGGCAAGTAAGAAGATTCATACAGAGCACCCGAGATTTGTACAAAATCAAACAAAACTCTTTGTTGAAAAAGAACAATAACTCTCATTATGTATTACAGCAAAAATCTACAAAAATAATTTCAGAAAAAATAGTAAAAGTTAGACAGTAATAAATAGAATAATATACAATTATGTAAAATAAAAATATAGATAATATTTTACAGATATGCTTTTGACCAGCCATTGCATGGCTATATTTTTCTGTGTGTGTGTATGTGCTTTATGTACGGGTCTGTAAAGGTACGTGCATTCAATGACAAAGAAGTTGTATCAACTTTTTTGCTTTTTATTTAAGATAGCTAGCCGGTCCTTTCAGTAAGTAGTAGATGTAAAATTTTTCATAGAATTCAGATATGCAATCGGTTTTTTTGTAGACCTCTTATTTTTTAAGTAATTTAAGTTTTTAAAAAAAAATAATTAAGTCGGTTTTAAGGTACTAAAACGCAACAAAATAAAAGAAGAAAATGGCCAGTATGAACAAAAATAGTAAGATCTTTAATTTGACACCTTACTTTTAAAATTCTGTTGAGTAATTATTGAAAAAATAAATTTTTTTAACCTCGGTTTAATAAAAACTTTAGACCTAAATATTTTCTCAAACAGACATAAAAAACATGGGTTCATATATACCTTTAGAATCAGAAAAATATTACGAATCTATACTAAGCAAAATTGAAAAAGTTTTATAAAACTATAATAAAAAAAATAAGTTTATTTTAAGAATCATAATTTTCGGCTTTAAAGGGTTAGCTTAAACCAAACCTGAAAAAAACCTAAACAAAAGACAATGCAATGTAGCAGATATTTTTTAAACACAAGAAACAATAATGTATTTTTAACTGCATTGTTTTGAAGTTTATAAACAGACTGATGCATATTTGTTCATAACTTTTCATTCTTTACATGTTCTTTAATATCACTATATTTATTGTAGTATCTATTGTATATATTGTATGAATGTTCTCCTTTTTTTCTGGCAATTCTATAGGTTAATTTTATAGATTAAGCTTCCCGATTCGTCAATTTTTGCAATTTGTGATTGGCTAGTTTAGTAGTTACAATTCTTAAAATAACATTTTTATTTTTTCTATTTTTTATTACAATTTTTTTAAACTTTTTCAATTTTGCTTACAATGGATTCATATTATTTTTCTCATTCTAATGGTATATATGAACCCATATTTTTTATGTCTGTATGAGAAAATATTTAGGTTTAATGTTTTGATTAAACCGAGGTTAAAAAAATAGATTTTTTCAACAATTACTCAACAGAATTTTAAAAGTAAGGTGTCAAATTAAAGATCTTACTATTTTTGTTTATACTGGCTATTTTCTTCTTTTATTTTGTTGCGTTTTAGTACCTTAAAACCGACTTAATTATTTTTTTAAAAAACTTAAATTACTTAAAAAATAAGAGGTCTACAAAAAAACCGATTGCATATCTGAATTCTATGAAAAATTTTACATCTACTACTTACTGAAAGGACCGGCTAGCTATCTTAAATAAAAAGCAAAAAAGTTGATACAACTTCTTTAGATTGTGAAGAATGTTTTGAGACCAATGTACTTTGTAATATGGAAGGTATTGTAATTGCACTTTGTTTACTATGAATTAGTTGTTAGACATTCTTTACAGCTAGTGCCCACATTTGATCATTAAGATCTTGTAATCATTTCTGTTATCGAATACCAATATCAGTGCTAACAGATTTCACAAGTACAACGATAACCAAAATTACGTCCATACAAAACCACCTGATAAATCAATATCATAAATAAATTATATAAGAAAAGTATTTTATTCAAAGACCTCCATAGATTTAAGTCTAAAACTAATATTTCAACAGGCCTTTTCTTTAGGAGCGTTTAAATCCCCTCCCTCAAAATATACGACCTGAACCACCTTCTCAGGACACGTTATTCGATGTAAAGGTGAATTCAATATGTCTAGTAGTTCACGTTTATTTCGGGGCAATCTTTTATTCCTACACTTTAACAACAAGATCTATAAGTTATAAGAAATATAAAAGATTATTAATTTTTTTACTAATAAGATAAATTTTGCTCCAACATATAAACACCATTCATTTATCTAGGGTGGGGAAACTGCAAATGGTTTTTCATGTAAAATATTAACCAACAAAAGATCAATAGGAGTAAATCAGCATTTTTCATCTTCAAACAGTTTTTCCCAGAAAATTTATTAAGTAATTAGTAAAATGATATTTCTTTTGGCGGACAATTAAACAATGTCTGAAACGCTGTAAAGTTTCATGTGTGATGTCATAAAAATACGTCTAAAAAGGAAGGATGAGAGGAAATATGGGAAAAAACCTAAAAAGAGAAGGATTTAGACATAGTTTTAAACGTCACACATGACACTTTCCAGCGCTTTACAATTGCTATTTAGATTTTCACCATTTAATAATATTGTTTAAGTATAGAATTAAATAAAAGTTTTCAGACTATCATACTATTGACATAATGACGGAAAACCTAATGAAAATTAGAATGAAATAAATCAAAACAGTATCTAAAGAGTACTTGAAACGTTTGGACATTCAACTTAATGAGCATACCAATCAAAATTTAACGTCCATAACGTTGTTAAGCCAACGAATTTGAAAATGTTACTACATAACTTTGGGGACTAGTATAACAAACAGCCCATTGTTCCCTCCCTCTCTGGAATTTTATAACAAAATACGTTTGAATATGTGTCTTCTCTGCTTATGGAACTAATTTTACTTGTTTTATTGTGTGACTAGCTTCATAAAATTATTGTATGATGTGGAATAACACAATCTTGTTATTATAATCAATATCAAATATTCTATTTTTACTTGTTTACTACAATTTTTCTTCGTAATAAATAATGATGAAAAATACGTCGACGTAAAAATTTCCCCTCATTTCAAGTGAATATTTGGTGGATTTCCTCAACGTATTGTTAATCACATTGTAGGTTATATTAATTTCAATTGTTTATTTTTATATCATAATAATTTTGTCATAAATAAGGGTGTTTTTTTAGCATCAATGACAGGCAAGTTGTACACTGGATGCTTTTTGGAAAGGGGTATCTTTACAACAACAACAACAAAAAGAATAGTCTTTCTTTAAAAACAGACGAAAAGTTAAATTTCACATCAAGCGTTACAGACTGACAGACGGACGAACGGACAGAAAATTTAAATTTTAGCTGTGCTACATATTATATACATTATCGTAGTAGCTATCCTTAAACCTAAAATTTAATTGTATTTAATGTTTTTTCTAAGGTTGACATCCTCTGTGATATTGTAGGAAAATGGATAAATTAATACTTGGATCTTGCACCAAATTTTCATGTTCTCTAATAAAGTGAAACACACAGCAGGCTAAAATAACGATTCCCCTCTTCTACCCTCTTTACACCAGTAAATTCGATGTTAGCAAGCTAAATTAACGACAATTTTTCAACTATCATAATATTCAAGTATATTTTACAACATCCACCTGTATGGCAATAATCTTACAGGTTTTATTATTTGTTATGTTGATTTATCAAAAGAACTAAAATACACTTGATTATTAATAAAATAAAGAAATGATGATAGGTGTATGAAATAATGTTTATTTATTAGAATACTTGTATACAAAAGGGGACTTTTCCCCCCAAATTGTATGTTATTCATATTATACATAAATATTGATTGTTTTTGTGTCCATATATTTCATTAAACCCTAAGAATCCTCTGTAAAATCACATATTTTGTTTGTGAAGCATTAAAAACCTTAATAGTAATTTATTTCTTAGCAGTGTTCAAATGCCTTTTTATAAAATGTCAGCTTTTTACCACTTTAATTAGATGTCCTAGGTCGACACATGTAATAACTAAAGGCAAAACCATTAGGATCTAAAAAGAAGGAAAAATTGGAAATAAGTTCTTTTCAAGTAAAAATAAGAAAAAGCTTACAGTGCCTAATAAAGAATGACGCCATAAAATACAAATGACCAATGATAGGCCAGTATACATTGTAATTGACTAATGGTAAAATGTATACTGGCCTATCATTGGTCATTTGTATTGTATGACGTCATTTTTATTAGGCACTTCAGAATAAGGAGGGGGGGGGAGCAAGGCATATAAAAAAGCCCCACTTTCAAAATATGAATTATGCCTAGTTTCCCCTTCTTAACATAGAAATCCTAAACAAGACTCACTCCCCACAAACTCCGCCCCCTAGTTAACCCCACTCCCCCCAACTCCTCCTCCTTCTCATATTTCTGAATGAATTAATAAAAACTGTTTATTTCACATACAAACCATTCATCAAGTTAAACGTTCCTTTAATAATTTCAGTCATTCTAAATTTTTAGCCATTCCCTATCCAATAAATAACTATAATTAAAAGTTAATTTTGTTCAATTGTTAATTGTAAGTCATATGTCTTTTTGGAGGATGAAGAATATAAATTTTTAAGTACTATTAGCTATTATAAGCCATAAAGTAAACTTTATATGCTTCTGAAGTATTTTTTGAATAAACTTGTAAATAAATTTTTGATATTATTTTTCAGTTAGTATGTAGAAAAAATATTTTAATGGACGAAGCGCAATCTGTACCACTTTTGCACCACTTTTAATTCCTGTGACGTCATAAAATGAGGGAGATGAGAGGAGAAGAAGTAAAGAAAATCCCTAAAAAAGAGATGGAGAATATGACGTCAAAAGTGGTACAGATTGGGCTTCGTCTTTTAATGCATTTTCTGTACAAATTTTCTTTGCTGTTTTGTTTGCTTTCTAATAAGGAATATGCAATTATCAAATATATGATAATGGTAATAATTGGGTGGAATTTGTTCCACTGGCAAGAAATTTTGGTTTTTTGATAACTTGTTTACCCCAACCCTTATCCTCCTTCCCCACTTTTGCTTTCATTACAAAATTCTTCCATCCAATCTTAACAACGCTACTTAATAATATAGCTCACCAAATTTAAACATGAGCTGACGTTAAAATCGGAAATACATATCATTCATTATGAAAATAATATATCCAAGTGCGTCTGTCGATAAAAAGAGAAAGATGCAGTCACTCATTTAGCTCTATATTTTAAATTTTAAGTATAAAAATATCGTTTTCGGCTATTCCTTGTCCGATTTAGGCTTTTAATTATATCCTGTCCGAGACAAATTTAGATCCGTTGACTAATCAAAAATCGTTTCAGCTAGAGGTGTACCCAACGTCTCATTTTATTGCTACCCAAAGTCTTATAACTACGTTGCAATTATATATGAAACCCTAAATTAAGTTTAACAAAAGGAGTATACTACACATTTAAATCACGCCCCCACCGCGTGGTTTAGTTTGGCACTAGTTTGTTAGCAACCAATAATTGATGGTTTTTATGGAGGTGGGTTTTATGGGGTAAGGGGTGGGGGAGGTGAGTGTCATTGTGGCGCGACTTACAGGGACAAACAATAATTACTATTAGTTTAGAAGCGCAGCTACTTTATATTTAACTTGTATCTTTAGAATGAAAAAGTAATGGATTTATTATTACCATCCACCCCTTTCCTTTTCTTCTACTGGATGAAAAACTGACCAATAAATGTTGTCCATGTTTGCAACCTGAATTAACGTTAATCTTTTCCCTGTCATTATATCCACGTATATTCTATATTCATTGATAACCTCTTTTTAGCAGTCTAGAAAAGTTTTTAAAAATATACTATATACATTTTGTTCTTGTCAATTGAAGCAAAACTTTGAAAACTATTTCTTTTGTCTCTAAAAATATTGTTTACGACTGATGAATAAAAAAAGAAATTTTGATAAAATATTTTTAAATGTTTTAGTTCCTGGCTTCGCTGCTTCATTAATTGTTATCCTTGTTTAAAATTTGAAGACAAGGCACACTTGCAAAAAACAAGCATAATGTTTTTATTAAATGGTTTGTTTATCTTTGATGACAGTTCATTCATTAAAACAAGGTTACAGAAAATTCATAGAAAAAATCAACAATCTATAATAAGGTTGACAAACAAGGCTCTGTAGCCACAAATTCACCGTTCATGATCCGTTTCATGTTTAAAATTAAAAAAATAACTTAACATATCGACTTTATATTAGGAACAGGTTTATAATTTAAGTTGAAGTAAAAGTTCGCTGCTGAGCCCTTGAGAAATTATTTATATGTAAAACAAAAAAAACTAAATTATTTAACACAGATATTTTTTGAAAACTACGCTTAAATAGAACTCATTTGAACAATTACATTATTAAAGTCAGATAAACAGGCAAATAAAGTAAAAGAGTAGAGGCGTTTTGACCATAGAAATCTTTACAAGAAATTTCAGAAGTTGACTCTAATCCAGGGAATCTTATTGCTCCAATAGTGAATAGAGTTTAAAAGCTGTATTCTATAAAGCTTAGCTCAAGTTGTTATTATTGTTCAATGATATAGGCTGGTAAAAAATTTAAATTATTATTTTTTGTTAATTTTATTTAAACTTAGAAATAAAACCCAATCTCTACTAACATTTTTAGAGACCAAAATATTTGTATTTGTAAATAATTAATAAATCAAATAGAGTACCAATTCCCATGACCAATAAGCATTTAATTTAAAATACACTTTGTCTCAAAGTCCTTTCAAAGATGACATTTAATAAAAAATATGAAAATTAACATTTTTGGTATGCCCATCCTATTTGTTTTTATTTTGCTTTGCTACTTATGGATAAAATTATCCTTATTTGTAAATAATGCAAATAACGGAAATTTAATTAGTCAAAATAAAACTAATTAAAACAATCAAATATACAAAAATATTAGTAGATATTTTATTGTTAGAAAAAATATAAAAACTTTTTGGATCAAAGTAAATGTCTGTATGTTTGTCGACAATTTAGCTCTTTTGGGAAATCATTATAAATGTATAACATATTATTCAAGAATATTACAAAATATAATTTTTTTATCGCATCATATTATAGACAGCTTTCCGCGTGTAATAAAATAAAAAATTATAAGACCAAAACCAGAAGCTTGGCTTAACAAGACTGGAATTAATTTTATGATTTTTAGTTAATTATTATTGGAAATTATTTTGTAATGCGATGAAATACATGATTTTTCAGTATGGCTGAGAACCGATTCTAATCCAACGGAAACAAAACGGTTTCAAAGCTACACTGGAACGTATATAACATATTTTTTTTATTCAAAATAACATAACACTCAAAATCATCATAATATGTTAATACAAGAGTTTGGCTCGATATAATTATCTCGCTAATGGCTAGGTTTATTCAATGTTTTATTTACTTTCTTTTGGTTATCTGAATTCTGACTATTAATCCTATTCGTCCATTATCTGCTCCCTGACAATTTCTTTCTTTAAACTATTTTAGGATCCTAATATTTTTAATTTCAAATTATCGTCCTGAGAGGGTTAAAATGTTTTGTAAACTGTTAAATTTTAGTTTAATATCTGACCACATTACGCACATAGCGCTAGTATCAAATTATTTTAAAACTAAGTTTTCTTTTATTTACTATATTATAAATTTAAATTTTCTGTTTTATGGATAGAAATTTAATACTTCAATATAATTCAAATAGCAACATGAAATAAAAAAATGAATTTATTCTTCATACAGTAAAATAATGGGTCTTATCGTTTTGGTCAATGAGAGTTTATTACGAATTATTGGAGCACTATGAGGTTTATACACCTATCATTTGGAAAACTTGAGCTAATTTATAGACTTTTATTTCCTATTTAGATCTGTCATGGATCTTGAAGCAATAAGGCAGGCTGTTTTGTAAATGTTAAAAATTGGAAGATTTCATTAAATAAAAGTTCTCGCAAATATAAGTATTAAATTATAAAATGTAAATAAGATGTAAAGAGGTATATTAAATAGTTGTTATGTAGTCCCAATCATGATTGATATGATTTTTTGGATATAATAGATATTTAGTAACTATAGAGCCCTAAGCACCGGGGTAGATATCTATTATCTATGTGCAATTACCCAAGGAAGGAGAGGCATTGGACTGATATTATACTAGTCTCCAATGTTTTATAATATCATTTTCTTCATCGTTGGCTTAACAATTTTGGGGACTTTTATTGAATTTTGATTGGTTGGTTCAACAAGCTAAGTGTACACACATTTCAAACACAATTTTTAATCTACAGAGGGGTAATTTTGTGTATCATGATTGGGGAAGGACATCAATTCATCGGCTATTATCTTATCCCTTTAGATCCCTGACAATTACCAGCGTTAGAATAATATGTGATGGTGGTGGGAGGTGATGGGTTCGATTCCAAAGTAACATCATATTATGTACTATAATACCTTGGCTCTAAAAAAATACATTGATTCCACAGGTCATCGAAATCATATAATCAGTGTTTAAAATTTGAAATTAAAGGTGTTTTTAAACTAATTTATACAATGCAAGGAAAGTAATACAATGATTTTTTGGGGAGTAAGGTTAGCCTTTTACTTAAATGATACAATGCAATGCCGTAACAATGGTTTTAACATTCTACAAATCTCTGTTTGCCAGGCTAGGCATAATGTCGACAGTCAGAACACCACCAATGCAATGAAGTAATCTATGATTCTATCAATGTTCTAACAAAACAGCTTAAAAATAAATATGTGCGTGTTATATTTTATGGTCTTCAGTATGAAAATTAACTAAGACTTTATTTTTAGTCAAAGAAGATGTTTTGACCATCCTTTTATTTCCTTTCCAATAGTACATATTTATATTAACCACTATTTAGAGCATATACAAACATTATTAATGGTGCAGTTTTATTTGTTTTAGAGTTGAATATATCTTGAATTACTTCTTTAGCAATTTTTCTCTTGCATTGTAAGTTAACCATTTATGATTGTATCTTGTTTGTTTTCAAGTGCTTAAGTCTTATGATTATGATTAAGTCAAAAATCAAACTTTACACAGAGACAGGGATAAGGCAATACAAGAAAAAAAGGTTCTGCGTGAAATAGATCTTTATCAAGACAATCTGTATTATTTTAATAAGTTGTGTGTACATTTTAATTCTTCAATAAAATAAGATTAGAAAATAATAATATACATATGTTTTATTTAAATCAGAAACAAACCATTTAAAAATAAAATAGAAATAATATGTATTTCTGCTTTTCCAAAACTGTAATTATAATCACCAAAATTCAAATCAAATTATTTTTACAATATGAATTGTAATTTTCTAATACTATTATGCATTTAAAAATATAGTAATTATCCTTATACTAAAGTAACAGGATGTCTGTGTGTTTGTGTGTTTGTACCGAAGGATCTCGCTAACCGCTGAACCGATCGGGTTCTCCTTAACAGGGTAGCTTCTCATAGGTCCCGGGAAGGTTTATAACTATTTTTGGGGAGGGTACCACCACCCTCCCAAAAGAAATCGCCCCTAGAAAACAATTACCCCTCCCGAAAAAGAGACTTGAACGAAACATAAACCAATTATTTCTCTAATTAGATATTTAGAATAAAAAAGAATTACTAGAGACCTCTAGGGGCGTAGCCGCTAGTTTAAAAATATAGTAATTAAATTATAAAAAACAACCGTACCTTGAAAATTTAGAAAAGTTTGATGCAAATCAGATTTTTCATGAGGTGCTTTATCTCCATCCCTGATGATATGATTGCGATTCTGTCAAAAATGAGACTGCTAGGAACATCTTTACACGATGGGAGGTTATGGATTTACATTCCATTAGGAGTGCTCGTATGAAACGACAAACATTCATTTTTCTTTGTAAAACACTGTGTCGACTTTCAATTGGGTCTTTGAATATCAGCCAATAGCATCGTAAATATTAACAGAGTCAAGTCGCTACAAAAGAGCAGAAAGCAATTTGCCAGCAGACTAAAAAGGTCCCCAAGACTGGAGCCAGGTAGTTGTCTGGTTATACATCTATACTTATAACATTTATTTATGCAACGCTTCATAATGATCCTTGGCTGGTTTCAAACCATTTTCACTGTTTTTTAGTTACTCCAATCCCTCCACTTTAAAATCTGCTAGTTTACGAAAACACTGCGTTTTGGGAGGGTTTATCTTGGGAGGATAACTGGTAATGATAATGGTGGTGTAGAAACATTATTATCATGTGGTTAGTGATTGCATAGCAGGGGGGGGGGGGGTGATAACTTTCTTATAACATGATTTGCAAACTAAACTAATAGCAAGGATAACAACAGGCATAAGAAGCGAAGCACTAAAAGTCATAGCTGGACGAACGGCACCGAAGCATCACTAAAATTGCCAACTGTCATCTTAAATCGCAGCCAAGAAAATCACAGTTCCCATATAATATTACGGACAGACTCACAGAGTGCGAAACTACTCTATAATTTACTTTAATATTAAAGTGAAAGAACAATAAAAGAGATTGATTAGTAAAGGACCAACTGGTAGATTAATTCGCAAAAATATACAAGTCAACTCAATTTTTTTTATTTTAATGGCATAAATGATTTCTTCAAATTCTGGATATGACCGAAAAAGGGGGCTTTCAATTATCGCAAATAGCAAAGTTAAAATTCATACAAAGTTTTATGCTATTCTTATTTATTTTGAATTGTTAGAATAACAAAATTACTCTAATTTTATATTTAACTTTACTATAAATAACTTAAATTTTATATTTTGAGAACTTACATTAAATTTGATTTGATATTTGGCTTGACTTCAAAACTAAATGTAAATAAATCTTAGGGAAAAGCTGTATAAAATTTATAGAATTATAAATATGTATAACAAATGCTAATATTTGTATATAACTCTTTTTATTGCTTAGTTTTATATGCAATAAAATAAATCGACCTTAAAACCGAAACTACAAGATATCCTTTTCTGGTACTTTAACTTCTGTGAGAGATGTTTGTCTAGCATCGCTGCTATAAATATCCAGATAATGAGATTTTAATGGACGATTAATAGAAAAACTAAATTTTGTATTCTAAAAATTAAAGTTATTGGTAAAAAAGTTTAGACACCACTAGTATGGAACCAACTAATCCCAACTAAGTAAAAGAAAGCAACGTTTTAGAGCCAACGAATAAGATAATATAATTATACAACTTTTGGGTTCTAGCATAATTTACAATTCAATGTCCCTTTCGAACCTATAAATCTTTATAATAAAGTATATATAAATAAGAACGGAGGTGGATCTTTAAATGTGTAGCCGTTTCCGTAATCGTAGCTGTGGCCGTAGTCGTGGCCGTAGCCGTAGCCGTCGCCACTGCTAGTGTTGCCAATAAAACATGGATTTTTAAATGTTTGAAGTTTTTAAGTATTATTATTATTTTTATATTTTACGGAAAATAATAATAATTACAAGTGGCTATTCTGCAGCAAATATAAGATACTGTTTGGTAGTACATAAAAAGAATGACGACTGTATAGATTTTAAAAAAATTTTAGAGGCTTTGTAGTTATTTCAGAGGCATTTCGCGACTGACAAAAAAATAAAAGAAGGGCTTTCCTAACTAAATAAAGCTTATTTAAGGCTTCAAAACAGGCTAAGCTCTATTATTACAGAAAAAACGCATGCTGAATAAATATTAGGAAGCAAAATTAAAACAAGCAATTTGCAATTACTCACTCAATTATGACACCAATTTAAAAATCGGGTCAACAAAAATTGACTAATAAATCGTCCCAATTTATGTTGAAATGAACAGGGATAGTACTTAATGGATGTAGAATATACTTGGATGTTATGACAGGGGAAAATTTCGGTTGCTTTTCCCCTGTCACCTATTAGTCAGCTTATTCATTCAGTAAGAGGGGATGTGGTAAAGGGATAGATGGAGATGATTGTTATTTTGGCCTGTTACAAGTTTCACTTTATTAGAGTACAATTTATAATAAATCCATTTTTTTAATTCAACCTTCATGTAGCTGTTTCTTTCCTTTATAACTTTGAATGATTTACAAACTTTACCCATAATAGCATGAAACCTTATTATTGACCAATAAGAATGAACTTTTAAATACCCATACCTTTCTTGTTTGACTGCATGACACAGCTAGACTAATATAATAATGATCAAATTATACTTTCCTATAAAACAGTGCAATATTAATATCATATATCTTACTAAAGAGAAAGATCTCGCTAACAGCTGACTCATTGTTTCTCTTTTACAGTGAAGCTTCTTATAAGTTCAGGGAAGGTTAATAACTATTTTGGTGGAGGATATATATTTATCCATCGCCCCTAGAAAAAATTGCATTTGCTGATATACGCTAAAACTAAGTTCAACAAAGAAGAAACATTAGTCTAACTGAAATCTGCTAATTTTCAATTCTTGCTATATGAAGAATTACACAGTTTTGTTAGTGAACCATGATATGGTTTGTGATTAAAGTTCTTAATATAGTCAATCATGAATTATAAGAATCATTGGATAACTTTAATAGCGTAGCTTTTCTTAAGCAATGTCGCGATGCCGATGGTCGTTAAATAAAATCTTTACGCCACGGATTTACATAAAAAAAACTTGATTATGTACCATACAAATATACATAAATATTGTTTGTAACTTTGTTATTGCTTCACAAGTTATGATTATTATTATCCTTGTTAAATATCATGTTATCAGAAAGAAATAGGGTAGGAAAAAGAATAGTAAATAGTAAAAAAAAGAAAAGGATTATATAAAAAAAGCAAAGCTCCGAAAAATTATGCAGTATCTTAAATTATAGATTAACTTATTATTCACCCTTTTAAAATTTGATATACAATTTATATATTTATGCCTAACATAACACTAGAATGAATAAATCTATCAGTGTTCTATTTCTGTAAAAAGTTCGTCCATTTTTGAGATCTTATTAGACATATAAAACCAGCTTAGAGATATGGCGGACAATGGGCTGTTTATTACACTAGTTCCCAAAGTTATAATGACGTTTTAACTTTGGGGACTTTAGTTATTTTTGATTGGTTAGTTCAAAAGCTGAGTATTCAAACGTTTCAATCACTAATTTTAATCTACAGAAGGGGTGATTTTGTGTATCATCATTGAGGGTGTACATGAATTTGTTAGCCATTGTCTTATCCCTCCAACCAGCTACTTTAAAACAAAAAAATGTAATTAAACTTTTTTACAATGTCCTATTTCTCTGAACAAATTTAATATGTTTAGCCTAATTTGATGATTTTATCAATCATATTCTATAATTGGTTCACAGTGAGTAGCAAATTTAGTTTACTTTGTTTTCATTCTGTTTCTTATAATAATAGGTTTTTATTAGGAGCGCAGCTATTTTATATTATGACCTTAATTAATAGTCAGAAAAGTTATTCACCGCAGAGCTTTAGGGAGATATTAATATAAAAAACAAGATTGAAACTTGTTTTGTTAGCCCTGAGTGGCTAAAGGCTCGGGCTAACAAAACTGGTATTTAATATTTATTTTGTGATTTTATCTTAGCCTTCATGAAACATTGTCTGTAATACGATGCTTTACATGATTTTTCATAGAACCGGTTATAATCCATAAGGTTTAGAAATAGAAGTTACATCATTTTATGTAATACTTTTCTTTTTTCTGGTCTATCTTCTTCCTTTCAATTCGTTTTATATGAAACTTATTTTAAATACCTAAAATCTTTTATTTCATAATTGAATTTAAAGAGTTATTTACAAAATTTAATAATCAGCCAATACAATAAATAAATTCTAAATTAATATTTAGAAAAGCTCCAAATAAGTAAAATATGTACAAGAATTTTATCCATATCAATAAAATAATTATTATTATTTATATTAAGAAGTAAAAAGATATTTGGTTATTATAAATTTGAAAAACGTTCTTTTATTACTTACGATATGAGTTATCATATAATAGTGATTTATTGCATCGTATTACAGACAGCTTTTCACTTTCCATTTGGCATTATGGTTGAGAACCGGCTCTAATCCGGAGGATAATTATCGGTTTAGAGGCCATAATAAAAATTAAACATATTTCAAAAATTTTGCTTTATTATAATTAATGAACTTAGTTCCTGTTCTATTTGAAGATAAAAAAAATAATAAAATTTGTGTTTCAAAAATAGCCATGAGAAAAAAAACTTGTGAATATTCGCCACCAACCATCTGACTAACAAATGACCCTCAAAGGTGTTATAATATTAGACCTTTGGTGGTCTACCTTTCTTTTATTCATTATCTATGCACAGTTTTGTAAGTCAAACTCTGTTGGCTAAGTATGATTAATGGTGGGGGGGACCAGGCGAGAAATAGAATAGGCCAAGGCATTCCATAATTATGTCAATATAATAACAAGATTGAAACATCATGATTACAGGCCCTGGGTGTCATTCCCCCAAACCGGGAGGTATGGGGATGCAAGGGAAAGGGGTGTAGGAGGCTATACTCAAAAAACGCCTATCTCAGAAAACGCCTATCTCAAAAAACGCCCATCTCAGAAAACGCCTATCTCAAAAAACGCCCATCTCAGAAAACGCCTATCTCAAAAAACGCCTATCTCAGAAAACGCCTATCTCATAAAATGCCTACTACATTTTTAAAAAATTGTCTTGTATTGAAACATGTCAGTCTAAGGTATTGTGAATATTGTACAACATGTACATTATGAATCTTCTTATTAACATATCTATCCCTGAAGTATAATATCACTATTGTACATTCCTTAGGCACTTTTTATTTTTGTAAGCATTTTGAGCAACAAAATACTAAAGGTTTGCTGTTTGAAAATTGATCACAATTGAATAACAAAAACTTTTACATAGTTAATTCATTTTTTAAGTTTCTTTACTTCATATATCTACTGCAAACAACCCAGTTTACTTTTTAGTTATTATAATAAGATGAACAACTATTAGCTCTATAAAACATAATTCTTATTTATTATGTTATCATTTGACCTAATATCTTGAATTAACAGAATATCAGGTTGAAATGTTGTAAATATGACTAAGCCTAGTAAATTTGTTAAGAGACATTCATAAAGATGTTGTGTCATTTTGTTCTAGTTTTTATTATGCTTAAAAGAAATTTTAGATTCATGTTATATAATTATTAACATACACAAATAATATACAAAATATTTATTGAGTATGATATGCTTTAAAATTATCAGAATTATATAGCTATTCCTCAAAATAAAAAATGTTTTTAGAATAATTATTATAAATTAATTATAATTATATAGCTGTTCCTCAAAATAAAAAAAAAGGTTACAATAATTATCATAAATTATAAAGCAATTTAACATTTTGTTAAATCTTACTTTCCATAGATGATGAATTTTGGGGTAAAAATAGGGTGAGGGTATTTTAATGTCTTTTCCCTATATTCCTTCTTATTTTTATTAGATTCAAAAATGATGTACTTTTGAATAAGCTTCAATAATTAAACCCTTTCCTCCAATAATTTTCTCCAATCCCCCATTTTCCATTTATTTAAACCTTTTCTATTCTCTTAAAATAGCAGCTACTCTAAAGTTTCCCATTTTATCCATCTTTGTACATAGTTTATTGACTGGTTGATTTGATATCTGTTTATTTGCGTTTTAAATACCTAATAGATCATGAATGACAAGTATTTTGTTATTCTATTGAATACTAGTTATAAATTAGGCTTTATTTTTTAAAAATGTAGTAGGCATTTTATGAAAAAGGCGTTTTTTGAGATAGGCGTTTTCTGAGATGGGCGTTTTTTGAGATAGGCGTTTTCTGAGATAGGCGTTTTTTGAGATAGGCGTTTTCTGAGATGGGCGTTTTTTGAGATAGGCGTTTTCTGAGATAGGCGTTTTTTGAGATGACCCGTGTAGGAGTGCAGTCACAGGGAAAGGGGTAAAAACCTACCAGGAAAGGGGAGGGGCTGGGTTACATGACCGATATTTATATCAAAATTCGCGGGTGGCCTTGATTTTGAAACGTGGGAGGAGGAGAGGGGTAAGTTAGGAAATCAGAAAGGGATAAAGAAGGAAGGATAAAAACATTAAATTTTTAATATTAATACATTTAGGCAAACTTATTTTATTATATTAAAATATCATTTTTATATTGAACGACAATGTTATTTTTTACCTCACTTTTCAGCCCTCAAAGTCTGCCATTCTTGATATAGCTTCCTTTTAACCTCTAACTGATATTGTTCTCCTTTACAGGGTAGGTTTGCATAGATCCTGGGAATGTTTAAAACTATTTTGGGGGAGGGTACCACCAGCCTCCAAAGACAAATCGCCCCTAGAATTAATCCCCCAACCCCCCCCAAAAAATAATAAAGAAGTTAAAATTACAGATTGAAAGAACGCGATTTGTTCCTGTGCTTGTTGTGCGACCAGTTGACCTCTGTGGACCTCTGTGGACCACCCAAATATTGAATAATTTCACAATAGGCCATAATTAATTGCATTGTCCTAGTTTTATTTTAATATAAACATCAATATTACATTGTTTAAAATTCAAACTTGCGAAAGGTTTGAGTTCAAATGAGTACAAGTTACAAGTCAAACAACTTAATTTAGTAATTAGTTTTTTTTATTTTATCCATCATGATGAAAATATACAATCAGTAAATATAATTTTTCTTCAATCTTAAATAAAAACTAGCCTAAATCTAACTAAGCTGATAAATGTATTTTATGAAAAGCACTTAAAAATTCGATTCAATCACTAAAAGTAATTCCTTATTTTTTATGATCCTAGCTGCTAAGTACCTAGCTTTTAAGGAGAAGGCGGGGGAATTCAATAGAATAGCATAAAACCACCCATTTATTATAAGTTTCCCAGAAAAGTACAACTTATTCGGTTTAGCATTTTCCAAGATCTTAGGCAAAAGACAACATTTGAAAACATTTGTCTTTATTTGATACATAGGACAAAATTTAAAAATCTTTACTCATAAATGTAATTTTTATTTTTCCATTTGTCATAATAATTTTCTTTTAAAATTTTTAAATAAAATTCCATAATATATTTTTTTCTCAAAACTAAGATGAGCATTGTGAAATATTGTATAACATATTCATCTTATGAAATATTTTGTGGTTAAAAATCTACATATCATCGCATTTAAGTTATATTTCAATCCTGCTAATTTTGATAAAAGCAATATTTTAATATCTTTTAAAATTGGAGATTGTGCAGCTATTCTATAAAGATACGTGTCATCCTTGTCAATCTTTGTCATTATTGTTGCTAAATGGCATTAGATAAAAGTGTAAGTAAAAATTATGAATTATTAATGTACTTAACTGCTCTGGTTTTATACAACTTTATTACTAATCTGCACACATATATTTGCATTAAAATTATTTGGCTTTTTTGTTTCAACACCAAATGTTTATATATGATGATTTGAACTGTCCTAATTATGGTTTCCTAAAGGGTTAATTAAAATATACATATAATACAAACCGATATATGTATTATCGTTTGGATCCAGATTTTTACTTACTCTGATAAAGTGGTATTTGCAGCTGGCTAAAATAACGATTCACCTATTTTAACACATCCCCTCTCCTTGTACTTAGTGAACCAGCTGACCAATAAATAAGGTCCATATAAGCAAGCTAATGACAATAAATTTTCCCCTTTCAATATATATCCATGTATATTCTATATCCATTTATGGCCATAAATTTATTTCATATGAATATAATCATAGAATTAACGCTAACCAGTGAAACTAAAAGAGAAGATTCACATAGGTCCCATAAGAATATTATTTCTAGATTTAAGTTTTGGGATTTTTTTTAGTTATTTTTCTGCAACCTTCTTCCCAATTCGAATACAGACTTCCCGCCACTTAATGCTAGGAGCGCAGTAAATTGTGATATAAATGTAAATTTAAAGCTGATTATTATAAATTGAAACACTTAAATTAAGTACATAATATTGTATATTGGGTATTGTTGTTTCTTCAATTAATACTATATTTAATATCAGGAATGTTGGAAAGGTATTATACACAAAGTAGGCAAAAATTTAAGCCTTGTGCAGCGTAGCCTTCGTTCTAATTTTTTTTATTTAGGCTTAAATAATAAATAATTTTTGTCTAAACTAAATTTTACTTTAATTGGCTGAACCGATATGCAAAGTCCCTTGACGTAAGTTTTTATAAGGAACTATAAGCTGCTTCTAATTATTGGTTTTATACTTAAAACCTCTAAATAAACTTTAACACATTTATGAAGTCATAAATGTATTCAAATAATATAAATAGATAAGATATTGTTTAATAAGTTTATCTGTCCTTTACTCCTAAATTAGTAAGCAGCAAATACAATATAGCCATAGGTACATTGTACACAAGAACATACATTGCATTGCTAAATAAACTATAAACAATAACACAAGCACTACTAATTTAATTAATAACTAATCTAATCAATAAACTAAAGGATTAGATGTAAAGGAGAATGGCAAAACATCATCTATCTATCTATCTATCTAAATATCTAAATATCTATCTATCTATCTATCTAAATATCTAAATATCTATCTATCTATCTATCTAAATATCTAAATATCTATCTATCTATCTATCTAAATATCTAAATATCTATCTATCTATCTATCTATCTATTTCTCTATCTATCTATCTATTTCTCTATCTATCTATCTATTTCTCTATCTATCTATCCATTTTCTATCTATCTATATTTGCATAATCTTGATGAATTATCCCAATATCTAAAATCGATTTTGCACCCCTTAGTCCTATGTGGGGATGTGCAAACATTTTGGCAAAATTTATACATCCATATTTTTAAAAATCTAATCTTCTTACTTCTATATTTCAAATTCGGTCCTTGAAATATTCAAGTAAGCCTAATTTTTTATAATAATTTTAGAAAAGACTACACATGTAGTGATGTATCTAGAGACTAGGGTCAATGACCTACGCAGGAAACACATTGCTCATAACTTTTAAAATTCTGCTGTTTTAAAAGAAAACTACTTTTCCCCACTTAAATTTCTTGAATGGTAGTTGTGTGCAAAAAAAAGGTTTTTCTTTCATCCACCAAAGATCAGCTGCTTAATTTCCCACTTAGAGATCAAATTTTAATCCTTCTATTTTTTCGATAAAGTACTCAATGTATTTCTTTTATGCAAATTCTATTCAATTAAATTAAAAAAGAATTAACACATTTTGTATAATGAATAGAATAATTGTATGATCAGTTATATTTTGCTTCGCCATTTATGCACTAGATTGTTCTTGCAAATTTTGAATTTTTGCAACATATGCTTTTTTTGTAGTATCCACTAGTTTGGAGTTTAATATTAATTAGCCTCCCTGAAAAGCATAATCTAAGCAATGAGAAAGTGAGTTTAGTTATTTTCATTAAAGCTTGATTGGATGGTTCAAAGTAGCAGTGTCAAAACCTATAACAAATCAATCAATAAAAGATGAAATTTTGTGCATTATTTTTAGGGATATACATCAAATAATCGTTCATTGTCTTATCCCTTAAAATCCCTGGGAATAATAACCAGACAAATATTGATCGTTGTATTTTTTTCATTTTACACACTGAGCGGTTTTTACATAATATATGACTTAATTTGCAAAACAGATAAACGGTAACAACTCAATTATAAAAGAAATTATTGGATTTACATTTAGTTCTAAAGATTTACAAATATTGGAGCTTGGGTGCCAAGAAAATCTGCCAACATTTGATTATAATGGGAATACTTACTTTTTTATACCATTCACTTTTCATATTCATTGTTGTCTTTTTCCTCCCATTTTCTCGGATATCTTAAGATAAGACAATAGAGATAAATTGATGTACAATCCAAATGATTTATACTCAATCTGAATATTGGTATTATGATTTGAAAAGTTAGAAAACTGCTTTTTTTAACATATAAGATTTAATAAAAGTACCCAAAGTTTTAAAACTAACGAATGAGAAAACGTTAGGTACTTATGTAATTTACAGCCCAATACATGATTTTTTAGTAACAGATACGATTTTATGATGTGTGTTATAGAAAAAAAAACCTTACCTAACCCTATTCAAGATGTTTAAGATGTGAAATGTACAAATAATGAAATTGATTCTGTGTTTATCAAGAATTATATAACACTTTCAATAACATGCACATATCATTATTAGATAAGTAGCATCTCTACAATTTTTATATCTTTAAATTAAATGTCGGAAAAGTCTTGGGTTCGAATCTTAGCACAATCTGGATAATTACCAGAGAGAGAGGGGACAATGTGCTGTTTATTACACCTGTCCCTAAAGTATTATAATAACGTTTTTCTATTCGTTGGCTTTACAACTTTGGTGACTTTGATTAAATTTGGATTCGTTGGTTAATCAAGTTGAGTGTTTGAACGTTTCAACCACTAATTTTTGTGTATTATCATTTGGGATGTACATTAACCCTTAACAGTCGGGCCCCTTGCCGCACTGGTATGGGGGGGGGGGTGCGTTCAACGCCCCCCCCCCTATTATCTCAGTCCCCATTAGATCTAGAGGGCTAAACATTTTTGTGCATGTTCCCTGTTTGGTAATGAATTTTCGACCTTAAGTGAGTCAAAGTCAATTTTCGCTTCCTTCCACTTTTGTTTTTCCTTCCACAAGGTAGACATGTAAGAAAAGCTTAAGTTTAAAATTTCAAGTCTCTAAGTAAAAAATTGCGGCCACAGGAGCCTTTTAAAGATTTCTGGAGACCTGGAGGATCAGGACCTGCAGGATCATACCTGGAACCTGAAATTGACTTGAACACCTGTATTTCATATGAGGATGTTCTACTAAAGGATATTTTAGTATTTTGGTAAGATAAAATGCTTTGTTTAAGTAAAAAAAAATATTTTTGCCCTTTACCTGGATGACCCTGCCAGGTTTGCTGGCATCCTGTGCCCGCCAGGATGGAGATATTCAAAAATTCCAATTCTCAGTTATGTGTCATACCCATACTTAAAAAGTCACGCAGTTTGGGCTCTTTATCTTTCACACACAGAAAATGAGATAGAAAAAACCGGAGGGGGGGGGGGCGTTGAACACCCCCCCCCCCCACCGTTAAGGGTTAATGTATCGGCTATTGTCTAATCCCTTTAGATCGCTGATTTTTTTATCCTTTTATCCTATGGGTAGTCAATCCATGAATATTCTTATTCTTGTTAATATTCCGTATAATTATTCCATATTGGGTCAAATCGATAATATGCGAATAATAATGAATACCAATTGAATACAAAAGGGTTACAATATGTTCTTTGGATTATAGAGATTAGTTAGAGCCAGTTCTGTATGGCTGATTGTCTTTGAGGAACGAGGGAAAAGTTTTGCCATCTTGAAGGAAATTTTGAAAAAAATAAGCCCAACTGCCCATCCGTTTTAGAGATTTTTTAAGGATATGTACATTGTTATAAACTAATGATTTGTGCCTTCCCTCAAAGGGCCCTCAAGCACTGAAACTAACTTTCCTTATTTTTGAAATAAACTAAAATAAGGAAGGAGGGGTTGTTTTTTCTTTAAGTCTAAACCCTATAGATTCTACACATGTGGTGTACTTTCCCTGTGGGTTACCAAGTACCAAATATAACCTAATATAAATTAGTTAGATGGATTAAAGTGATGAACAAACACACAAATAACCTTATTTTCAACTTTCAAAGTAAGGGGTTTTGTGCTCCACTGAGCCCTTAGAGGAAATCTACTTCATTTCTTGATAATTTGCAATTCTTGAGTAATGGTTTTATTCATGAATCATATTATTTACTCATTAGAATATCTGCTTTTCTTTGAAGGTTAAATTGAAAATTGTGGAAATTTTTTTGAATGGATTATTCATGCTAAATTAGTCAGATGTTTGTATAAACAATGTATTAGAAGAACCAATGTTTTCCAATGGAAAGTTTGGCTGTCTGTCTCTATCAACCTGTCTGTCTATATATATCTGTCCTTCCGTCTGTCTGTATATTCTTCTATCTGTCATCAGACATACTGATGTAAATTCTAGGAATTCAATATTCGACCTTACCTCACACCAGAATTCTAAGAATTTAATCTTGCAATAAAACAACGGAAAGTTCTGTTTTTAACACAAATTATCTAGCATACAAACATTTATATATATTTTACAGTTTTTTGTTGTTTTTTCTGTTAAGAGCTCGCTAATCACAGAACTTATTAAGTTCTTGGTTTGAGGAAAGCTTCACCTAGGTGTTGGAATGGCTTTAGGCTATTTTTTTCAAAGAGGTTTTAATCAAATTGTTTTTATTAAGTTTGCTATTGCTTACTGAACAGTATGAACATGTTAAGTATTTCTCATATTGAATGAAATACTTCCATTTGATCTTTTTTTTTTTAAAAAGAAAAAAGTTCTTATTGTAAAAAATATTAAATTTTGAAAGATATTTATTAATTTAATAAGATCTCTTTAGTATTTTTAATTACTTAGGTAACTGTTTAATTCCCTTCTGTTTCTTTTGTATCATATTATTATTGGTATTTTCAGCTCTTGCAACGGCCATACCAGGTTATTATACTACAAAACCATTCATAAAATTGAAATTCTATGTATATGTGTTAAAAATATATTCATGTTGAAATACATATATGTAACTATATGTTGCTGCTCTAATTGTGTATATAATTTTTTATGTAAATAAAAATATTGCAACGATATTTTTTACCAACCACAAAAGGTTATGAATTGGTATATATACTAAATAATTAATGACTAATTAACATGGGCTAATTACTTTGACAAAACATAATTATGTATTCTTTTAATAGACATCAATCTAGCTGGTAATTAAAAATATACTTTAGCTGTCAACATAAAAATAAATCATGTTTTTCTTTGACATTATATTGGTATTTTTAATTCACTTTAATGATAGCAAAACAAGAAAAATAGCTAGTAGACTGTAAAACAGTGACAGTATAGAAAATCATAATAAAAAAAATAAACTTTAAGAAAAGCTGTTCATTCCTGAGACAAAAAAAACAATACTAATAAAATAAAAAAAAACAGTAGCTAGATAAAGACAATTATTCTGATTAACAAAGTAAATTTCAACCAATGTTAAGTGCAATATACAATCTTTATACAGTCACTTATCAATTAATCATTGAGACAAATTTAATTCCTATTTGTGAACTAAAAAATTTCAGACTGAATGAAAAAAGTTTGAGTAAAGACATTTGTTTTACCTACCATGCATAATGCATAACCATCTTATTTCTAGTATCTCATTTCCTGATCCTGGATTATCCTGGCCAGAATTTGCCATTTCCACCACATGTTACCACCCAATAATTTCTAAAACTGGAACTTTTTGTGCCACACAAAACGCTTTTTACACTTCTTATTTGGACAACAAATATAAATTTAATTTCAACATGTTTCACAGACATAATTTTTTTTCTTCTCTCTTTTTCATTTTATCTTGAAAAAAATTTAAGAGAAGGAGCTAATGTCTAATAAAAGTATGGGGGAAGGCCTTCACCTTCAAACATTTGTTGTTGTGTTGAAAGTGTCTTCTCCCAAAGTGAAAGTGTAGCCTCAATTTTTTTAATTGTTAAAAAGATTGGTGAGGGATGATAAGAAATAGATTTGGCCAAGAAAGCCTTGACATAGCAAGTAGGCTTGATCCTGATAAATAGCTCCTAATCAGTCCAGCGGTTATCGAAATCTTCAGCTTCATCCGGAGAGACAGACAGACAAACATCTTCTGTCAGGTGTTCTAATTTAATCCAACCTATGAAACCTAACAGAAGGGCAAAAGTAAAATTTATTTACTTTAAGAATCAAAAGATAGAATACTAAATTATCTATTCCTAATAAATAAAGATTATTTTCTAAAACATTATTTTCTTTTATGTTCATTTACAATTTTTCAGAATTCTAGTCTAACTCTAACCCTGAAACTTAAACTAATGGAAAACCTAAATGCATACGCAGAAAATGGCAGAATCATTCTGATAATTAATTAAGGCCAAAACTTTATGCTCAAATGTATTGTGTTCTAAAAAGGTAGCCAACCATTGGTTTTACTTTTTTGTTTTCTATAGCTAAAACTTTCAATTAGGCATCTACGGTGGTCTCTTTCTATATAAATTTATGGCATCAATTTTAAATTGATTTATAATAATAACTTAAACTCTACTTGGTCCCAAATAATCAAATATTTTCCAAAGTTTGTTAGCAAGTACATATTAGTAAAGGTTTAGTTTATCTAAAGCAATAGCGATGCTGTTTGTGTTTTGGAAATTGGATCAAAAATCTAATGGATAAAGGAATTAATAAGATATAGATGTGGATTGAAAGTCTTAAAAAATAATTTATTAGTTTTTAAATGCTTCAGAGAAAATGTATTTCGTTCTAAAGTTATTTGTCTGAACTCCTTCTTTGATGAAAAATTAGTAGCGTAATTCTATAAACCTGAAAAGCTCTATTAATTAATTGATAATATATCCATTATTATTAGAATCTTGATATGTTTTTTTTTGCAGAAATGCACATTTCCTAATAAATTTTATATTATTTCCACAACATGTTTTCATTTTCAACACTTAGATGGATAGATAGATCATAAGAAAGATAACAAAAATATTTTGTTTAGTCTTATAAGCATCAAATGCCATTTAATTATATTTAACTTACATATATATAAATATAAGAAGTTCTTTTGGGGACTTTGATTAAATTTTGATTGACTAATTTATGAAGTGTCCAAACGTTTCAACCACCAATTTAAATCTACAGAAGGGGAAACTCTGTGCATCATCATTGAGGTGAGGATGTACATTAATTTATCGGGCATCGTATTATCCCTTTTGATCCCTGTTAAGAAATATCGGGTTTAGTCCTTTCCACGACATCCCTCCATAAGGAGCGATTCTTTGTTTTTTCAAAATGGCTTTTTATAGGTTATTTTAGGTTAGGTTAGGTTATATTGTGTTAGGTGATTGCCCCACAGGGTTAGGTAATTGGCCCTGCAGGGTCAGAGCCCCCCGCAGGGGCTAGAAATAGGAGAAAAGCTACTGTGAAAAATACGAAGAATCGCTCCTTATGAAGGGATGTCGTGGAAAGGACTATACCCGAAATATCTACCTAACAATTAAATATGTTGGTAGAAAGATACAATAGAAACTCTTCTAAATCGATAAAGTTGCAGAAATACAAATTTTTCTGTCAACTAAATTTATGTCCTAACTTTCAACAAACACATGGACAAAACTTTGTAGCAAAGCAACTCTTTTCATTCTTTTTACTATTGGTCTATTTAAAATTGAAAGCGAATTTTCAACAAAGGCTTGGCAAAATAGTAGTTCATGGGAATATGAAAAGTAAGGAAACTAATATATCTTGATTTATTTTACTGATTAATCTACGTTTGAAAAAGAAAAATCAAATGTTTGAATGATCATTGTTTGCCATAAATGCTTGTTCAATGCAATGTCACTAATTTTCTGTCCAATTTGCACTCTGTAATAGAAATAAATTCTAGAGTAACCACTAAATTGCATACTCTTTGTTTTCTTTATCTTAAAAGTGGACAATTTAGGCGTTGTTGAATCTGGCCAATAAAGTATAAACTTAATTACCCCCAACCTTTGTCTGCAAGTGTTAATTGAAGATTGTAAATGGTTGCGCCTGTTTTTGTGACAAAATATCCCCTTACACCTGAAAAACAAATGTCACGTATACAGATAGCTGTGGTAAGAACTAATTTTAAGCATTTTTGTTGACGGTTTGAAGAGCCCAACAACAATCTAACATCCATTATCTAATCCCTAGTGATACTTGGATCTATAGCGCAGAAGTTAGTACTCTAATTTAAATCTATTGTTGAAATAAAGGTAGTTAACACACCAACCTCTAATCAAACACACACACGCACACACCCATGTAAGGCCTGTTGGTTTCAACTAGAGGGGGAATTATGTTCCTACCTTGTAGATAAAAATCATAAGGTTTTAGATTTTATTCATTTGATTGGATTGCTTCCTTAATTCCTTTATTTAGAAACCATTGTTATTAAATTCCTAATTTCTTTGGAATTTTCTTAGTATTATTAGGTTTGCTAGCATCCTGTGCCCGCCAGCTATTACAAATAGTAAAAAATAACTTGTAAATGAAAGATATAAATTGATAAAATTGCTACTTTTTATCGATTTTTTGTATAAATGCATAAACATTTATAGGGGAAAACCATGAAAATGGGATTTATCAGCAATATCACAAATTAGATTTATAGTAACTACCTCAGTAATCCATAGATAGATAGTTAAGTAGATAGATAGTTGGATAGCCAGTTCAAAAGATAGGTAGTTGGATACCCAGTTAATTAGATAATAGTTATTTCTCGTATCGTATTATAAACGGCTTACCGCGAATATAGAATGTACAATTATAAGATTAAAACTAGTTTTTTTAGCCCCGTGGTGCCGAAGGCACCGGCTAAAAAAACTAGTTTTAATCTTATGATTGTACATTTCTATATTCGTAGAAAACTGGATATAATACGATGCTAGACATAGTTTTTTCGTATTCATGAGAACCGATTCCTATCTTCCGGATTCAAATGAATACGAGAAAATGATTTATATTTCATCCAAAATAAATTAAAAGATAAATATTGCAATTAGAAATGGTCGAAATAAATATTGATATGTATGATAGTATGTTAGAACTTTTCTATCGATTACAAACCCAACAAACAATAAAGAATATTTTATATCCAGATTATTCAGTTATGACACTCTACAAGTGTTATTGTAAGTTTGTCTTACTGTTTCAGAGCTTCGCTTTTACGGATGTTGTCATCCTTGTATATCATATGTGTTATTTGTCTAATTATAATCCTATGATGATTTTTTTCTGTCTCTCTAAAGATAACAAACACAAATACAAACAAACAAACAAATATAAATAATCAGGAAAAAGGAAAAAGATTCTAAAAAACAAATATACAATCAATAAAGTAATGAAATGCAAAATATAAATAATCTATCTTGAAAAACATGAGATATTAAACTAAATGTTAGTACTTCCCAACTAAAGTTGTACAATCAAAGTGCTTGTTGTTTAGATAATCAAAAGATTTATCTGCAGCGTGAAAAAGGGCCCTGTATTTAAGTTATCAACTACACTTTCATTTTTTTTCATGTACAGTTATAAGAATAAAAAAACAATAATTACTTTTATCCGAATATAACATACCAATTAAAACATTTTATAATTATTATTAGATTAGTTTTGTTGATACTGAACCCTATCATTGTCCCTTTTCATTTGTTGATTATCTTGATTAGGTATATGTGTATAATGTTTATAGATACACTCTAAATATTGCATTCCTTTATTTCAAACTTTTCCCCTACTCAGCAGCCGTGTGTAGCCACCTAAAAGTCACTCATATAATCCCGTATGGTTGCTTAAAATTCAAGAAACGGCCATGAATATGTTTAGCTGATTTTTAATACTATAAAAAGTCATTTTCTTGTGATTTACAGACAGCAAATCAGCCCGAAAAAGATTGTAATAAAAGTTTCAGATATTGAAATAAGTTTGTACAGTGTATGAAATGGGGAATACTTTTATCTATGTATTGTTATTCAAAGATAAAACTATTGTTTCCAACCAATTATACATTTCATGTTTCAGTAATCTTCATTTATTATTGATGATGTAGCTAAACCGAAGAGTTGTGTGGATTTTTAATATCTTAAAAATTGCAGTTTCAATTATAAATTATTATTAAGAAACCTGTTAAAATAGTTGGTAAACTCGAACTTTTACTTAAGTCAAAAATTATGATAAATAGCACAACATGTAACCATATTTATATCTGGACATTAAAATCTCAAATTGCAGTTTCAATTATTAATTCATTTTCTACTGTTACTAATCACCCCCTTCCCCCCTACGGGATGAAAGAATTAACCAATAATGTCCATGTTAGCAACCTAAATTAACGACAATTTTCACTTGTCAAAATATCCACTTAAAACTTTTAAAAAATTAAACAACATGTATTGTTTTCTGCAATAATAAACTACTTAAAATCATTTTTGACTAGCCTAAACGTAGAAAACAAAATTGTTTAACCTAAAATGCAGTTTACAAATGTTCCATCCGGGATCTAATAAAAAAATGCTTATGAATCATCCTTTCCCTATTTATGAAGAAATAGTAAACTCACCACAGATGCTTAATTCTCTACTTATAAAGAATTTATTTATGATTCAATTATCAGATACGAACCAGTTGCAAACTTTCTATACATGCAGGGATATAAAGGGATAAGAGAAGAGCTGATAAATTGATGTACATCCCCAATGATGCTACACAAAATACCCCTTCTGTAGATTATAATTAGAGGTTGGAATGTAAAGACGCTCAACTTTATGAACCAACCATTCAAAATTCAATAAAAGCCCCCAAAATTGCTCGGCCAAGAAATAAGAAATCGTTATTATAAAACTTTGGGAACTAGTATAAACAGCCCAATGTCCTCTCCTCCCCTTGCTTACCGCGTTAAACGAACATTAACTCTTGAAGAGTGTCAGAACAAAATAAGAATATTTATATTTTGACAAAATAATACGTAAAGTTGCAAAATTTCTTAAATAAAGAATTCTGTTTAAGGATATTTTTAGGACTTGATTATAGAGATGCTTCGCTCATAATATTGTACCTTGTTGTAATTAAAATCAGTAATCCAAAAATATAAAAAATTGTTGTTAAAAAATAAAAAAAACAACATGTTTAAAATGGACTTACGGACATTCTGGTAACGATTATAGAGTTGCTTTCTAAATCGTACCTAACTACTACAGGAATCATCATGCAAAGTTTGAAATCGATAGGTCAATTCTTACATGTCTAAATTAACGAAAAATGCTGTCCTTTACGGAATGACGGACGGACGGACAGAAGGACTGACGGACGGACGGACTGACCGACCCTAATTATAGAAAAGCTTCGCTTTTAAAAACTGAACAAATCACAGTTTATGTAAAATAATTTCACACTAAATTACAGATAAAACTAACCGCTAAAAATTTTATTAAAAAAAATTTACTTTGGTGTTATCGGTCAAGCAGATCATACCAATATTCATTATGTGCTGTAACATACCTATTCTTTTTTATTTCAAATGTTTTTTTTTATCATTAATAGGAATTAAATCTTATTAAAGTTATTAGTTCTTACCAGTATTTTGAATTGACAATTTCAATTTATTTTCGTTCTTCTAATTACACAACACACCTATAAATCAAAGTCAACCCAATGTATTTCTGAACACAATTGGAATTGCAGCAACCCGCCTCCCCCCATTTCTGTTTCATTTCAAAAAAAATTTCAGTGTAAGAAATGTAATTTGGTTGCTTAAAACACACACCCACAAAATACTTTTATTGAAAGAAATTATGTTGTAACTAACCCACACTGTTTCTGTCCAGATGTTTGATTCTCAACAGTATTAGGAATAAAATCACTTATATCGTCAGCAAAACATTCAGAACAACTTTCCTTATTTTCAATCCAGCTTATACCAACAACAAAATTAATTCGACAAAAATCACAAAACCTATACGTGATTTTCAGCTGTCGTTGGGGGGCAACACATATTAGAATTAACGACCTTTCTATCTGCCCCCGATATATAATTTATTTCGCTTGTTGGCTATACCTTATTCCTGTTTTGAAACAATTTAATTGGTGATCTGAATAAGCAAGATTTATAGTCTTGCATAGGGCACTTTTAAAACTGACTAAAATGACTACAAAGAAACCTGATAACAAATATGATTTTTAACCCTAAGCGGGGAGGGGGGTGGGTGTCCAGGAATGTTGTATGGGATTTCATAGTATTAGGAATTAAGAACTGCACGTGTGCCTCTATGTAAAGTTCAAGGCGTTTTCATTCATTAGCAATCCTTGGGCAAATCGTAAATAGTTGTGGAACGATCGATCTAGCCGTTTTTGAGATCTTAGTGGACATAGATACATTCTGTTTGCGAATAATTCGATCACTTTAAAGTTTATTAAAACCCCATTTCTCCCATCTCTTTTGAAGAGATTTTCTTCCCCCTTCCCTTTTTCTTTCCGGAAATCTATATGACGTCAAATGAACAAAAGTGACTCAAAAGTAATACAGATTGGGCTTCGTTTATTACACTGGTCCCCAAAGATTTTTAATAATGTTTAGTAATTTGTTGGCTTGACAATTTTCGGACTTTAAATGAACTTTCAATGGCTGGTTTATTAAGTTTAATGTTCAAACGTTTTAACCACTTATTATACACTACAGAAGTGTTAATTTTGGATATATACATATATCAATTTAGCGGCCATTGTCATATCCCTTTAGATCCCTAGTTACGCAACAGTCACGATTTATCAGTTACATTATCTGAACACTGGTTGTAGGAAAGTAAAGGACTGCTCCTTGGCTTAGCAAATAATCCTTCCATGCAATTTTTGGGTTAAACAAACTTTACTAATTAAAATTAAACTTTTACTCACAAGATCTTGACTTAAAACCAACTTTAAAGATAAATTGTGGATATTTTAGTATTTTTTAGTCTGCTTATAGGATTTAAACTTATACAAAGACCGGGATAAGCAATACAAGTGTAGAGGTGAATTTCATTTTCAATTTTAAGTTTCAGATTTATGAAAAAAATATAATTACTATAAAAATCCCTATTTAATAGTGGCAATTTCAAATAACATAAAAGTTGGAAGTATAATAAAATTTTTCCTATTCTCTATTCTAGACGCCACTAGTGTTGATTTTCGTTTGTTCTGTCGTTTCAGAACTTCGCTTTTATGGATGTTGTCATCCTTATTTATTATACTCTTAAATAAATTTTCCACTTTCGAATTTTTCTATTGGTCAGGTATATGCTAAATAATTAAAACATATTTGTAGGAAAGCAAATACCGCTGTATTTTAATCTATAGCATAATCGCCTAAATTAATCATAATACAAAACATTGATCACAAATAGGCAAAAGTCAGTAAATTTTTGGCAGGTATTAACAATAAACTACACAAATATAAATTTCTTTTATAGTCTATATATAGTCTCCTTTTATTGTAAAATAACAGCCCCTTCTATTACATTTTGTGATGAGTCGTCCTTGTTCTAAAAAGGAAAACCTATTAATAAAATACCAATCAGAACCAAAAATAGTTATGAATATAATTATAAAAAATCTTTTATATTGCCATTGGGTAACTTATACTTATCAACTGTAATACACAATTTTCAATAAAAAAACTTACTTTTACTGCTTTTTTTCTAAGTAATAATTAGTTTGTGTAAGGGAATAACCCCTCAATAGTTAAGATCCCAGTAAGGGCCAAAATGAATTTACTAAAAAATAAAGGAGGTGTTTATATGGGTGATCTACTGGCATTTAAGTGATTTTCTCTGCCTTGAATATATATTTTACCAATATTCATATGGTTCACTTAATACTTATGGGAGTATGTGTATATTATGTTTTATGTCCTTTTCATAGATACAGGGATAGATCAATTCACTGTTTAAATATACAGTTAGACCAAAAACAACCTGGAAAAAATCTCAGCGATGCAATAAAAAGTGCCGCTTTTAAAGACCTTAGAAAAACCAATGTTCTTGGCCTATGCTCTACAAATATGTAGATAAATCGCAATAATGATGATGGAACATACTTCAAGTCCATTAACCTATCCCTGTATTCTTAGAATATATATTTACTTCAAGTGCAATATCCCTGTGCCTCTGGTGTATACATTTTTTCTATGCACATATTTGCTCAATCAAAAGCAAAAGAATTATCATTAGGAAAACAAGAACGATAACTTACTGAACTATGTGTTAACAGGACAGTATATGTATAGGAGAGAAAAGTAGATCTATTGAGAAACAGAGATCCTAAGGGATAAGACAATAAACGTTAAATTTATATACATACCCTAAGGATGATAAACAAAATTACCACTACTCTAGATTAAAAGTTTGGACTCTTCTAGTATGGAACCAACTAATCAAAATTTAATAAAAGTACCCAAAGTTTTTTAGCTAATAAAAAAGATAAATTTACAGTCCAATTATTCCCTGGAGTGGAGAGTAACAGAAAATGAATAAAATGAGTATTACTAAAAAGAAGACAAACGGGAAGAAAATACTTATAGAGATTCTATCAATTCAAAATGGTTCTTCAAGGTTATTACTAAAATATGTACATAATCATTTATACTCTGTATGGTGTATTTATCTTTATGTATTTAATACAAATATTAAGACTTATGTTCAATTTCAGCTTTTATATGTTAATTTCACAGTAACTAATGGATATAGGATATACATGAATATATTGACACGAAAAAAGTTTGTCGTCAATTTAGCTTCCTGATATGTATCTTATTTATTGGAGAGTTGGTTCATCCAGTAGAAGGTGAGAAGACGGGTTAAAGGGGATATCGTTATTTTTTATATGGCCAGCTGCGAACATGAAAATATGGTGCAACATCCAAGTATTAATATACCAATTAAGTAAACGTGGAATTGGAGCAAAGTGTTTTAGAAAAAAATTATTAAAATTTTTAAAAAGGAATAGCGACTCCCCCCTAGCATCTTCAGGATCAGTAAAATAGCGTAAAACCATACCCAGACTTAAAAAAAAAAATATAGAATAGCCCAAAACCATCTCAAGACATGTAAGAAGCTTCATTGCAAAAAATGAACCATATCGGTTCAGCGGTTAGCGAGATCCTTCGCTAGACCAAAAAAACCTTAGTACTTTATATAATAGGATAATATGAGTCAAATCTTCTATAAAGATCAATACAAAATTCAATTCAAAAAGTAAAATAGTTTTCTTGAGCAGCAATATCCTTACTGATATTAAAACAAATAAATTCTGAACCAATTTGAAACAAATGTACAAATTGTCCACCAGGGAATATTTGAATTACATGTAAATTTGTTGACTCTTAAACCACAAGGACTAGTTCCATGTTTATTCAGAATTTCCTCTAAAGTTTGTTTTATTATCCCTCTTTCCCCCCTCCATTCTGCGCCTTTGATAAAATCCAATCATATAAAGTTGTTTGGTCTGTAGTTTATTAACGGCTGAACTAATTGTGTTCTCCATTTTAATGACGATTTATGTAGATTCCAGGATGGTTTTAGGCTATCTTACTGTCCTATTGGCTCAACTTGCTTTTGTTTTGAAGAATCACTGTAATGACTGGGTGCTTTTTGGTATATACATTAACTCTAAAATTTGATTTTAAACAAGTTGTATAATTTTGGTATAACACTCTTTCTGGTGTTTGATAGAATTTATAAGCTTTGGGTAATTACTGCACTTTAGACTTCAACAGAGTATTTGACAATAAAAAGTGAACATCAGGTAAGTATGTATTATACCGTATAATGTATATTGTATACGCTTTCATTAACATATTCTTCACTAAGAGAATGATAAAAAGTAAGCTTATTAAATGTCTAAAAATAAAAATCTCTAAAAAAGCTGGTTTTAATTAGTTGTGCTTTTCAACCAAGCTTTATGAATGTCTTTGGGTGGTTTTAGGCTATTTTTCTGACCTCCTCCGCCCTAGCTGTAAGCAAGGAAAAAAGGAAATCAAGTTTCAACTTTTAGGGAGGTATTTACATCCCTCTACACGTCCCTACCACTTGGAGAGAAGATTAAATAATTTCAAGAGAGTGGATGGCCAAATGGTCCAAAAGGGATTAAACAGAAAATCTAGGTATCATTATATTCCCCTTTGATTTAACGTAATAAAAATATGTCAATCTGTATTTAAATAGTTATTGAAAGTAGAGTTATTATATCTAGAGTATTCAAAATTTTAACTATTAAAAGTAGAT
Organism: Acartia tonsa; assembly: GCF_053477335.1. NCBI lineage: Eukaryota > Metazoa > Arthropoda > Copepoda > Calanoida > Acartiidae > Acartia > Acartia tonsa. The sequence continues at coordinate 11,016,500 of NC_137260.1, read as the reverse complement.
ATTACTTTAGATTTTAATTACTTTATGAATTGGAATAGTAATATTACAGAACATTAAAATCATTTTTAAAAAGCGTAAAATTTCGAAAAAATTATAATCAAAATATTGTTTGGTATTATTAATTTTGTTTACAAAATTAACGTGATATAATGGAAATACATATCTACATATTTATCTATATTGGTGTATTTTGTGCTTATGATTGGTCTATGAATTATAGGCTAAAGGATATAACAACCTCTCAATATATTATTGACACATAAATGCACTATACAACTTTTATGTACATTTGGACATCATGACGTCACAACTTCTATATATCTATCTATAATATAACATTTCTATTTTTCAATACATATTATTTACAAATAAATCTATTAGAACAACTTTTGTTGTGACGTAATAACATTCGTTGGATATTTGATCATTATTACATTATAATATCTATCTATTTAAATCTACAGATTTAAAAATATAAATAAAGCTATCTATCTAACTATATATGGTTGTATCTCTTATTATCTAATTATGAAAATTCATTCTTAACAAGCAAAAATTGATTATGTATCACAATAATAAAGATTTAACTTTATTCCATTATGCGAAGAGGTTAGCGAGATCGTTTGCTTTACTAAAACGCACTTACTGACAAACCGACATTGTTCTACTAAAGATTATAGGTATGTGTCTATCTATCTATTCATTAACTCTTTAAATATATCTATCTATCTAGCCCACTTGACTTCTAAAGATTGATTAGGCAGCAGAAGTTTAAAAGTTTTAATTACATTCTTCAAAATTCACAAAGGTCCCTCCTAACAAATATCAAAGTGGTCGTATAAAACTAAAAATCTTCCAACTATTATTAAATAGCATAGTTTATGTTTGTTCCTTAATTAATATTAATATTGCTTTGATTATATAATTTAAGATACATTAACTCAAAAAAAAACTGCAGCTCTTCATAAATGTTTTCTTAAGCCTAAATTTATTCTTAAAAGTGAAGCTTTTCTACAATTATGGTCGATCCGTCTGTATGTAACGGTTTACTCTTTTCGTTAATTTAGGCATGTTAGAATTGTCCTATCAATTTCAAACTTTGCATGGTGATTCCTATAACAGTTAGGTACAAGTTAGAAAACTCTATAACCGTTACCAGAAAGTCTTTACGCCCATTCAAAACATGCTGATTTTAACTTTTTTTGACAACATCTAGTAGCATTATCATTTATTTTCTTAGATAAGATAAGATGTACAAAAATATTTATGATTTGTACCAGGAATTGGATATTCAAATTATTAGTTTCTGTTGTAATGTATGAATAATAAACAGAAAACTTATAAACCTTTGAAAGTCACAAATGAATATGCAGAAATATTAATGTTTATACAGTAATACCATTTTTATTTTTTCTATCTTTATAATAAAGTAACAGTATGTCTGTCTGTTTGTACTGAAGGATCTCGCTAACCACTGAACCGATATGGTTCTCCTTTACAGTGAAGCTACTTATAGATTTAGGGATAGTTTATAACTATTTTAAATGGGGGGTAGGATTCATTCTCCAATCCATCTCAAGTGGCCCTAGAAGCATCTAGGGGCGTAGCTGCTAGTCTATAATACAAAGTAGACTAATGTTTGTCTCTCCGTCTGTCTGAAGCTTAATATCTTGGTAACCGCTGAACCGATTGGACTCTACGCTTCAGGGAATATATCTACTAGTCCTGTGGTGGTTTTAAGCTATTTTCTTTGGGTTTGGGACACCCCCAACTCCCCCAAGAAATTAAAACTTCCCAATTTTTTTTGTAAAAAACATATAGGTATTTTTTTTCTTTGGAGGTAAGGGCCTAGCCGCTAGTTCATGATAAAGCATCGTGTTAGCAGACAAGCATAATGAATTAAGTTCATTAAAAAAGTGTTCCTAACTGACATGTTATTCAAATTATATTAGCTACTTCTAGCAATTCATTTTTTATCAGTTTTGTAGAACAATGTAGATTAAGAGGGAATGATTTGTATTTTAAAACTTTATTAACATTAAAATGATTAAACTACAAAGATTAAAACATATTCAAAAACAATTATTAATTAATAAATTTCAAAGTGTTACAAATAATTCATTACATATTGTTTAGCTTATACCATCTAGAAAACCTGTTTAAAACTAGCTGTATCCAACAAGTGATTTTTTTCGAGAAAAAAACCACGTAAATAGAGAATTTGTCTTATTGCGGGTTATAGCCATCTAATCTGCCACCCAAATTATATTTTTGATTTATTTCCAATAGGTTGCTGCCTTTTAAAATTATATTACTCCCAAGCTTTTATCTAAATAGAAGCGGTGAAAAAAGTCAAGTGTGACGCCACAAGAGATGGATAATAGATATATTTTATGACGTTGCAAATGACACTTTTATGCGCTTCATCTACATTAAACACATGTAATTATTCTTTTTGTTTATTCTTCTTGATAAAGAAGTTGTTATCCTTGTTAACTGAAGTATTTTATTCCCCAGCTTATAGTTAAATTCACTACTCAAAAGAATAGCAAGTCACTCTATAAAACGTGTCCAATCAAAACAAACATTTAGGATCATGGAAATGTAGTGGGTTTTGTCATATTTTCACAGTAGCCTTTCTCCCTTTCTAGCCCCTTTGGGTGTCTCCGACACTGCGGGGCAATCATTAACATTTATCTATCCTAAAATAAACTAAAAAGCTACTGTGAAAATCCGACGAAACCCGTTACTTTCCATGACCCAACATTTTTTTAACATTTAACAAAAAGAATATTAAAACAGATTGGCTGTTTAGTATCGAAAGGGAAAGCTATTTAAATAAGCAAGTTTTGTGCCATTTTAAGGGAGATTTTATTTTCTGAATTCTGTTGAAAGGTTCAAATATTTGTTTGTTTTGTGAAAGCACTATTCTAGTATAAATACCATTTAAGTAATTGTTATTCAGTAGTCCTGATTAATGGGTCTAACCATTTAGACTTTTAAATACATATCATTATTATATAAAAGTAAAAGGATGTTTGTTTGTGTGTTCGTCTTTACCAGGAGATCCTGACTGAAATAGCTTTCTTTTAAAGTTCAGCTTTTTTAGCGTTCCGTAAAGTTTTTTTTTTCTTTTTTAGGGGATGGGTACTTCAACGCCACTAGGCGATTCTGTCCCTAGATTAAAATTAACCCTTTCTTAACAGGAGTAAAATCTATTTATAGTCAGAAAAAAAGTCCAAAACAATCTGAAAACATTTTTAATGGTTCCATGAAAAGAACAACTAATTTGCCGTATTATTTTACGAGATCTTTAGCTTCAGACAAAAGACGTCATTTCTTTATCTAATGGGATTATACATCAGCTAGTAACTAGTTTTTTTTCAATCAAATGTACTTATGCAATTTGCTTGCTAAACGCCTTACCAACAGACAGTTCAACAAACCATCAAAATATTTGGTATAATTTTGTTTTAATCCATACGTATGTCTGGACCATAACCCCTGAAAACAAATTTTGATGAAAAAATATTGTAAAATGATAAATCTTGTCTGTCCAATAATGTCCCTCACCTCAGGCTATTATAGTAGACAAAAATATTTAGAGTAGATCTGTTAGAGTTAGATTTCTAATAATATAATGTTCTATGTTTATTAGATATATGACACCTATGATGAAGAAAGGGGACAAAGTGTCTCAAAACAGCCATGTGACGTCATAAATATGAGGGATTGTCCATATCTTTTTTTATGGGGTTTCTTTCCCATTTCTCCTCTTATCTCCCTCATTTTTTGGGTGTCACATGGCTGATTTTTGAGACACTTCCCCTTCCATAATGAATCTATAATGTATCAATTATTAAATGTCATAATCTCCTACTTTTCATTTTTAGTTTTAAAAAGAAATATTAAAAATACTATTTTGGGGTTGGTGGGGGATTTTTTGCTTCGGACAATTTCTCTTGGGAGCTTCTGTTACTTTTAATATTCCAAATTTATTCCTGAGTCTTGAACTAAATGAAATAGAATGTATGATTAATCTTTAGAAAGTCTATTGTTTTACACACATCAATAATTGCAGAGGCTCTTGAGTTATATGGAATTCATTCTATTGCAATTCTTGAGAAAAAGGATTTTTTAATGTAAGGTTTAAGAATAATTTTCCTTTAAAGAAGAAGGGCATTGATTATCTTATTAATCTACACCCTTTCATATCCTCTATTTCATAGAAGCTTCCAAAATTATTTTCTATAAAAAAAAACTATAAAGAGCTTCTCATCAAATCCTAGTTTCCATGATTAAATTTTTCCAAAAAGCAAATGACAACAACTTTAGAATGTCAATGCACAAAAAATAAAGAATAAATGAATACTGTTAAATACCTAACCTTTGTGAGTAAATACAACTTGGTAAGGAATAGATGGTATAATATGGAACCATTGTACCCCTCAGGAGGATGGACACATGTAGGCATAGGCGTCCAAGGGGGGGGGGGGAATAGGGCGATTACACCCCCATTCGAAATTTACCCCTATCCTGGGGGTGTCGTAGGCTCCCCCAACCATTTAGGAGGGGGTATTTACCCCCCCCCCAAAATAAAAAATCTCTAATAAAAAAAATTTTTGCGCGCTTCGCGCGCATTTTTAATACTATATATTTAATAAAATTTAAATTACCCCCCCCAAAAAAATTTTACCCCGGGGGTAAATTTTGGGAGAAAATAAACTAAATTTACCCCTGCCAACAGATTTCAGGGGGAGTAATTACCCCCCCCCAAGCAAATTTTACCCCCGGGGTAAAAATTTTTTTTGGGGGGGGGGTAAAAAAAATTTGCGGCGCGCTTCGCGCGCCATTTTACCCCCCCCCCAAACACGAATTACCCCCCCCCTAAAATTTTTTTACCCCCCCCAAAATAAAAAGCTTGGACGCCCCTGCATGTAGGTTCAGTTTTTAACAAAATTGATTATAGTTTCTTTTCTTATACCTATTCTTTTTTGTAAAAACTTCCATTTCTAAGAACCAAATAAGGTTTCTCTTAATAAAGCAGTTGTTTTTAAGGATTCAACTGTTGCCATACCACTTTCATCTGAAAAATTTAGGTTTTTATTCGATAAACGAAGTAACAATTGTCAAAAAAGATCCTTTCCTTTAGAGATTTGTATTTAATATTGGATTCCTAGATTTAATGGGTAAAAGTATTATAAAAAAAAGATGTATATAGCAACCTAGCATGTCTTGTTAAGCTGTTATTTTACCAACCTAAGTTTAAATCCAAAGGACAAACAGCGTTGTATGAAAGACATGTCTGCAGGCCTAAAAATTTAGAGATATAATTCATTTATTCTTTTTAAACTAATACTTATTTTATTTGGGATACTTTTCCTTATCCTAAATTCTGTCGATATTTTATCCTTAAGGTGTGTGATATTGATTTTAACCACACAAATATGGTGACCAACTTTTAGCAACAGTAATTTGAACACTTTTTTTACACAGAGAACTAGAAATATTACCATTATTATTGTTGAATTTTTTATGCTTTCAATGTTGACATAATGGATGTAAAACCCAATCTTTATGGGAATTGCAAAAAAACCTTCTAGTTTATATAAAAATATCAATGCTTTTAATTCTAAATTTCCCTGCAACTTTTCTGCCATTAAAATAATAAATTGTAAAATCAAAATTGTGACCTCTACACATCCTCACATTATTCATTTGAAGTCTTTTAAATTAAATTGATGTATAAAACAACAGTGTAAAGTATTGTGCATTACTAATATGATGAAAATAATAAAAGAAAAGATTTTGTCAAAATACTTGCGATTTTTTCAGTTTTTATCCTTGAGAAGCTTAAAGCTTTTTAATAGAAAGAAATTAAAATATTAGCTAATCAAATAATGACTGAAAGTTAAAATACATCTAAAAGGCTCATTCAAAAATTAAACAATGCAAATTACAAAAGTGTGTGTGTTCATTTCAATTCGATCATACGACGCAAAAAAAAACTTTTTTAGTATTAAAACAAATTTGGCAGATTACAAAATTGTTTATTTTGTAAATATTTTATTTGCAAAGTATTTTGAAAGGATTCTATTTTCAATTCAATGAATCACAGATATAGATATTTTATTTACATGGCATAACATTTAATATGTTTTTTTTCAATATTGGACATATTAAATGGTTTTAATGAAGTAGAATGTGTGTCTGCCTTCTCCTACTTAGAAACTAATTAACAGTTTGATAAATAAATATTCATAAATCAGAAAAGTTTTGATTTTTTCCCGGGCAGGTTTTAAACCTTTTTTTGTCTATTATAGGTAGGGTTAAAATCATCACCCCTCACAAAAAAATTAGGTAGAGGCAGTTATATGCTTTTAAACATTCAATGGGATAAAGATATGCGTGTCCTTAAAGATCTTTGAAACTGACACTGTGTAATTTGATAATAGGAATTTGCAAGGCCACACAAATATTTTTGTAAGCCTGCACACATGCTCATATGTCAACAATTAATTGTCTGCAGGGATACGACAATAGTAGATAAATTGATGAACATCCCCAATAATGATACACAAAATTACCCATTCTGTAGATTTCAATTAATTGTTAAAACGTTTTGAAACTTAACTTGATGAACTAACCAATCAAAAGTCCCCAAAGTTATTAAGCAAACGAATAAGAAAACGTTATTATAAAACTTTGAGGACCAGTGCTCTGCAATAAACAGCCCATTGTCCCCTTTCTGAATTGTGTGTCTAACTGGGATACAATGTTATGTCAAGTGAATATAAATTTCATCTGTTCGTAATTAACATAAAATCACAAGTCTTTTTTTTACCAACTATAAAATCACAAAGAAAAAATGTAAAAATATTTGATTTAAAATTGAATAGAGGTGAAAATCCTCTTATGAGTACAATCCACCCTTCTTTGCAGTTTTGAATTTCAAATTCCACAAGTTTGTTTTCTTTTCACCGGGGTGATGAAAATGTTTATATATTTTAGCAAAAAAAAGATGTACGAAATGGCTAAGCGGTTATAACAATATTCGTAAATATATTTGACGATAAATTCAGATTGCTATTATGCTTTTATATTATATACATAAACAATAAATGGATCATGAAAAGAAAACTAAGTGTGGGGTTTCGTCGTATTTTCACAGTTGCTTTTGATAGGTTATATTAGGTTAGGTAAATGTTAACGATTGCTCCGGGGATAGAAATAGGAGAAAGGCTACTGTATAAATACAACGGAACCCGCTACTTCTTTTTTTTCATGATCCTAATATATTGATAGAATTACAACTATTCTATAATAAGGCTTTTCTTAAGTAATTCTTAAGTAAATGTCCGTTTACCTTCTGTTTATCATACAAAATAAACTTTTTCGTTTTATAGATTTTAACTTTTTGTCTCTTCAACTTGATTTTCATAGTACTTCAATTTTCGCTGGATTAGCTAAATCGTTCTACAAGATTGGTTTGTATGTAAGAACACCTCTGCTGATCAATCAAACTCTTGTATTCCATTGCAAAGATCATATTAGATTTCAACACAATCGACATCGCAATCAAAACAGTTAAAATTGCAAAAAAGCACAGCTCTTAAATATGAAAAAGAGCACATAAAATAATGGTATAAAACCTGTGAATGATATTATATAATAGCAAAAAAAAACTGCACAATTTTCACAGATAAGTATGAAATTTAGAAGTAGAAAAAATTTTTTGGACAACCTTTGTCTGAAATTTTGGGTGATTAATGAGTATACATAAATAAGTTATAACTGTTTACAAGCTAAGGCACTACCAATCTATTGTAATCATTTTGTCTTACTTCTGACAGATATAGAGTAAGAATCTTTTAACTTTTTTTTGTTGCAAAAATAAAGTTTTGCCTTGGATTATAACCAATCACCAGTCAATACTAGATGTGCCATTGTGTCTCATGCAGAAACACCATCGCATAAACACTTACCAACGTAAGCACACACACCCACACACAATAAAATTATTCTGATTTAAGGATAACAGGCAAATTCAACTTCTGATTTTGTACAGTACTTACTCTTTACATATGGATTTTTCTAAAGTTTTTCAAATATTTTTCAGAAATCTTTTACTTACTAAAAAGTACAAAAAAGAGGTTCAAACATATTTAGAATCTTGCAACGTTTAAGTAACAATTTGGTATTGTACTTTATTAACTTGTGTACATTCACGGACTACTTGGTATCCAGGCACCTGATTAAAGAGTAAACGGATATATAATGCAATCTTATTGCAAACAAGAAACTTACTAGATATAGAGATAAACTATCTTACACGAGAAAGAAAAAAATTAGATTTGATTAGAAACAAAAAAGATGCATGAATATTTTAATAATGTGGTTGTTTTTATGCCCAACCACTTCAGGTGGCCCTAACCCTACAGGGCTACACTATTCCAGATATAACCGAACCTAAAACTAAACACACACACTCTAAAAATTTTACCCCTGGCACTTATTTCAATTTATTGACAGGGTACTTTGATGGAAACCGCCGTCTATTTTATAATTTGTCAGGTTATATTATATATTTTTCCGCTTTTCTTTTTGATCTTTTACAACTTCAACATTTAATGTCACATATTCTTCTATCTTTATTTCAAATACGTAAAGAAAGCTATTATCATTTATGTAAAAATATGAGAAATGTAAAATATTTGTATGTTATTGTTATTTTTTGATAGAAATAATTGATTGGTTTTTCAAAGGTGTCTTGTTGCGTTAACGAATTTTAACATGTATGTATGTATAGATAGATTAAACTTATAAAATGTAAGGTGTTTGATTTACAAATATGAAATTCAAATTTTTATTATGTGTTTTATTTACGCACATTTTGTTTCGTTGGCTTAACAACTTTTATGAAAATTGATTTGTTGGTTCATTTAGATGTTGTTATTTTCTACTAATTCTTGACCTTGCCTTGCTAATACTGGAATTTCATTTCATCTTAGATACAGACAAGGACAAGTATTTATAAAAAAATATTTTATAAAACAACGATTTGCTACAATTTCGAATTATTTCATTTATTATAAAACTTATATCTTAGTATGTAAAGTAGTAATGTGTTTTTCCTGTAGTTTAAAGTATACATAAATACTGAACTAAATGAGTTCTCAGTTTTAGGGAAGCTTCACTTAGGTCCCAGGATGGTTTTAATCTATTTTACTTTTAAATTCAATCATTGGGATAGTTTTAGGCTATTTAATATTTGTATTTCCATTTTTAATCTTGATAAAAACATTCTTACTTCCGTTTTTCAAGGATACAGGTCCCTCAACAAGCTTAAATCCTTTCTGAAGATTCCATTATCTCAAGTGTTACACAGATAGATTGCAGGGCTATCAATACAGGCAGACAATTTCGATTACCAAACGAAATTAAACTCTAGAATATAGCCGACGGTTATTTTTTTTTTATTATAGTACCCTTTTGTAGTTTACTATGGTTCAGTCTGCAAGAAAGGTTTCTTACATTGTGTAGCCTAAAATACCCCCAAATATATTATAAGCTTTCCTGAAAAGCAAAATAAAGATTAGAAATTCGGAAATATAATACTTTACTTATAGAAAAACAAGGCAAACTTTCATTTAATTTGCTTTATTCATTTTTCCGCAAAGATTTAAATTTTTTATACATGACCTTGATTTATTAAGTCAGATAGATATAGAGAGTATTTTCATTTTAACCCAAAATTTTCTATTTAGTGATAATGAAGTTCTATATTTTATAAAATAAAAATTTGAATTTATTAATAACTTTTAAATATAATACTTCATTTTAATAATTTAATAATGTAGGGACATTTTACCTTTTTTCAAGATACATATAATGATATTTTCATTATACAACACATTTTACTTTGTATGCTATATTTCATTATGGGAGATTTTAGGTATAGTCTCCTTCGTGACACCGCCTCTCAAGGAGCGTTTCGTCGTATTTTTACAGTAACTTTTGATAGGAGTTTGCCCGTCAGGGTTAGAGCCCCCTCAGAGGCTAGAAATAGGAGAAAGGCTACTGTGAAAATACGATGAAACGCCCCTTATGAGGCGATGTCACCCATTATATTTTTTATATTTACAACCCTACAGTTACAAAAAACAAAGACATAAAATTTTTTATATTAAGGATTATCAGTTCCTTAAAAAATTATAATTTTTAATTAACCTAGTTCTGAAACTTATCCAACGCATATATATGACATACTTATATACTTCTTATTATACAATTCTACAAACTTATTTATATAGGACATATACTATCATCCTATGAAACAAAAGTTGAATAATACAATATCCTAAAGAAAAATAAGTACATGCAAGGGTATAAGGAGGTTGGTGTCAAAGAAGCTTTTTATAGTGTCTATAAAAATTATACTTGCCTGCAATTGGTAATTTAGTCTGTGCATTTGCCTATCATTGGTCATTTGTAATATATGACGCCATTTTTTATAGGCACTATAAAGAGCTTCTGTGTCGATACAGCATCTTATGAACAAACAATTGACATGAACAATCTACTCACTTGAAACCCAATATCAAAAGCATGTGCTCGCGCCTAGAATAGTAACATGGAGGCTTGAAAGACGCAGCCTATAGTGCCTAAGTTACGTTATACAATACAAGTGACTAATGGTAGGCCGGTATGTATTTTACCATTGGTCAATTACAAAGTATATACTGGCCTATCATTGGTCTTTGTATTGCATGACGTCGTAATTCTTTACTATAAGCTACTTCAGATTTATAAACTAATTCATACATGCTTTAAATCATTTCTGTAAATATCAAAATGATGACACCTTAACCATAAAAACTTAAATCAAAATCTTAAATATTTTCTATAAATATTTGTCCAAATTCCTCTCAATTCCAACTTATTTACCCTCCATGTTGAATAAATTTATATTTGTGGAAATAAAATTCCTTATTTTACCTAGGAATTGTAGTTAATTAGATTTTCCAACCTACCTTCTCTATAAATAGAGTCACAATACATTAGAATAATAAATATATGGATACAGTTCAAACCAACCTTCTTTGTTAACAGATTCACAACAAACCAGAATAATAGATATATGGATGTGGCACAAACCTACCTACTATATAAATAGAGTCACAATATACTAGAATAATAGATATATGGAGACAACACAAACCTACCTAAAATATAGAGTCACAATATATTAGAATATTAAATAAAGAGATACAACACAAACATTCCTGCTTTTAAATTAGATTCACAATATACTAGAAAAATAATAAAATGGATATAACCTAAATCATTAGTATTTTTCCCACAACCAAATAGAGCTAGAGAGAGAAAGAGAGAGACAGAGTTCCATATTTAATTTATTTTCCACTTGATTAAAATATTTGAATAAAATCTTTTTGTTATAATAAAATTGTTTATGAGATTTTTATTTTTATTTGTCATTTATCTTAGTTCCAATTAGAATATTGTGCTGTTATTAATATTTAAATCACATAAATATACGTAGTTATTACCAGGGGGGGGGGGGGATGAGGACATTTGGCTGTTTATTAGACTAGTTCCCAAAAGTTTAAAAATAAAGTTTTCTTATTCGTTGGCTTAACAACTTTGAAGACTTTTTATGAATTTTGATTGGTTGGTTCATTAAGGTGAGTTTCCAAACGTTTCAACAACTAATTGTAACCTATAGAATTTTTGTGTGTCATTATAGGGGATGTACATCAATTATTATCTTTTTAGATCACTGAGTTATTACGACTACGATATATTTCTTTTAATTTCTAACAAAGTATGTTATTAGACACTTCAAATTTTTTGCTTTATAATTTAGCATGAAGTGTAAAAGACATGCAGATAGATAAGAGTTTGTTCCTAAAGTGTCATATACTACAATATCACAGTAGCATTTCAACCCGTATACATCCTCAAATGAAGTGTGTTGTAAATAATATGAATTGTATTTTGAACTCGCATATGAGGGAAAAAGAATCATAGGGAGATAAAGCGACAAGGTACATGACAAACATATCATTTTTCTGTAACTAAGAAATTAAAAGAGAAATAGAGTTAATCAAGTAGACTTAACTCAAGATTGTGGATATTTTTTTTTATATCGGTGAAATCATAAAAATGTCCTGTTTAGCAATAAACCTACAGTGCCCTAAACATGCGGGGCTATACAGTACTCAATATAACCTAACCTAACCTTACATGAGTTAATTAGTAAACAAACGAAAAACTAACCCACTAAAAAGAGAATGGGGTGGGGTTATAAAAAAGAGCAAGGTTCTTTGTGTGAGTCTCCTATTCTAATAAGAATGTGTTGCATCTTTATCCACTTGTACACTAAGATGTTTCAAGCCTCTAGGAGTAATAGCAGCCGAGCCAAATTAAATAATCGACTCTCTATCCATTGAAATATAACAATTCCTTTGTCCTTGGATTCCACATATTATTTTCCAGAAAGACAAAGTAAGTGATATGACAAGAAATTAGCTTTCACAGATGCATGTCTTGACAGACGAGTACAAATTAGAAAAGATACACTTGTGTTTTTTCATTTCAACAAATTTTGATAAATTTTTAAAAAGCAAATAATTATATAAATACTTTAAAGATCAAATGTATTATTACAATAATAAAAAAAAAATTATAACAAAGCAGTAAAAATGACCGAAATCTTTATAAAAATTGATGATGTATCAGAAATCTTTATATAAAAATAACAGGATGTCTATCTGTGTTTACCGAAAAATCACGCTAACCGCTGAACCTATATGATATTCCTTTATATACAGTTTAATGTAAGATAAATAGCCCCCAGAAAAAATGACCTCCCTTACTTTATCTTTTTAAAAACTAAAATTGAAAGTTGGGTAGGGTCGACCTTTATCCTAGAGGCCTAAGGTGGAGTAGCCGCTAGTAAATCAATATATATCAATATAGTTATCTAGAGCTGTTTATCTTTAACACCCAAAAACACCTTGACTGAAATATTGGTTAAAGTTAACATAGAAATAGTATGCAAGAACAAACTATGTCGAATGACCTTTCACATCAATGTATTGCAATATTTGAATACCAGTGCCACTGAAAGTATTTCTCTTTGAGAGTTATAGTTACAAATTAAATAAAATTGTGGGGAGTGGGAAACTTGTTTTCTTTTTGCCTAACTTTGTCTAAAAAATCTTACAAATAGGTTGTTTTAAGATAATATATTCTGCTTCATTAATAGGAGATTTCTCATTAGACTTTTAAACAACAATTTTTCATGTTTTTATTTGAAATTCCCCCCCCCCCCCTATATTAATCGAAATATTATTAAAGGGTGAGCAAAAAAAAATGCGTAGATTTTTAAAATTGGAATTGCGCGGCTTGTGTTAATAGTAGAAAAACGTTATGTATACCATTAGAACCGTTAGGAAGTCTATTTTTTGGAAATATAAAAACGATTCCTGTGCTACATATAGTTTAGGAGCTATGTGGTAAAATGTTCCAACTGGCTTAAAACTTGACTTGCGAGTAAATCATTAAAGATTAAAGCATACAAAAAAATATGTACCTTTTTAAAGTTGATATTGCGCGGCTTGTGTTAATAGTAGAAAAACGTTATGCATATCATTAGAACCGCTATGAAGTCTATTTTTTGAAAATATAAGAACAATTACTGTGCAACTTATAGTTTAGGAGCTACGTAAAAGAATGTCCCAACTGACTTAAAACTTGACTTGAGAGTAAATCATTAAAGATAAAAAAAGGTGTGTGCAAAAATGCGGACCTTTTTAAAATTCAAACTGCTCGGCTTGTGTGAATAGTAGAAAAATGCTATGTATATCGTTAGAACCGTCATAAGCTCTATTTTTTGGAAATATAAGTACGATTTTTGTGCTATTTTTAGTTTAGGAGCTGTATTGATAAATGTGAGAAAAGTGGAAAAATTTCATCTTTAATGATTTACTCGCAAGTCAAGTTTTAATTCCGTGGGGACATTCTACCACATAGCTCATAAATTATACGTAGCACAGGAATCGTTTTTATATTTCCAAAAAGTAGACTTCATAGCGGTTCTAATGGTATGCATAACGTTTTTCTACTATTAACACAAGCTGAGCAACTAGAATTTTAAAAATGTACGTATTTTTATTTGCATACCCTTTACTTTAATCTTTAATGATTTACTCGCAAGTCAAGTTTTACGCCAGTTGGGACATTTTAACACGTAGCTCCCTAACTATGCGTAGCAGAGGAATCGTTCTTATATTTCCAAAAAATAGACTTCATAGCGGTTCTAATGGTATGCGTAACATTTTTCTACTATTAACACAAGCCGCGCAATTTCAATTTCAAAAATCTACGCATTTTTTTTGCTCACCCTTTACCTGGATGTTGCACCAGATTATCATGTACTCCAATAAAGTGATGCTTGTAGCTGAAAACCCCCTATCCACCTCCTTCCCCCATCCAATCCGCTTCCACTGAATGAACGAACTTACCAATAAGTGAGAATCATTGAAGCAACATAAATAAGCGACAAATTTTCAACTTTCGATATATCCATTCTTATATTGTTGATGCTAGCTTGATGCCTGAGTGATATTACAAATTTAATTTTTCACTAAGAGTAAGATGTGTGTCTCTCTGATATTTCTTCTCTGACATTATTTATGCAGTGTTTCAACAAATTAAAAAAGAAATAAATAATTACCAAATACTTTTAAACATGTAAATATGTTTGTCAATTCCACTGAAACCATTTTTTGTATATGGCCTAATAACTTATAATCCAGGAATCTAAAGAGATAAGACAATGGCCGATAAATTATGTACATCCCCAATAATGAAACACAAAAATACCCCTTCTGTACATTACATGTAGTGGTTGAAACGTTTGGACACTGAACTTAATAAATCAACCAATCAAAATTCAATGAAAGTCCCCAAAGTTGTTAAGCCAACGAATTAGGAAACGGTATTATAAAACTCTGGGGACTAGTGTGTTAAACAGCCAAATGTCCCCTTCCTCTCTGCTTATAATCACTATGTAACAAGTGGATAATTAATGTCTTCATACAGCCTAAATTTTTATATTAAATAATACATGCAATGCTAGTGAGAATTTTTTGGCAGAATTGTGTTTGCATTCCCCTGTCTTCTACAGTGTCACAATATTATGTAAATAGAAACAGCATTTACATCCAGGGTTATGCTGATTTATATGAAATAAGAAATATTTTTTTCTGTACAAAACATTACAGTATTTCTTCTAGATTTAATATTATTGATACATTACATAATAAAAAACTTATGGGTCTCAATTAGCGAAATATTTAGCAAAGAGGTTATTTCTGAAATATTCTATATCCAGGGGCGTCCAAGCTTTTTATTTTTGGGGGGGTAAAATGTTTTTAAGGGGGGTGGGTAATTCATTTTTGGGGGGGGTAAAATGGCGCGCGAAGCGCGCCGCAAATTTTTTTTTACCCCCCCCAAAATTTTTACCCCGGGGGTAAAATTTGCTTGGGGGGGGTAATTACCCCCCCTGAAATCTGTTGGCAGGGGTAAAATTTGTTTACCCCCCCAAAATTTACCCCCGGGGTAAAATTCGTTTGGGGGGGGGGGGGGTAATCGCCCCATTACCCCCCCCCCCTTGGACGTCTATGTCTATATCAGATAGAATGATTAAAGATTCAAAATTCTTTCAGGCCGACCTTTTGAGTAAAGTAATAAAAAAAACAAAAATAAACGCAGCAGCAACGAAAAATACATAAAAAAAAACAGCAGGGAGGTTACAGCTACGATTTGACGAATGGTTTTGTAATTACAATACCTTCCTAGAACAAACATGCTATATTTTTTTTCCTGTCGTGCTCAGGTAATCCTGTATCTGACTAGCTGTGCTATTAAGTTTGTATTTATTTAGAAACTTCAGCAGAACTCTAAATATTTGTTTCTGAAACAAAGTGTGCCAAACTTTCAATTTGAGATTCTTGTTTTTCCAAGATATGGAATATTAGACATTTTTTCATAAGTTTGTTCTACTTTCTGCATAAATCATTTATGTTTTATGTAATCCTATTATATAAAATAGTAAGGTGTTTTTGTCTGTAGCGAAGGATCTAGCTAAACAACTAAACCGATATAGCTCTCCTTAAGGCCGCAGAAGGTATTTAGCTCACTACACATGTTTCATTACTGTTTTTAAAAAAGGTATGTGTATTTTTTTGATTCACTTTATATTTTATTTCAAATACTTTTTTTGACTATCATAAATCATTTTCTCGTATTCATTCGAATCCGGTGGATATGGACCGGTTCTCATCCATACAAAAAACTATGTCTTGCATCGTATTATATCTAGCTTTCTACGAATATAAAAAATGTACAATCATAAGATTAAGGCCAGTTTTGTTAGACCGTGCCTTCGGCACCTCAGGGCTAAAAATCTTATAATCGTACTTTCTATATCCGCGGAAAGATGTTTATAATACGATGCGAGAAATAACTATTCCTTCATCTTGTAAATTCAGGTCCTTATTCTTCAACAAATTTACATTTATTTCTTAGATTACATTATGCAGCATTTCATAAATCTCATGAGTAATATAAAAGTAAAATATTGCTTGCAGTTCTTCTCAAATATTATACTTTCCTGTATATTATATTCTAGCGGCTACACCCATAGCGGCTACTAGGGCCTAGGAGTACTTGATGAAGGGAGGTTAAATTTGACAACCCATTTTTTTCTTTTATATTTAAAAAGAAAAAGAAAACATATGTTTGGGAGGGAATATTTTAATTTTTTTGTGGGAGGGGAATAGCAATTTTTTTCTTGAGGGTGGAGATACCATTCCCCAAAATAGTTTTAAACCTACCCTGGACCCATAAGAAGCTTTGGTGTATAGGAGAACCATATCGGTTTTCCGGTTTAGTAAGATTCTTCTCTCCAGGCAAAAATAAACCTTACTACATTATATATTAGGATATGTATTCTTGATTATGTTTAAATTTTTAAGTTTGAACTTATGCATATTGTTACTTGCATTATAATTGAAAAAGATTTTTGTTTTCAAAGTTGAATATAAAGTCTGAAATAAAAGTTTGTGAAGCAAGGGAATTATTTAGGATTTGACTCAAAACTTTTCTTCTCTTCATCTTATTTGTTATTGTTCTACTAACATTCCGAAAAAAAATCCTTACTTTATAATCCAATAAAAAATATGATGAATTATAACATTATAAAGCTTACCAAGAAGCGGAGGGTGTTGAAGCACCTGATAGTGCCTAATAGAAATGAGGCCCATATACATTTTTCCATAAGTTAATTACAATGTATACTGGCCTATCATTGGTCATTTGTATTGTATAACGTCACGTCATTTTTATTAGGCACTATGAGCTGCTTCAGGGCGTTGTTACTGCAATTTCATTTTTTGAAAAGTTATTGAAAAAATATAAAAGTAATGAAATTTAAATTAAGTTGTAACATAAAATTAAAAATAAGCATGTTTATTAGGAAAATAATTTGAATTTTACAAACAATGAAACTAACGAAATCATTTCCTTTAATTGTAATGAAATTTAACTTTTAATATAGAAAGATACTTCCAGCCGTAAAAAAGTGGTTTTTGATGAGTGGCTTTGTCCTACAATCAGTTTCAACACTACCCTGCCTTTTCTGAAAACTGTTCCCTAGTTCATTTTTCCTATTTTCTTTGGATTGATAAACTTATCTATATCCCTTTTTCTACCCTAAAAATAAAGTGTTAATACTAAAAAGTTGAAGAAATTTTTTTTTGCAAATAGTTTGGGATTATTAACTTATAGGTTATAAGCACCTATTATAGTTTAAGTAGGAAAAGTTGAAGCGCTTAAAAGAGTCATTTGTGACGTCAAAAAAATACGTGTATTATCCATCTCTTTTTTAGAGGTTTCTTTTCCTACGTCTCCTCTCATCCCTACGTTTTAGACGTATTTTCATGACGTCACACATGACACATTCAAGCGTTTCGAAAAAGTTATATTCATACATATTTAAAAGACAGACAAGACGATGCATTAAATTTTACACAATAGTAGCCTTTATTAGGTAACAAGAAATAAACTGAATTGTATAAAGTATTATTCAAAATATTTTTCTGGCCTTCGTGGTTTGATAAAGGGTAAATTAAAAGTTTAAATGAAAATATTTTGTCTATTTTGACATGGATTTATACGAAGTGAATTTAATTCAATCAAATTAAATCATGATATTAGAGTTAGTTTTGATAAACTTCGAAAGCCTTAAAAAAATTCAAGTTTTGCTTTCGCAAATGAAAACTTGCAAATCCTTTTATCCTTATATAGAATACAGATGTTCAAGTAAATTTCAGGTTCCAGGTATGATCCTGCAGGTCAGACCCACAAGGCCCCCCAAACCCCTTGGCTGTTTGAGTTGCGACAATGGGCCCGACTGTTTATGGTTAAAGATAGCCATAAAATAAAAATGGCTGTGATCAATCTAGGACTAAACTGTCAAGAATCAGATGTTCCAGTTAGAGGATATTGAAAACCAGGTCTGAAGAGAACCAACCACAAACATGGAAACAAGAATATAGAATCACATTTCTTTTTGAGAATTGGAAAGTCTAGCATAAAAAGTTAATGAGTTTTAACTGTTAAGTCAAAATAAAATTTTGGTAGTTTATGATGTCTTAAAAGTATTTTTTTAAAATCAAAACAGAGGTGAATTCTTAAAAAAACTTTTTTTGGCTCACTGCCTAACTAAAATAGTGATCCAAAATTATCCCCTCTAAATTTTTAGCGGGCCTCACTAATTTTAGTGAGGCAAAAGTTTTTCTTAAGAATCCACCTCAGGGTAAGTTGTGGTCCAAAAGTATTCCGTAGTGCTTTCCCTCAAATTGCATAGCAAGCACAGTAAACATCACCCAACAATTTTAAAAGAAATGAATGAACATAAGGAAAAGGGTTCTTTTTTTTCTTTATGCCTAATTCCTGCAAAGGTCCCAATTCTGCAGGGTCTTTAAATGCTGTGCCTAAGAACTTCGGGGCTTCCCTTAACTCAATATAACCTAAACTGACCTGATCTAAATTTAAAAAAAACCTGTTATTCTGAAATTGCCTATTGAGCACAGAAAACAAAATTTTAGGGAAATAGTTTTTCTTGAAAAAAGTTATATATAAGAGCTTTAAGTATAATTTTACCAATCATTGATCCGAGACGTTTTTTAGTGACATAGAAAGACCTATCTAATAAAAAATTAAAGCAAAATTTTAATGTAGTGTAGTGTATAAGTTATAAAATAATACTTTTTTTTATTAACTCCAGGGGCTCTGCCCCATGAGGTAATTTTTAAAAAAATAAAAATTCTGGTGCTGCACTCATCATTAATGGTCAGCACCATTTTTTTTTTTTTTGGGTGGGGGGGAAATTTTCATTTTTTGGGGGGTTAGGGGTGTTCCACCCCCCAAGAAAATAGCCTAAAATCACTACAGGACCAATAGGTATATACCCTGAAGAGTAAAATCCGATTGGTTCAGTGGTTACCGAGATCTTAAGGGACGGACGGACAGACAGACATCGTTTTACTTTGTATTATAGATAAACATGTGAAATGTAAAAAGTGGAGTTTGCAAAAGTAATTAGTAATTGGTACATTATATAATTTATTAATCAGCTTTTATATAGATAAAATGCAAAATCTCGAATTTCCCCCACTAAAGCAATCAATCAAGAGTATTCTATTTATCTATTTATATTTGTTTAGATGAAACTATTTACTGATTAGTAATAATAGATTCACCCAGGGACGTGGAAAAAAATTCTTTAAAAAATTGAAGCAATTTAAAGGATAAAAGCAATAATTGATAAACATCTAAAAAATAGGATAGGTTACCTAAGGTATAAGATAATTTATCAGACTCAATAGAATGAAAAGAGAAGTCAAATATACTATAATACCTTTTACTCTAAAAGTAATCTAACAGCATATTATCTTATAGAGATATACCTTTTATTCTCGGCAGGAGTGAGAAAAGCTGATACTTAATAATCAATTAAAGATATTTTACATTTTTCAACCAAAAAAATTTCTATCAGGCATTTATTCCCTGATTATTTAATGGTTTCTTTCAAATCTTGAATTGTTTGTTTTTATGATTACGATATTATATGATATATTTTTTTTAATTGGCACATGTTGATTTCCCTGTTTTTTAAGGGAATAAACCCAAAAAAGGTCAAAAACCTATTATTGGATAAAAAAAAATCTGCAGATATTGTTTTATTTTGATTGCCCTTTGTTGGTATCTGGCCAGTTGGAATAATTGAATGTAGCCAGGGATCTAAAGGGATTAGACAATGGCCATTAAATTTATGTATATTTCCAATGAAGATTAAAAAAATTTCCCCTTCTGTAGATTACAATTATTGGTTAAAATGTTTTAACACTCAACTAAATGAACCACTAAATCAAAGCTCCCCAACGTTGTTAAGCCGACGAATAAGAAAGATATGTTTTAAAGATATGTATTTCATAAAGAAAAGACATATACATACAGAATTACATATTATAGTACGAGACTTTTATTTACATCAACATAGCTTAGTAGCTAGAAATTAATCAGAAAAAAAGTAATCACTTTGTTATTAAAAAATCAAGAAAATCAGAGATAAAATTAGTTTCTTGCCCTGCATTTTGTAACAGTTTGAAGGAAAATTGGGTTAGGAGAATTGTATGGGCATGCAGGTTGTGACCGACGAATAAGAAAACGTTATAAAACTTTGGGGACTAGTGTAATAAACAGCTCAATGTTCCCTCCCTCCTTGAGGATAGCACAATCATAGCATGTGCATTTGATGACTTTACATTTATTAATGATTGGTCCAGAAGGTATATACTATATATAGCTGTTCAGGGGATCTTACAAAACAAATAGACTTTTTAATGTTTCAAAGAGGAAGATTTTTCTACAATTCATTGACTTCTTTATTGTTTGCATTTCATTAAAAATTAAATTATATGAAGCAAAATCATTTTGGCCTAAATTTGACTTTGGATCCTATTTTATATTGACAGAGGTTTTAAGTAAATATGTGACGATTTTTTTCCTTAGTTTAAAATAGCTTTATTAATATTTTCAGCAAAGCTTGTAATTGATCAAGGGCAGCTTTAAGGCTACTATTCTTACTATACTAGTCATAAAAGTTCTAACTACATTGTAAAAATGCTAAGAATAGGTAGATATGGGGGGGGGGATTAATAGGATATTCCTCACTCCTTTCCTCAATTTTCTTCATTAGGTCTATGCTAAAAGTTAACTTTCAAAACAGCAATATAATTCTATATGTTTGTAGTACATATAAATCAACCGGATTTTGCTTATTAAAGGTATGTGTATAATAATCGATATATCATTAGCTGAATTTTGCACCAAATTTTCATGTACTCTGATAAAATAATGCTCGTAGCTGACTAAATTAACCTCCATCCCCCACTTACCGCATTCTCTCTCACCTACTACTGGATGAACAAACTGTCCAATAAATGAGGTCCATATTAGAAAGCTAAATTGATCCCATTAATCCTATATCCATTTATATAATATTGTAGTCCTACTGATATTAAATTAAAAATCACCATTAACTTTGTTTTGGCACGGCTTTGTTTTATCCTAAATGTCTAAACATATTTGCTATATGTTTAATATGGTTATATCGAGAGGGAAATTGTGCATCCTATAATGATATTAGATAGCCTGATATCTAGTTGCCGAATGTGTACGCAGTTTCCTGAGTGTTTCCCCATCCTAGCTCAATATTTACTACTAGCTAAAAAAGCTTCAAACTTTAAAAAAAATATCAAAATTTGAAAAATTCAAATTTATAATGTATAAATCGTTTATACATTCAAATTTAGATTTTTTGAGGGAAGTTTGAAGATTTTTAGCTAGTAGTAAATATTGAGCTAGGATGAGGAAACACTCAGGAAACTGCGTACACATTCGGCAACTAATTCGGAGGTCATCTGATATTACGTGCGCAGCAACAAATGAAGGGAAAGGTAAAATGAATATTTCCCAGTGTGGCTTCGAAACTGGTTATTATCTGCTGGATTAAAACCAGTTATTAGCCATACTGAAAAATCATGTATAGCATCGTATTACATACAACTTCCAAGAATATAAAAAAATCTTAAAGTTAATACCAGTTAATAACAAAACTGGTTTTAAAAAATACCTTTTTATTTTAATATCTGGGAAAGCTGTCTATAATACAATTAGATAGATAACTAATACAACTTAGATATAAATTAGTAAGTGACAACTTCCTTACAATATTAATTTTATATTCGAAATATATTTTAGGTTTAGGAAAGTGTAATATTTAATATACTTCTAATAGATTACAATGTTACTAAATATAATCAATTTACCAATCCTTATTTCCCTGTTATAATTAAATTATGTGCGCTATAATAAAGGGTGGTAAATGTTTAATATATAACACATATTAATGATTCTTTGTTTAGAGTGAAGCCTTTCTATTATTTATCCTGTCCGTAAGACCTTCTCAATGTTAGTAAATGTTTAATAGCATACTAATAATTCCTTCTTTATAGTGTAGTTACAATGAAACTGATTCTGTCAGTAGAAATTGTTGATTTTTTTTTTGTTTAGAATATATTCCATAACTCTTTATATTCTTACATATAATTGTAATTGTGCAATAAAAAAGTTCTAATTAGCAGTTTTAGAGCGTAGCTTCTTTAATTAATTTTTTCTGTATGCACTTAATTTATTTTCTCGTATTCATTCGAATCCGATGGATAGGAACTGGTTCTCATCAATACGAAAAAACTATGTCTAGCATCATATAATATTCAGTTTTCTACGAATATAAAAATTTACAATCATAAGATTAAAACCAGTTTTAATCTTATAAATGTTCATTTTATATCCACGGAAAGCTGTTTATAATACGATGCGAGAAATAACTATTCTTTTGTACTACATAAAACATAATTATCCTTGTTTGTTGGTATCAAATAAAACTATGTTAAAATTAGGTTAGATTCACTTAATAACAATTCAGATAAATAGATATTGATGATTTTTATTATTATTAATAGATATTATTTAATAAAATCCTTTTATTATTTTTTACATTGTATTAATGTTGACAGTTATTCAAATGATTTGTCAATAACTAAATCATTTATTCATGTTATAAAAATTTAATATTACCCATAGAGTTCTTGTAAAGATTAATCAAGACTTACTGAAAGTCCCCAAAGCTTTTAAGCATTCGTGTTTTTAAAACTTTGGGGACCAGGTCGTTCTAATGTTCCCTCCCTTCCTTGTTTTTGTTGACACATTTTATTTTGAAGAATTTCTTGACTTATAAAAAGACATATCATAATATATAATGCATTAAGGTTTTATAAATAGATATAAAATACTATTATAATCCGTCAAACTTAAAAGGCTATTCCTAGTCGACTAAAGTCATACAATATATACAAACGACTAACAATATTCAATAAGATCATCAGAACGGCTAAACAAATAGAAAAAAAATATAAAAAAGAGTAAAGACATAATATTATTCTCGTATGAAAATGTTTTTATCTAAATATGATATTAAGCCTTGTTAACTTGTTTTTCATGTAATATTCAATTGTTTTTCTACACGTACATGTATAATAAATACATGTTTTTTAGGTTATTTTTGGTATAATTGTTCTATTTTTCATCAATGTCATAGTTGTATAAAAATATAATATTTATTTACAGTATGGTTTCATGGACAGTTACAGAAACATAAATTGAAAATTATTTCGATGTTTTAATTTTTTTAACCTAAAATAAAGGTAACAGGATTTATGTATTTATGTTTGTAGCTTAAGATCTTGAAAACTGCTTGGAAGACATGTTTCTCATTTATATGGAAGCTTGTTAAAGGTCCAGGGACTTTATATCTATTTTAGGGATAAATACCTCCACCCTTAAATGGAAAATCGCCCATGGAAAGAAATGCCGGAAAGTGCCTTTAGAGGCCTCATTGGGCTTAGCCGCTATCCTATTATATAAAGTAGTAAGGTTTTTTTTGTAGGTAGCTTAACATTTCAACAACTACTGAACTGATTGAGTTCTCCCCTTTTGGAAAGCTTATCAATTGTTTATGCTATTTTTATATTCCCTCCATACCCCTTCGAATTGAAAACCCATAGAGTCTAGGGGCGCATCCGCTTGTTACTAAGTAAATTACTATGTACGTCTGACTATCTGACACACTCACTCATTTGCTTTAACTTTGCTGTTCATACACTATACTTTTTACTTTACTTACGGATGTTTTCATCCTTGTTACTATTAATGAGGAATTCTTAGCTTATCCTTAGTTGCCCATTAGATTTTGGAGTAAGGACAAACTGCCTGGATGCTTTTATTATTAATAGAGTAGTTGTGTTTTAAAGAGAAAAATTGTATTTCATTATTATTCATGTTCCCCTTGACTAAAGTTTGTAATGAATATAAAATCTTTTTCTATTTAATATTCTCGTTATTAATTCAATCATGATCAATAGTAAACAATAGCTTTTTATACATTTTCCACGAATAAAAACATCCATTTGTAGCAAAGGTTAGGAATTAAAAGTATTGCCAAACAGACGGGAAAGTGAGTTCAATTGTTTAAGCGAATCACTACTAGAATTTTCAGACATTTATCTTTTCTGACAGCAAAGAAAATCACATTTTCTCTCTAACTTAGATATTGACAGACGGAAGTTTGCAATTATCCAGTCAAAAGATTTAGAGTTTGATTTTGTTTTAGGCAACATTATTAAACATTAAAGCACACTTTTTGGCCTCTATGTAATTTTAACTAAAGAGCACGCTGTAAAAGTTGTAAAAGTTTAACATCGTCAAAAAAAAGTAGAAAATGCACGAAAATTTAGGGTTCAATTGTGTTAACCAATTTCATAAATTAGATTCAGAGTTTTATGAAAACAAGGGCTAAATAGTAGAATTACTACGAAGCAACGACCCCAGATAAAAAAGACATACTGCCTTTAAAATAGCATTAAAAATAATTTGTATTAGAAAAATAGCACTTTTTCCTCATATAAAGTAACAGGATGTCTCTATGTTTTTTCCCTAAAAAATGAGGAAAACTTTTCTTTTTTAACAAAAAATTAATATTGGGTGATGTACTCTATCCCCCACATAAAAGTGCCTCTAGAGGCTTCTAGAAGCATAGCCGCTAGTTAAAAAATGAATAACCTCTCCCTTCCCTCAAAAGCTACAAAAGGACAAGAAAAAGCTTTCATACAAAGCATAACCTAACCGATCGCCTTGTGCTTTAGAAAATCAGATGTACTTTATGTATAAACATTTATTAATGTTTCATGATTTTTATTAAAAATACTATTTAAGCAATCTATTCTAATTCAAATCTAGTTTTGGTTGAACTGTAAAATAAACTAGGGGTACATAAATTATTTTCGACTTTGGACTTTACAAAAGATGTTTCCACAAATCAGCTTAACATTTAAAACATAAATTGAAAATTATATAAATTTTTGTTAGATATAGAATGCTAATGATCATTGAAGAACTATCAACCTAATTGTTTTCAACATCTTTGGATGCACTACAAAGTTATAAAAGCACACATAGACAATCTAAATAATCTTTGAAGGCGAAGCTTTTTCTATAATTAGGATATGTCCGTCCGTCCGTACATCCGTCCGGATAGGATAGCTTTTTTCTTTAATTTAGGCACGTTAGAATTATCCTATCGATTTCAAACTTTGAATTTTAATTCCTGTAGTGGTTAGGTACGATTAGTAAAGCGTAGCAACTTTATAATGGTCATCAGAATGTATGTACGTTCAATTTTTCACAACATATTTTTATGTGATATAATAATCCGATTGCTTATATTTTAGGCATTCTCTAAAAGTGTTAATGTTCGTGTTTTCTACCGTTTCAGATCTTCGCTTTCATGGATGTTGTCATCTTTGTGTCACTATGAAATTAAACAAAAGTATTTTCTAGTTATTTTGTCGGGACACCTTGAGATTAACCTCGGATTTATTTGTAATTCTATATGTCAATTAAAGAGGGAAAAATTCACTGCTTAGATTTCGAAAATCCATAAAAATTAAAGGATAAAAACATTATTTTAAAACATTTTCTCTTTTTAAAAGAAAATTGTTTTTACTATGAGCTCCTCATTCGAAAAGGAATGATACAAAAATTATAAAACCAAGACTTAAATTTATAAGTAAATACCTAGCCTAAAACCATCATAAAACATATGCAAAATCCCTCTAGAAGGAGAGAACTGGATTGGTTTAGTAGTTATCTATATCCTAAGCTACAGACAAAAATAAACATTACTACTTTATATGACAAAATATGATATGTATTGGAGATGATTTTTTAGTTTAAGTAAGCGTTAGTTAAGGAAACTACAAGAGAACCCCGCATGATTAGAGCCCTAAAAGATTCAGAACTAAAATCCAAGTAAAAGCTCAAAATAAGTTTTTAAATATAGTTAATAATTTGGTGGCAGCTTGATCAACTCTTGATTTTAGTTATTTAACCAAAGACTATTAATGATAAAACTACAGAATTATATACAAACTGTTTTCTTTTTTTTATTCAAAAATATACTACATATTATAGAAAATCGTGTCTAAGATATGCACATTCTTTTTTCATTCTTTGGGTAATAATGAAATTCAGTAAAATATCCAACTACAAAGAAAGTGTCTAATAAAGCTTGTGAAGACAATTTTTCTCGAAAACGAAAAAATCAAAAACCCAAGGAGGGAGGGAACATAGACTCGTTCTGTCATTTGTAATCTAGGGGCAGTATAATCTATATCAGGGAGGGGACATTGAACTTTATATTACACAGGTACTCAAAGTTTTTAACTGCGTTATATTATTTGTTGGATTATAACATTGGGTACTCTTTGGTGGAGTTTAATTGGTTGGTTCCAAACAAATATATAAATATACAGAAGGGATCATTTTATTTTACCTAATTGGGGAGGTACATCAATTTAATCAAAACCTGCTATTAAGTTTAATTTATTTAATAAAACTTGTTTTTTAGAATGTGTAACCCTGTGTTTGGTCTGCTAAAGCTTTGTTCCCAACTATTCATGCGAAAAATGTTTTGGGGAAATTTGATAAGTTTAATCTTGTGTATTTTCAGCTCATTAGGTTTTGTTTAACCCAATGAGGACGTTTCTATCAACCCGCCAAAAATGGTTTAAAAATATTTCCATACCTTTTTAGCCAGTCAGGATTTATAAGTATTACGACGAAATGTATTTTTTTCTGCACATTGATTATCCAATAATGATGTATTTTTTGTAAAAAGAAAATAAACTCTTATATATTAAGTATGTTACCGTTTTTTTTAAAGATGATATTGATTAACTACATTATAAAAACACCCAACGCTAAATAAAATGTTTTATAGGCTTAAATAAAGACGAGGTATTCTTATTGTTCTTTTTTTATAAAAAGAATTTTATGTTATAGCATAAATTTATGCTATAACTATTTTTCAATATTTTATTTAGTTACTAGTGGCCGAGCACCTTGCATTTAATTAAAAGCTCTGTATTTTATAAATAATCTAACTACCACTAAAGTAATTCGTATTCAATAATGACATATACATCCTAAGCATATAAAAGAACTTTAAAAAAAAATAAGAAACATGGATTTACAGCAGCAAGCTTACCTTAATCTATGATAAAATCTTGGCTTTAAGTGTTTTGCAAAGATAATAGTTGTTGTGATGTCGTTAGACTTTTCTGTTTACTTTTATTTTCTCTTTGTAATAGCTTAGTTTTTGTATTAGTTTTTGTATTAGCTTAGCCATCTGCCTCTAGGGGCATTGCATATAGGTAAAACTTAAAATCTTGCACCTAAAAATCAGAAATAACAAGGATAACTGATAATATATCGATTACAGTATGATTTGTTTTAACTGTAATTGACAATTTTCCAAAATACTACAAAAAATATCTAGTGGATGCGGCACTAGCCTTTTGGGGCTTCTCCTCTTAAGGTCCCCATTTTTATATACTTTTCATTACTATTTGTACGTTATGGTTATATGTTTATTGTTTTAACTAATACATTGTTATTTAAAACAAAACGATTCGACTTCTTTTTTTGTTTTAAATTGAACCAATTAAAATATTTTAAAGTAACTTGCTAAAAATACTTTTCTAATATCATGAGAGCTTAAGCAATATTTAGAGATATTTAGTTTCAATTATTTAAATTTCTTGAGTATTTTAAATTAGGAATAGACTTGATATTAAGAGCAAGGTAAACAAGCATAACAACATTCTTTATAGCGGACAAAATTAAATATTTAAAGCAAAACTTCAAAATTTAATGAAAATAAAAACTTTTTAAAGCAAGATTCTTGAAGACATTTTTTACTGCATCATTAATTTTTATTAGCCTTAATGTCTTAAAAATAATTGGGGAATGCCTTGGCCTGTAAATATGTGAATATTTTATGATACATACATATTATTACAATTTAAGAGTTGGTTGTCTATTGCAGTAATATTAGATAAATAAATTTGACAGCAGCTTTATTATTAGTTCATGATTATTATTTATCTGGCAAAAAATAAAAGTGTATTAATCACAAAAACGACAAAAACAAGCAAGATTTGCTCTTCAATAAAAATTACATTTACAGGACAGCATAGTCAAAAAAAATTATTGTATTATTTGAATATGAGACAACCTTAGAAACCATATTGACTATATGTTTTAGGAATGTCAACATACTCAATGTTTGCGATGCTTTTACACACGGTTGTCTAGTTGAATGCAATTTTAAATGCTTGTTTTTAGTTGCAAAACTTCTTATGTTCATTACCAATAGAGATTGAAACATTTCAAAACTCAACTTAATTAATCAATTACATTTCAATAAAAGTCCCAAAAGTTGTTAATTCAACGAATAAGAAGACATAATTATAAAACTTTTCGGCCCAATGTCCGCTCGTTCCCTGATTAATACCTTACATAAACAAGATTTAAGATATAGATGCAAATTATCTATGATTAATTTAACTAGCGGCTACCAACCTAGAGGCCTTTAAGTAAATTTGAATAAAAGGGTGTAATCTCACTCCACCCCCCCCCCCCCTCCACCTCAAAAAAGAAGATTAAAAACGTCCTTAGAGCTTCACTGTAAAGTAGAGCCATATTGATCCTTGCTGTTAGAGATATCTTTCAGTACATTCAGACATTGACAGGCAGACATCCTACCTTGTTTATAATATAATAAATATTCTATATTTTATTGTAGTCATTTTATACATAATAATATTTTGACAACCATGCTTTTGTAAAATAATGTGAGAATTGTGAGAGCAAGGATTTGCCATTACATACAAACAGCCATGTCTAAAGTCTTCAGTCAACAAATTTAAGCACAGCTACAGCATAATTAGTGTAGTATTATTATTAAAATTTACTCTAATCTTGTTTGAAGCAGAAAAGCACGTCCAAGCTTTTTATTTGTTTTGGGAGTGGGAGTTGATAAATCTGGATGGGGAGTCATTCAAAAAAATTTCGGAGGGGGTGATATTTACGATTTGTTTTTTGAAATTTTTTAGTTACCCCGTCCCAAGTTTTTTTTGGGAGATGGGAGAGATGGAAAAAAAACCTTTTTTTGTAGTAAATTGATATCACAACTTATATTTAAAAGTTACTTAAAGATACATGAGTTTTGTACTGATGCTATGATATGTGTTTATTCTTCTGTAATTTAGATAACGTGGCCACTTTAGAAACCATGAATTGTGTAACTAACTTAATGGAAAGTCAATCTTCACTTACTTTACTTTGTCAATAAAGGCCTACGTCAAAGGATCGTTACAACTCTAAAACTTTCTTTGCTCGTCTATATTTGTTTAAAAGATATAGTATATTGATATATGCTCCAATTAAGGCCCACAAAATATTTTTTGATTATTTGTAAAATACCTTGAAGAGTAGCCTAATCTATGATTGTCTTTTTCAATATCTATAGTATGATGCATGGATATTAAGGGATAATACAATGGACAATATATTGTTGAACACCTCAACTATGATTAAATTTTATGATAATCGTAGAAAAGATTGGACACTGATGGCTTTCAAAATTATATTAACAAGGATGACAACATCCATAAAAGCGAAACACTGAAACGGTAGGACAAACGGACATTAACACTTGTATAGTGTCAGAAATAAATAATCAGAATATAAATGTATAATAGTCGAAGCAAAATTATAAATAAAATTTTTTGAAAAACGCTAGATACAGGATAATGTTTATGGACATACTTTAATTTTAAGGACTTGATTATAGAGATGCTTCGTTTATAATATTGTACTTTGTTGTCCTAGGAATCAATATTCAAAAAATCAGATTAATAGGATAATTTTATCTGATACAAATTTGTTGTTAAAAAGTTGAAAATCAACATGTTTAAAATAGACGTACGGACATTCTAGTAACGATTATAGAGTGGCTTCGCTTTCTAAATCGTACCTAACTACTACAGGAATCACAATGCAAAGTTTGAAATCGATAGGACAATTCAAACATGCCTAAATTAACGAAAAAAGCTATCCGCTACAGACGTACGGACGGACGGACCGACCCTAATTATAAAAAAAGCTTCGCTTTTAAAAATATTAGTTTTTTTTAGGCTATCGAATGAGAGATCATGTTTATAAAACTTTGGGTACCAGTGTAATTTACAGTCCAATTTCCTTACCCTCCCTATTATTTCATTGTGTGGATTCACGACGTATTTCCCTAACAAATAAAGGGCACGTGACACTGATAGTTAATTCATGATCTTTAATTAAATTTTACAAAACATACATAGGCATATTATTGCAAAGTTAAAGATGAGATATATGATAAGCATTGAAATATAAGATAGAAAAGTCCTTAATCGCGCTTGCAATGATTCTATTGGATCTATCAAAATAGAAACAAAAAAGAAAATAATTTAGAATGTTCATAATTTTTCTTCAATAGGCCTTTAATGAGAACTGAAAAAAATAAAACTGCCATAGATAAAAATCCCTAATAAAACTTTCCAAAAGATATGTTTCTAATAACTGAAGCTTAGACAAAATAAAGTTATATGAAAATTAATTGCTGTATCCATAATTATTTTATCTTCTAATTTTCTAAATGAGGATAATCTTCGAGTATATCATATTTCTTCGCGCGATATTTTACTATCACCAAGAGTATATATTCAGGTTAAGAAATTATGATGCTCAAGCTTTTTTTAGTATTTTTTATGAATTAAACTGTTTTCTCGTATTCATTCGAATCCGGTGGATAGGAACCGGTTCTCATCCATACGAAAAAACTATGTCTAGCATCGTATTATATCCGGCTTTCTACGAATATAAAAATGTACAATCATAAGATTAAAACTAGTTTTTTTAGCCCGTGCCTTCGGCACCTCGGGGCTAAAAAACTGGTTTTAATCTTATAATTGTACATTCTATATCCGCGGAAAGCCGTTTATAATACGATGCGAGAAATAACTATTAATCAGTGAAAAGTAACATTACATCAAACTAATACTTTTTCTGCATAAATAGTAAATTCTCTTGCAAGATAATTTTTGGCCTTACGGACAATTTAGAGGCCACATTGATTAAAATTATCTAATTGAATCTGACTCACGAGATCATAAAACATGACTCGGAATCATATAAAGCTTCCCTAATTCAAAAGAATTTATTTGGATGACAAACAGAAAAACAAACAACATCTTACTTTGGGGATTAGTGACGATTTTTTTAGTTTTTTTTTACAGTCGTAAAAAACCAATATTGATATTACATAAAGATTATCTAATGTTAATTCTTTTATATATTTAATTTTGTTGGCAAGGTCTGAAGGAATGTTTAGGGATCAACAGATTTTACTTTACAGTTGTCCATCAAAACAGCCAAAAAAGATAGCGCTGGAAAGTGTCATGTTTGGGTTTCCTTTCCACTTCTCTTCACACCCCTGCTTTTTTGACGTTTTCTTTAAGACACTTTCCAGTGCCTCCAAAATAGATGACAACATCTAAAAGAGAACAAAAAAACAGTCAAACAAACTAACAATTAGAGTGTTTGATTTATAAATAATAAAAAAAGTATTCACACCTTAGATGTTTAGTTCGATTTTAATTTGACCTAAAAAAGCAATATCCCTTATACAGTGCAACTTTACCTAAAGACTTATTATTTTGCTAGAAAAATAGTTTTTAATCGTCCTAAAAATCGTTAGTTAATTAATAGAAAATTTTGATAGAAGGTAAAAAATAAGTTTTATAAAGCAACATGCTATAACGATAATGGTAATGATTTTAAAAGTTTCTAAATTATTTTATTTACAGAAAGCGATGAAATAAATGCTTAATTCATGCCTAAATTTATGATCAGAACTATCCGCTACGGTCGCACAAAAGTACCACACCTTGATGGTAGAATAGCTTAGATTTTCAAACTACTAGTGGAAATTAATGTGTGAGTGGTAAAAAAACGCTCACCCCAAAACCCATTTTTAATTTGAATTTAAGAAGTAAAAAATATTTTTTTTTCGATGGTGGGTTCATTTTTCATTAAGAGGTTAGAGATACGCTCACTAAAATTAGTTAAAAACCTTCCCTGGACCTATAAAAAGCTTCACTGTAAAGGATAACCATATTGGTTCAGCGGTTAGCGAGATCCTTCGCTTACTACTTTACAGAATAAGATTGGCTGTAATAGATAAACACTGAATTCTACTTTGCTACTTTGCCAAGAGATTAACTTTCTCTAGTATAAACTTTCCCCCACCAGGTCTCAACAATTAATACAAAATACGTGAATATTGTGACAGGGTAATTTTTGTCGTCAATTTAGTTTGGTAATATAGTCCTCTGAGATTGGTCAATACGTCCCTCTATGGCCGGGGATGGGGATGAAATAATGTCATAAGGGAAGGGTGGTTGGGGGTACAACAAACATTTTATCAGGGTATGCAAAAATCTCACACAATATCCATGTTTTCTATATTCATTGCCTTAACACAAGGCAAGACTTTAGCAATTGAAATCGTGTAAGGTTTTTCATTAATATTTGATCAACATGTAGCTATGTTTATTTTTTTGCAATATCGGAAGTATTTAATAGATATTTCTTTCATCGTATTATAAACCGCTTTCCGCAGCAACTCGGGGCTAAAAAAACTAGTTTTAATCTTATAATTGTACATTTCTATATTCGTAGAAAGCTGGATATAATACGATGATAGACATAGTTTTTTCGTATGGATGAGAACCGGTTCCTATCCACCGGATTCGAATAAATACGAGAAAAGTATTTTTATTACAATTATTAAATTACTAAATTACTTAACTTTTAGGAATATTTTTTCATATTAAGGGGAGCGGGTTTCAGTGCTTAGTAGGACACTTTGAGGGAAAACGCCGGCTGTTAGTTCAAACTAAAAACATTTTTACCATATTAGCAACAAACTATCATGTTTTATCTGCAGAAATACGCAAAACCATAGAAAATGTTGTCAAAAAATAGAAGAAAAAGTAATTAGAATTACACAAAAGTTTACTTAACATTCACTCTTTTACCAAGAAGGTTTTTATACATAAAGTTGAAATATAAAAGATTTAATGTTAATTGCAAGATAGAGAGATAGGTGACATTAGGCTGTTTATTACACTAGTCCTCAAAGTTTTATAATAACGTTTCTTATTTGTTGGATTAACAACTTTTGATTGGCTGGTTAAATAAGTTGAGTGTTCAATCGTTTTAACCAGTAATTTTAATTCACGAAAGAGGTAATTTTGTGTATCATAGTTAAGAATGTTCATCAATTTATCGGCCATTGTCTTATCAAAAGCTTACATTTGCTTTCATTGGATATTTGTAACAATAAGCGGACCTTTGGTACTATATCTCTGTAAACCACAAAGAAATTACATGTCTTGGAAATCAGGAAAACTGATATTGAGTACAAAAAAAAACCAGAACTATGAGCTATGAGTATTAGTATAGATGTATAAACCAGACAATTATCTGGCCCAAGTCATGCGGAAAATTACTTTCTGCGTTTTTGTAGCGATTTGGCTGTGTTAATATTTCCAACGCTTTTAGCTGATATTTAAAGATTCTATTTATAGCTCGTGTCTACTCTATTCTTTAACTTTAAAGTACAGCTTAAGCTTTATTTTGCAGGAGTAAGTAACCTTAAACGTGGAACTATATTGGATATCAGAGATGAAATAATATGGAATTGTTGGGTTTATCTGGTTAAAATATGTTTGTGTAAATTTACTTTAGGTGCCGTGCCATAGTTCTATCCATGGTTGTCAGTATTTTTAGATCTTTTACTTTTCCAGTACTTAGATCTTTTTTTCCCCTTGGTTCTATGTAATTATTTGGACCACTTCTAATCTTTTCCCCCTTGTAGTCTAGGACAGAGAAAAACACTGGTAAACAATAAATTAAAATGCATACGTAATATAACAAAAAATATAAGTTTACCTTGTAGGTCATATGAAGCATTAAGAGGAATTTCTGAACAGACAAAACTCAAGACTATGTAAATTGTAAGCAACTTTACAAAGTGTCCCAAATCAGCCATGTGACGTCATAAAAAATAAGGGATTATCCATCTCTTTTCTAGGGGTTTTCTTTCCCACTTCTCCTCTCATCTCCCTCATTTCTATGACGTCGCATGGCTGATTTTTGAGACACTTTGTAATGTTACTTCCATAATACATAGTCTTGAGTTTTGTCTGTTCAGAAATTCCTTTTAATGCTTCATATGATACAATATTTAAACACCATTTATTTTTATTCCTATTAATTTCTTTAAAAGCTTTAATCGTTCTTTTACAATATTGAAATTATTTTGGAATACTTTGTTCCTAATCCTACCTATTCTAGTTAAGAAGTTACCACCCTTCTACTTCATTTACTTTTAGACTTTGAGACATTTTAGGTAGAATAAACTTGTAAATAGAAAAACAGTAGTTTATGTTGTAAGAAAATAAACTAATTGTATCTATAACTTGTACATTGCTGACTGATCAACTTGTTAGACTTTAGGGGAGTATTATATTGGTCCAGGAAAGGTTTAAGGCTATTAGGCAGGATAGTGGGAGGGGGTGAAGACACTATTAATTACAAATTGATTAGTAAATGAAAGGAAGAAGGACATAAATAAATAATGCTTTTGTTGTAAATAATATATCAATAGGAATCATTTTTATTTTTCCTATATTATAAAGATTATGTAAGTCTATAATACATCAGGAAGGGAGGGGACATTGGGCTAATTATTACGCTGATAGCATTTTCTTATTCGTTGGCTTTACAATCTTAGAGAATAATTTTGATTGGTTGGTTCTTTAAATTAATTGTCCAAACGTTTTAACAACTAATTGTAATCTTCAGTAGGGGTATTTGAGTATCATCATTAAGAATGTACATCAATTTATCTTTGTCCTATCTCTTTAGTTCCCTGATAATACATTCACTGTATTGTACAATTGCAACCCTTTATTTCAAGAAAAAGGGAAT
Organism: Acartia tonsa; assembly: GCF_053477335.1. NCBI lineage: Eukaryota > Metazoa > Arthropoda > Copepoda > Calanoida > Acartiidae > Acartia > Acartia tonsa. Next base: position 10,980,791 of record NC_137260.1, on the reverse strand, counting down.
AGATTATTTTTGTCTCAGTGCGAATTTTGATAAAGAAAATCAAATTCTTAAAAGCAAAGTTTTTTTTTTTAAAACTGGATCTGTATGATACTTTGTTTGGATCAGTTGAGTCTATTTCTTTTCCAGGATCTATGAGAAGCTACTCTGTAAAGGAGAACCTGAACAGTTCAACGGTTAGCTAGATCCTTCAGTACAATCAGTCAGACAGACAGACAAACATCATGTCACTTTATTATAAGAACTAGCGGCTGCGCCCCTAGCATCTAGGGGCTCTATATACGAAGGAATATCGAAGGGTAGAAAAATAGCCTAAAACCATACCTACCCAGACTTTTTATAAAAAATAAAATAGCCTAAAACCATCCTGAGACCTATAAGGAGTAAAGGAGGACCATATCGGTCCAGCAGTTAGCGAGATCCTTTGCTACAGACAAAAAATGCTTACTACTTTATATATTAGGATTGTAAGGTTTTCTATAAATTTACCTTCCTCTCAGAAAATAGTTTGAAAAATTTCAAGGACAAATATAAAGTTTCACTGACAAATATGTTAAATCCCTAAGAACAGTTTTTTATATATCCTTTTCTCCATGAAGTGTAGAAAGATATTATTTGTCTCCAGAGATTATAGAGGTAGTTAACCAGGAATATAATTGTAAAACCATGAGGAATAACAACTGCAAGTTTACTCCTCGGAGGGTATCAAACAAGGAAGGCAACATCCATGTGTTAGTCACGAATTTAATTTAAAAGTTAAACATTAGCAAATTTACTTATATCAGCTGAAAAGTGACCGGTAGAGCACTAATAAAACCCTAGTTTGTATCCTTTTTCTAACCCCTGTAGGGCCCAAACCTGCAGTGCTCCAACCCTGCAAAGCTACCATGAACAAAATATAACAAAAGAAAAACTAATCCTCACCCATACAATTTGTTTCAATTTATTTTCCATTTAACAACTTAAAATCTTTACCTTTGTCTATTTCTAAATGTAAGTTACTTTAAATTAGACTTAAATTAAAGAAAAAGAGATAAATTATTTTTTGTAAAAACCAAGAAATAAATACATGCTTTCTGGCTAAGAAACTAATGTAAGTAGTAGCATCAATCTTAAAGTTCGATATTTCTCATTAGCAGCAACTAACAGTTCTCTTTTTATCAGAAATATAACCTTTCTACGTCTTTAATTTGTAACAACTTTAAAAAGAAGAGCTGTACATATAAGAGAAACTCTACAAAGTTTCCTAAAAAATGAGCCGTGTGACGTCAATAGATCCAACTCTTTTTAAGGGGTTTCCTTTCCTCATTTGTATGACGTCACACGGCTCATATTGTAAAGCTCCCATATAAGAATTGGAACGAGAAAGTTTTAAGCCATACATCAATTGTTATTTCATTAGACTACAAAAGCTTTATAACATAAGAATCATCGCATTTTACAGACATCTAAGCAGTAATTGTTAAATAGATATTTTAATAAATCCTCTACTATACAGACAATCATAGGTTTTGGTCCAGGTAAAGTTTTTGTTAATATATTTGTTTTGTCATTTTAATTATAGATAGTTAAGGTTGGGTGGGGGGAGGGGGGGGTCCCTCTTAGGAATAACATAGTAAAAAGTAACCTCTTAAAACCTTTAATTAATAATATTCCTTAATTGTGTCATAACTATTAATACAATGTCAAAAATTAATTTTTTTTATTGAAAATTGTTGACATTTTTGAAGCAAAAATAAGTAAGTAAGTTTTAAAGCAATACAAAAAGTTGTTCTTTTTGCAAAAATTTTTAGTGTTATTGTCCATTGACTAAGGAAAGGTGAATACAGTAAATAAGTTATTATCAATCTAATATCATTCAATGTATGTTAAAAGTTTTGGTATTAAATTAGTCTCTTAAAGAATTGTTTGCCTAACCTAAATAAGAAAAAATATTTTTTGTAGCTTTGTAAAAACTGCATTAACATGTTTTATAAATTATTGACATGCCTAATGAATATTTGTTGTCAGTTTAATTGGTAACTAAATGCATTTTATCTTTATTTGATATTTGGACATATGTTATAGTTAACAGGGAAATGTATAATGAAAACAAATTATAATTTTTGTCGGTGGGTCTTATATTTTATCTCTAGCACTCAAGCCACTTTATATTTACTTTTCAAAAGAAAAGCTAAAATTATTTTTTTTATTTTGTGGATATTTTTATCCAAGGATGATTCTCTTCGAAAGGGTGGAAGTATTCTCCTCAAAATAAGTCTTGAACCTCCCAAGAACCTAAGATAAACTTAACTGTAAAGGAGAACCATATTGATTCAGTGGTTAGCAATATCATTCGGTACAAACACACTGACAGACAACCATCCTATTACTTTTATATAAGGATGGCAAACTTACATAGTAAAAGTAAGTTAAAACAATTATTCTAAGAATGGTTCATATGGTTGGACGTTTACTTTTATGGTCGGACACACTCTATTTATAGAGTAATTGCGGCAATTTAAAAATTTGATTAAATGGTTAGGAAATTTTTTTACACAATAGAAGTAGGACAAGAAAATTAAAAATAGCACAACAAAAGAGAGAAATAATAGATAGCTGGATTGATAGATAGATATTATTAGACAAGATATGAATAGAACTAGAACAAGTATGTACATTGAATATACATGTAGAACAAAAGACAAAAGGAATTACTCCCTCTAAACATATTAATGCTTGTATTATTACTCAGGGATTATGGACAGTATACTTACCTGGTAGATAAAGTTTCCTGTAGTAGTATACTAAATTAAAACTTGTTATCCAGTTAACTCAAAAATAACTAAAATCCTAAAAAACAATAAGACTTATTTTCTTGCTGAATTAGAGTTCTTTCTTGTCAACTTAAAAAGTATACATAGTATAAATTGAGACTTATTTATCGGTTCATTGGGTCCACTAGTGATTTATGGGGTATTGCCTTCTTTTCAGATTTCATCCTTTTTGATGTTTATTTACATCAAGTGCATATTCTCAAATCTTATATTTATACATTACAAGAATAAAAGACATGTGAATTCAACAAAAAAGACAAAAAAAATCAATTCTAGTATTTTTTTATCAATTGCACAAAATGAACTAATTTACAAATATTATAAATTAGATGTCTAATTTTTTCTGTCCAACAATAACAAATAATAAGTTGAGAGGGATCAAAGAATATGTGTAGAATAAATACTTTCAGACATAAACATGTTATTTTGACTTTATCGAAGAATTTGATAGGAATGATAAAGATTGAAAGTCCTTTTTAAATTTTTATATTTATTTTGTGTCTTTTGGAAATGCCTTCAGATTTTAATTTGCAGCTATTCCTCTATACTTGGATATTTGTATTTGTATGACTGTTAGAAAGCCCAAAATTTGCAAATACTTGAATAGGTTTAAATTTGCATTTATCATTTGTTTCCAAAACCAGGCCGATATTTTACATTCAACGGTGATACAAAGTTGATATTCTTTTTTTTAATTCCTAATTTTCTTTATTGTACAAAGTAGCAATTTGTAACAATCTGTAGTTTTTTTTTGATAGATACTGAACCCATTTGTGGAAGGTTCAAATAGGTCCAGAAATGGTTTTAGGTTTTTTCAGTTTTATATCATGCTAGCTGCTAGGTGTTATATATAAAAAATAGAGGTATCAAATTTCTAAGCTCCAGGTATAATTCTGCGAGGCAATCACCTCCAGCTTTACATGAGATTCTGAACTCTAGTTATTTTGTAATACCCATATAACACCACCCCAATAAATACATATTGTATGCAAGTTTGAAGTTATAATTTCAATGCTATAGAAGGAGGAAAACTTTTCAATTCATCTATCCAAGTCCCATCCCTGACAAGGCTTATCTCATTCTGTTTTTCTTGCAGCCAAAGGTGTAATTATTAGAACTTTCGATTATTGAATGATAAATAAAAAATTAAATGTAGATTCTTTTAATTCTATATTTTTCACATGAAATAAGAGAGAAAGACATTGGGATGGTTTTAATATTTATATGAATCTCTATTGGCTGATGCATATGCCTTTACAGTGTGCAGATATTCATACCCATATTTATAGTATATGTGGTCAGATATAGGACACAGCCCACTAAGAAAATATCTTTATTATATACAGATATTTAAACCTATATTTATAGTATGTGTGGTCAGATATAGGACACAGGCCACTAAGACAATATTTTTATAATATACAGATATGCATACCCATATTTATAAAATATGTGGTCAGATATAGGACACAGCCCACTAAGAAAATATCTTTATAATATACAGATAGTCATACCCATAGTTATGGTATGTGTGGTCAGATATAGGACTCAGCCCACTAAGAAAATATCTTAATAATAAACAGATATTTATACCCATATTTATAGTGTGTGGTCATATATAGGACACAGTCCACTAGGAAAATATCTTTATAATATACATATATTCATACCCATATTTATAGTATATGTGGTCAGATATAGGACACAGTCCACTAAGAAAATATCTTTATAATATACAGATATTTAAACCTATATTTATAGTATATGTGGTCAGATATAGGACACAGTCCACTAAGAAAATATCTTTATAATATACATATATTCATACCCATATTTATAGTATATGTGGTCAGATATAGGACACAGTCCACTAAGAAAATATCTTTATTATATACAGATATTCAAACCCATATTTATAGTATATATGGTCAGATATAGGACGCAGCCCACTAAGAAAATATCTTTATAATATACAGATATTCATACCCATATTTCTAGTATGTAATGTCAGATATAGGACACAGTCCACTAAGAAAATATCTTTATAATATACAGATATTCATACCAATATTTATAGTATATGTGGTCAGATATAGGACACAACCCACTAAGAAAACATCTTTATTAGACAGTTTTATTAAAATTAGAAATATTGCTTATATATTATTATTTGTTTTAGGCAAATTTTTTTTAAATTTGTTTTTTTGGTATATATAATAAAGAATATTTGTCCGATAAAATGTGGGCAAAGTTATACAGGGGTTTGCATTTGCTTTTGCCTTTGCATGTCTGCATATCTTTAACCAAATGTTTTCACAATATAGTAAATTTGAACAAATTTGTTACTGTGTTTGAATGACTCTTAATTAAACAAGGATGATAACATCCTTAAAAGCGAATCTCTAAATCGAATTAGAAAACAAACTGACACAACACGTTTAGGTAGCAGGACTTAATATATAAGTCCTGCCACCTAAATATACATAATTTTATATAAATTTGTTGCAAATTTTAATAAATGTTGAAATAGAGTATCTAAACTTTATAAATCATGTGTATTTTTACACTAATCAATAGGATAATTCGAACATGCCTAAATCAACGAAAATAGCCCGTTACGGACGGATGGACAGACGGTCAGATCGACCCTAGTTAAAGAAAGACTTTTAAACTATTTTCCTGAGATCTGACGACATTTTTAAAACCAATTCATTTTTATTTGTTGTTTAAACCATTTTATATGAACACCCAATATGTAAAACCGCACATTTATCATTTTAATTCTGAATTCATAAATATCCCTTGTGCAAAATATGGGCCTTTCAAAGCATATTCCAACCAGAATTACACCTCTTGCTCTTTATTTTGGGAGGGTTATTGAACCTAGAATACATGTACTTTATTTTAGGGGGGGGGGAGGTATGACACTTGTCCTTAAAGTTTTATAATAACGGTTTTTTATTTGTTGGCTTAACAACTTTGGAAACTTGCATTAAACTTTTGTTGGTTGGTTCATTAAGTTGAGTGTCCCAACGTTTTAACCTTCAATTGTAAACTACAGAAGGATATCATCTTTGTGGAGGTATATCAATTTATTGGCCATTGTCTTTTCCCTAAATTATGATATTTTTCTAAAAATGGGACTTTGTTAAATTTATATTTTATAACAATGAACATAGCTTCTATAATAACAAACACTTGCAAATATTTTCAAATAAACCAATTTCAATTACAATAAATTCAAAACTTTAAACATAAAACTAAAGCAAGAGCTGTTGCAATAGGATCTAAAATATTTCAATATGTTTTTCAAGAAAAAACTTACTTATTAACATTTAGAATTAATTGTTGTTTCTTAAAAAAATAATGTGTACTTAAAAAATACAATAAGTGTTTTAAAAAGTCAATTTATCTATCAAATAAGAATGTTACTTTTTTTTGCAAAAATAAGAGTAAAAAGTAAAAGTTTGAGATAGTTTGAGAGAAAAAAATACTTGTTACAGTTTTTGCCTTGAAAAACTGCACACACTACTTTATTAGTGTTCGTTTGAAACAACAGAGAGAAAGAAAATGTTTCGTAAAATTATAGTTTGAACCTTTTTTTAGATTCTCTAGGTATGACACAGTCTTAAGTTCGACTTCTATATCACAAGAGTTATTTTGACACTAAGTTATTTGTGATACTAATTTCTTTACTAATACGTAAAAGTATAGTCATCTAACTATTACCCTATACGGGCGAGGGATGCTGTGAGTATTGGTGCAAAAAATATGACGTAACAAAAAAAATTAGCCAATGAGAGTCCACTATAAATTTTACCATTGGTCAATAACGGCCTCTCATTGGCTAATTTTTTTTGTTACGTCATATTTTTTGCACCAATACTCACAGCATCCGGGCGAGGCTGCTGTTCATGACACCCTAGGATTATTGCGGGAGTAAAATTTCTCATTTCCGTCCAAAAACCCTAGGTATTATGTTAATTAACACCCAAAAGACAACCAAATCTTTTTCCCAATTGAAGCTAGTAAAAGTGGCTGACTCAGATTATGACGCCAAAAAAAATTAACCAATGAGAGGCAACTATAAATTTTACCATTGGTCAATTACAGTGTTTACTGTCCTCTTATTGGTTATTTTTTTGACGTCATAATCTGAGTCAGCCACTTTTACTAGCTTCTTCCCAATTGTGCATAATAATGAGTTGCGCCTATTCCCCCTGCTCTAAATATTAATATTTTGCATCTGATATAACAGCAGTAGGATCCATTTTTACCGTCTGTAGTCATGACGCGGTGTTAAGCCGAGATTCGAACCTATCACCTCCTCGACGACGAGTGGGAGCGCTACTCGTTAAGCTACGGTGACGGTATAGTTATTTAAATTAGTTGGATTGTATTAACAACGAATACTGTTGTGATCAAACATCATTTATATTGTTGAGAAAAAAGAACAAATTATCTAGAATACTCAAAATATACAGTGACAAATGATATGACTAATATGGAAATATTAACAAATAAACACCATGAGTGGTATCCTATTATATAAAGTAGTAAGGTTTTTTTGTCTGAATTTTAAGGTCAAGTTCTATTTCTTAGACAAGCTTCTAATAGGCCCAGTGATGGTTTTAGGCCCATTTGATTTTAGATGTAAGTCTTAGATGGTTAGCCCTTCTTTGTCCCTTCGAATGTATAGCCTCTAAATGTATCCGCTAGTAAGATAAAAAGTAATATTTATTCTAAATGTTGAATAAATCCATTAAGAATAATTGTACTTGCTTCGGCAGTAAATATTCTAAAATTGGAACGATGCATTAGGAATAATTAGACAACAAAACCTGAATTTACAAATTAGTAAGAAGGATCGTCTTTTCAAAATTACTTGTTGAATTCAATAATTCAATTTTTTAAAATTTAGATTTATTTAGAAAAGTAAAAAAAAATAGTTATGAAGCTTCCCATGACCTATGAGAAGCTACATTGTAAAGGAGAACCATATCAGTTCAGTGGTTAGCGAGATCCTTTGATACACACAGACAGACAGAAGACATCCTGTTACTTTATCACAAGGATTAATCTATGTAAGCTAAACATGTTCTAACTTTTGCAATATCGATATTGCTTTAAGTGCAAGAAACCAAAAATTTATATCTGACCAATTTTATGGATAAGGACATAATTTCAGAAAACTAATAGCTGAAATAAAAAATTCTATGACAGCCTACATGCATGGGCATGATTAGAGTATTAGGTATAATAAACAACCATTAGATAACCTGCCCCATATTGTTTTTGACCAATGAAATTATTCATTGCGCTTGTATTTAACGTCTTAAACCGTGTTGGATGATTTACAAAAAATTTTTACAGATTTAACTAGCAGATGTTATAAAATATTAATTTTTTTAGGAAAAAAATATCTTTATCCTTATCTGTCTAAAGTTAGAAGTCAATTCAGAGTTAAGAATGTGAGAGAGAGAGAGAGAGAGAGAGAGAGAGAGAGAGAGAGAGGAGAAAGAAAGAAAGAGGGAGTTAGAAATAGAGAGAGATAAATGGGTAAAAAGCAATGAAAAGGTATAAAAAGTTTCTGGTAAACATATAATATTTCTTCTTTCCTTTCTTCAGACGTTATCATAGATGTGGACAAAGATTATTTACCTTGTTATAGAGTACCTATAATAATGAAAATTAAATATAATGATATTAAAAAAATACATATTAAGGCCTTTTTCACTGGGTTCAAGTTGAAGCACCAGGCTCAGATGCTACAGCCGCTTTATCTATCTATAAAATTGTAGTTCTGGCGCAGCCAAAAACTTTTCTATAAAATTCTAGAACCTTTTTGTCAATACAGTTTTGATTTGGTTTTCAGCTGTCAAATTAGTTAGGAGTTACTTGCTGGTCAGTAAGCCGCAGCCGTTATGCGATTAACACCCAGCTGCCAAGCCCTAAATTATATGATTTTATTATTATAATATTTTATTCTTACCCTAGCCTTTAAAGGTATTACATTCTAAATCTTAGGTTTTTAATAGCGAAACTATTCTATAGTTCACTGTCTGTCCGTTCGTCAGTCAGTCGGTCAGTTAGTCAGTCTGGAGATTTTCAAATCTGCTATTAAAGATTTACAAAATCTTTTGTGTTGATTCCTATGACATAATCTATGTATAGTGTTGTCCGTCTGTGTGTCATGCTTAAAATACATAAACTTTATTTTCTAAAGGCTTCGTGATTTTCTTGCATGTTTTCTCTCTTTTTTTCTTTGTTTTGAAAACAAAACATCTGCTCTATAATTCACAAAGTCCGTTTGACATTCCATTTTTGTGCTACGCTATTTATGGATGATGTCATCCTTGTTCATATATATATTTATACGTTGTTCATCATTACTTTGCTGTTCAATGATGCTGCAAACATAACAACCATATCTCAAAAATACATTTTATTTCAACAATTGTATACACGTATACTGTAAAAGTACATTTTCTATTTTGTTTTATTTTTGTTACAAAAGTCTAAATCAACTTTTATTTTCTATTTAAAATCTGATTATATTTTATTGTCATTGGAAGGCTAAATTCATAATTATTAAATTGAAATAATATTAACTGAAAGTTCAAGCATAAAAGAAGATAGAAGATATCTATTTGTATTTTTAGGTTAGGTTTGATAAATTAAGGTGTAGAAGAACCCTGCAGGGAAAGCACTCCATATATGCCTGGAAAATGTAATTTTTCCTTCAAAAAACCAATACAGGTTTAAGTTATGGCAACTAGTGGCTACGCCCCCTAGATGCCTCTAGGGGCACTTGAAGTAAGAGTAAAGGTCGATAACCGCTCATTTCAATTTAGTTTTTTAAAGAAATTTTTTTTTGTGGGGGGCAATTTTTTCTTGGCGCTAATTCTCTTGGAAGTGTAGTGGTATTCTACCCCAAAATATTTATTAACCTACCCAAGACCTACGAGGAGCTACACTTTAAAGAAGAACCAGACAAATAAAAGTTACTTCTTTATATAAATAGGATAAATAATAGAATAGTTATACTATCCCTTTAATGTTATACCCTTTCCTCTCTATTCTTATAGCAAAGTGATGTTTAGAATATAAAAAGCTTATCTTTTAAGTATCTTCAAAAAAAACATACAAACCAACAATTTTACAAAAATTGGCAATGATGGTTTTATTTAACGATCGCAGCTATAAGAATTGGATAAAATGATTTAGTAACCAATAAAAAATGAAATATTTTTAGGGATATTTAGTAAATGTTCGGTTATGAAACACCTTAGATTAATCAGCATAATATGACATAGTTTTTATAAAAAGAAAATCAAACAGTATCGTTGGTATTGAAAAACACCAATTTTTAAATGGAATGCAGTTTTTGGTGCACTGCAATGTTCACAAACATCAAGAAGAAGAAAAAATGTTTGTGTGGATTGTGTAAATGCGTTTACATACACAAAAGTATGTATATATGTGGATATTATGACAGGGGAAAATTGTCATTAATTTAGGTTGCTAATATAAAACTCATTTATTGATCGTTCGTTAGAAGGGGGCAAGGGGGTTGATTCTGGTAACGTTATTTTAGCCCGCTGCTGGTTTTACTTTAACATGAAAATCTATTGTAAAATCCAGGTATTATATTCAAGTATAGTAAAAACGAAAAGTTTTGGGTAAGGATTTTAAATTAGATCTACGTAAAATCTTCATAAGCGTTGTTTTCATAAAAAGATTTTAAATATAAATAATTCTAATTATACCATTAAGTGTACATAATAACTTTAATTTGAAACAACCTTGCGCGAAACAAAGAAATAAATTAGCATTTCTTTTGGTCTTTTCTTAAACTTTTAACTGATACTTCGGGTATAGTCCCTTTCGTGGCATCGCCTCTTGAGGGGCGTTTCGTTGTATCAGGCAATTTGCCCCGCAGGGTTAGATCCCTCCGCAGGGGCTAGAAATAGAAAAAAAGCTATTGTGAAAATACGACGAAACGCCTTAAGAGGCGTATCCACGAAAGGGACTATAATTATAATCAAAGGATTTGCTAAAGTCTAAAAAACATTAATTAAATTCAAACTTTTTCATAATGATTAACCAGAAAGCTTTTTAAAAATTTGATATTCTAAAATTGTTAAGTAATAACTCACTGTTTGTAATAGGATGAATACTAAAAGATATAGAATCAAAAAGCACATACCGATTGTAAATATATATAACATTCATTTTAAGCTGGTTATTCATTAGAAATCCTAATATTAAAAATTAATTACTTTTAAAAAGAAAAACTTGTTTAGATGCCAACTTTTAAGTGCCTAAACTTTATACCTAAACATAAAGCAATTTATCAGCTCTTGGTCAGAAAAAGAGATGATTATTCTTTGGAAATAAATTTTAAAACTAATCTATACTTTAGATAAGAAATACGGGACACTAAATTTTCACTAAGACGGAATACCATGGTCTTAAAACAGGTGAAACTTTGAATTATGCAAGGACTTGTACATTAAGTTTATAAATTTGAAAGTTGCCTTAGGTTCTTTTTTCCCAAAATTTTGTGCTGTTATCATATCAACAGACTCTAGAGTATCATATTAAATGCTTAATTTCTCATAAGAATCTTTATTAAGAATCTACTTCCACATCCCAGGCCTGGACAATAAATCTAGTTTATGAAATTTCTTGTCATTTTATGGAGAATCTGAATAATATTATCAAGGAAAGGGATACCCATTCAGAAAAGGTGTTCTTTAAATAATTGAGAAAGGTACCAACTACTTTTCTGTCTGACACATGGTACCGTTTGTATAAGAAGGAAAAATATCTCTGCCAACACTTTCAGACAAAGGTTGTGCAATTGAAGGCACGCTTTTCAAGATGAGCCTACACTCTAGATGACCATGAGGTGAGTCAGGCAAACTAAGCATGGGTAGGTTGGAGTACTGAAAGACATCTTATTATATCAAGTAGTAATGTTTTTGTCTCTCAATTAGATTTAAGTCTTGGTTTGGTTTGATGCTATTTATATAGCTTGTTTGCCTCTCCACATAAAGAGTCCCGATATACTAATTTACAAAGTATATGAATATCTTTAAGAAAATGTGACACCGTCCCTGCAACTAATAAAAAATATTTATTGCTGGCATATAGAAATTTATATCCCCCCCCATTTTTTAATACGGACAATAAGTCAAGTAGCTGTGTCCTAACGATACCTGCGATTGTTTATAGCTATACTAATTTAGAGGAAAATTGTATAATATAAACAAGAATGATTATGTCCATAACAAGAACAGCATCAAAAAGCCAGCATCTTTTATGAGAAGAAAATGTATATTTTATAATAATACATGCAAAAGACATGAGCGTAATATAGTCGTCAGACATGTAAAGTAGTTTTTCCCCAAAAAATATAGGAAAATTAACAATTTTGTAAGAACTCTTTGAAACAGAAAAAAAACTTGCATAAATAATATGACCGCAGGTGCGTTTAACTTTTTTCCTTTCTTTATTCGCGGATTTTTCCTTTTTTTGTATTTTCTGAATATCATATTATTATTAATTTGTTAGATAAAATAAGGCTTATATAAAACAGATAGACTTTAAATGTTTAGTAGCTGCACTACTAAAAATCTATTGATATATCATATGATATTAATGCATAATACAAAACCCAACACATTAAAACAAAACAAGTCAGAAATACATACGGACAGAACAGAATAATAAAGTAGCTTTGCTTATACAAGTCTAATGGTTTAAGCATATTAATGAATATCTAAAAATTAAATAAGACATACATATTTACTACTTGTCTTCAATGTTGTTGCATATCATATAATCCTACATTTAAACAATACAAGGCAGAAACACATACGGACATAACCTAGAGTAGCTTAGCTATTAAAAATCTTATGGTCTAACCTTATTAATGTATTAGATAATGAATAAATATTTAAATAAGACATATATACTACAAGTCTAACATATATAACTGTATATTATATTATCCTACACTTAAAAAAACTAAGCGGACATATTTCGAACATAATAAAGTTATAGAGTAGATATGCTCCTAAAATCTTATGGTCTGAGCATATTAATACATTAGATAATGAAAAATTATTTAAATAAGACATATATATTACATGTCTCACATATATAATTGGATATAATATGATCCTACGTCTAAACTATACAAGGTAGAACGGACAAAACTAGTTTATAGAGTAGATGTACTCCTAAAATCTCATGGTCCAAGCATATTAATGGTAGAGATAGAGAAATTCTAATCCTATGCACTCAGATAAAATAAGACAGATGAGTCTGGGTCTGCCTTTAAACCATAGGAAAACAAGGATGACAACATCCATAAAAGCGAAGCACTGAAACGGTAGGACAAACGGACACTAACACTTGTATAGTGTCAGAACTGAATAATCAGAATATAAATGTATAAATGTCGAAGCAAAATTGTAAGTAAAATTGTTGAAAAACTGCTTGATACAGAATAATGTTTATGGACATACTTACATTTTTGGGACTTGATTATAGAGTTGCTTTGCTTATAATATTGTACTTTGTTGTCCCAGGAATCAGTACACCAAAAATCAGATCAATCGGATTATTAAATCACATAAAAATTTGTTGTTAAAAAAATCAAAAAAATCAAAATGTTTAAAATGGATGTACGGACATTCTGGTAATGATTATAGAGTTGCTACGCTTTCTAAATCGTATCTAACTACTACAGGAATCACCATGCAAAGTTTGAAATCAATAAGACAATTCTAACATGCCTAAATTAGCGAAAAAAGCTATCCGTTACGGACGGACGGACGTACGGACGGACCGACCCTAATTATAGAAAAGCTTCGCTTTTAAAAATTATATAAAATTAAAAGAAGGCTTTTATCGTCAAGGTGACGGGTTATAACTTTTGAAATGCCACGACATAATAAAGACGTTAAACTGGTATCTACTACTGCTACGATAACAGCGTGACATTAATTATAAGAGTACTAGCGCATCCAACCCTAGCATCTAAGGGCTTTAGAGAGTATAGTGGAGGGGCATAAATGTAGCCTGAAATCATCCCCAGTATTGGATACAAAAATAAAATGGCCTAAACCACCACTGGACTTGTGTGAAGCTTACCTTGAATTGAAAACTCAATCAGTTCAATAATTATTGAATTAAATCTTAAGCTTAAGACAAAAAAACTGCTTTATATAATTAGATGGAATTATTTGATTGTCATTAACAGACATAAAAAGGCAAATCTTTACAAATAAGAATATCTTTAATTAGAAAATCAGATATAAGAGTATCAAAATTATAAGGGTTCTGAAAACATTAATTGTCATAGAGTTTTATCGTTAGTTAAGTAACGTTAACAATATTTTGACGAAAAAAAAATTTTCTTCAATTTTCATTTCTCTTATCCCTGTTTGTTTCCGGATTTTATAGTCTCTCTTCTTTCTTACAAGAATTTGTAAAATGAATAATAGTTAAAGTTTGATAATTCTGATTTTATGGAAAAAGTTTTGGAGGGATGGTTTCTTGCTGAAAAGTTTGTTATTAAATCTGTGTATTTATACAATACAGATAATTTAGACTGCTGAAATTATGACGTTTTTATGCAAATCTAAGCAAAATCAATTTCAACAAAAGGTTCTGAGAAGGTGGCTTAGAAATAAAACGTTTTTTTCTAAAATCACACTTTCAAGACGTTAAAAAAGTTAATACCGTTTGAAGTATAAGACTTTATAAGCTTGAATTTTTATTCCTAGAATTTAATCTATATTCTACTTAGAGGTAATTAGTGGTAATTTTTAGGCCTAAGCATTTCATACTTGTTAGATATTAATCTAATATAACTCTAAAAAGCGTTGTAATGTTCAATATTATTATCTAGGAACCTCCCAAGTTTGGGATAGGGAAAGATATTCAGAAAATATTAACTCTAATATATACAAGGTTTTTTGGTCAGATATCAGCTTAATAATAGATATCTTGGTATTATCCTCTTAGAATTTTTTTTCAATTTTGAAATTTGAGTAAAATCAAATCAATGCATTATTATTAAATTTGTTTCTTTTTACATGACATTTTCTACACCTTTGTTTTTATGAATGCTCTCTCTGTTGAAAGCTTTATGTATGGCAATTACATTAAAAGAATAAAATGTAATAATGTAACTAGATTATAAAGATTCATAGAAGCGAAGCTTTTTAAATAATCCACATAAATTACAATACAATACACATAAAGCGTGGTGTTTAATCGTCATGGGAATCACTAATACAAGTCTCAAGATCTTGCTGAACTCTAAATTCTATATGCATAAATGTCAAGAATGGTTTAAGGCTATTTAATTTTTATATTTAAGTCTTAGGATGGGTTTCTAGTCGTTTTACAATACTTTTAAACCCGTTCGACAAATACCTCTATGTTATTTTGAATGGAAAAATGTAGGAAAGCTTTGCCTTTAATAATGCTAATGGTATGAACTGGGGATTAACTACATAACACAGAAGAAAAAAGAAATATGAAATTATGTAATGGTATTAAATGGATTAAATTTACTTTTTTCTCTCATAGTAAAGTCCTTTTTTTTATTTTAGAAGCACAGATACTGTCTAACATACTCAAATCAGCAGTACCTACAAAAAAACTGCAAAAGATATATATTATTAAGCGTTTTATAGTTTTGATATAAACTTTGAAAAGGTTAATAATGTTCCTCAGCTTAAATGCATTTTAGTTGCTCGACCCCTAGCCTCTGGTGGGATGTAGGGGATGTAGCCTAAAACAACCCTAAGGCATGTACAACGCTTCCATGAACTCATTTGGTCCAGTAATTTTCCATGTCTTTAGCTATCGAAAGAAATAAACCTTACCTCACTTTATATTAAAGATAAAACAACAACAACATAATATGTACTAAGAAAAGCTGTTCAAAAATCTCCTACTGCGAAAAATCTTATGTCAATTATACATTTTAACCCCAACGTGAAAAGATAATAGAAAATCCACCAGATTTATGTGGAAATAAGAATATTTTGCTGTTCTTAACACTCTAAAGGACAATCTTTCATTTTGTTTTTTTATAATAAGGAAAGCTTTTCTATAATATGATTTAAATAGTTCTTAAGTAGGTGACACTTATTGAATTTGGCAAGAGAACAGTTACAGCGAAAAGACAATGGCCGATAAATTGAAGTACATCCCTATTGATAATAAACAAAATTACCCCTTCAGTAGATTACAATTAGTTGTTTAAGCGTTGGGACACTCAATTTTATAAAACGAACAATTAAAATTTAATTAAAGTCCCCAAAGTTGTTAAACCAACGAATAAGAAAACATTATTATAAAACTTTGGGGGACTAATTGTCTCCATCTTGAAAATTTTTGGGTGATATGTTTTTTAAGTAGAGGAGTATGCCATGAAAAAGCCCAACCCTTAAACACACATGAATTTTTAATTCTACCCTCTCAGGTTTCTGCCCAAAAACCATTTAATCATTAGACTTATGAGCTGTAGATCATCCATAAACAGGTTAAAATCATTCTGTATAATAAGGTTGTAAGTGTGTCTTCAAAATAGGTATTTATCAGGTTTTAAGCTATTTTTCCCCTTGTCCTTCTTTCACACATACATTTTTAATTCTACCCTCTCAGGTTTCTGCCCAAAAACCATTTAATCATTAGACTTATGAGCTGTAGATCATCCATAAACAGGTTAAAATCATTCTGTATTATAAGGTTGTAAGTGTGTCTTCAAAATAGGTATTCATCAGGTTTTAAGCTATTTTTCCCCTTGTCCTTCTTTCACACATACATTTTTAATTCTACCCTCTCAGGTTTCTGCCCAAAAACCATCTAATCATTAGACTTATGAGCTGTAGATCATCCATAAACAGGTTAAAATCATTATGTATAATAAAGTTGAATGTGACTATCAAAATTGTCTTTGTCAGGTTTTAAGCTATTTTTTCCCCTACTCCTTCCTTCCAAGACAAATATGCACAGAAAAAATTTGCATCATCTCCCCTGCAATAAAAATCTTCAAAGTTATTTTTGACATATTCTATTTTTTTTGTTATGGGGGGTTGAGAGACTTGAATAAAAGCAAAAAACCAAAATCAGTTTAATCAACGTAGACTATATTTGTCTCGATTTAACTTGCCGCACCTTAATCGGTCGGGGGGGGGGGGGGGTGTTCAATGCCCCCCCGTATCATCTCAGTTCCTGTTAGAGCTAGAGGGCTAAATTTTTTTGTGCAAGTCCCCTGTTTGATAATGAATATCCAACATGTCAGAAAAGCTTAAGTTTAAAATTTGAAGTCTCTAAGTCAAAAATTGCGGCACAGGAGCCTTTTAAAGATTTCTGGAGACCTAAAGGATCAGGACCTGCAGAATCATACCTAGAACCTGAAAGTGACTTGAACACCTGTATTTCATGTAAGGATGTACTACTAGAGGATATTTTAGTATTTTGGTATGATAAAATGCTTTATTTTAGTCAAAAAAATATTTTAGCTCTTTACCTGGATGACCCTGCCAGGTTTGCTGGCATCCTGTGCCCGCCAGGATGGAGATATTAAAAAAATTCCAACTCTCAGTTATGTGTCATACCTATACTTAAAAAGTCACGCAGTTTGGGCTCTTTATCTTTCACACACAGAAAATGAGATAGAAAAAACCGGAGGGGGGGGGGGGCGTTCATCGCCCCTCCCTTCGACCGTTAAGGGTTAATTATTCATCGGTTAAAAAGTAATGAAATATCACTCTAAATTAACTCCAAAAACAAAGCCAATCTGCTTGTTTTTGGGACACTTTTCAACCCTTTACAATAGGTGGTTCATAAAAGAGCCATATTAACAGTTTAACAATACTAATCTAGATTTTTAATATATTGTGATTCAAGTCAAAAATGTTTCTTGAACCAGTTAGGTGCGTAAGAGTGGAGGGATGTCAATAGAAACACATAATCTTAAAATATGTTCCTATACTATAGCAGTAAAAAAATGTAAATATTTAAATAGCAGTAATATTTAATAATCTGAAGAATAGACTTATTTTAACTATATGTTAGATTTCTTGTGTTGTTGATTTTAAACAAAAAAAATTAAGATTTCATTGAAGATAAATATTTTTAAGTTTTTGTAACATTTGGTAATTTTTTTGGTTTGTTAAAATTAGATTAGGCTAGGATATTTTAAGTAAATGAAATTGTTCCCTGCAGGGATGGGTTTTATGGCTAGTGCCCCACTTTACTGAAAGCGAGTAGAAGGGCTTAGCTTCCAGGGATCTAAAGGGATAAGACAATGACCGACAAATTTATATCACCAATGAAACGCTTGAACACTCAACTTAATGAACCTACCAATCATATTTTAGTCCTCAAAGTTGTTAATCCAACGAAAAAGAAAACGTTTTATTAAAACTTTGGAACTAGTGTAATAAACGGGTTATTGTCCCCTCTCTCGCTTTGCTTAGCTTCAGCATCAGAAAGAAAAACGTTAGGTCGGATGGTTTTGTGTAGTTTTGTACGACTCACAAACAAACTGTAGAACCCCCCCCCCCCTCCCCCACCCCCACTGTGTGTATTTACACAGTGTTCAGATTAAAACAGTGAGAATTCTAAATTTATGGAGTGTAAAAGTCACACAACTTACTCAACATGTCACAACAGAAATACCAAGGCAAGGAAGAGACATTGGATTGTATAATAGTATGTACACTGGTGCCCATAGTTTCATAACCACGTTATCTTATTCGTTTGCTTAAAACTTTGGGTACATTTATCAAATTTTCTTTAGCTGTGTTTTACATAGAAGTGTCCAAAATTTTAATATAAAGAAGGGGAAATTTAGTTTATCATTGTTGGAGATGTCCTTCAATTTATCGTCTATTGTCTTATCCCTAAAGATCCCTGAAAATACCTGACTTTAGTTCTATTCCAATTTCAACACAGACAGGCATCAAGAAAAAGTAAATAGGAAAGTCATAAAAGATTTTTTATGTAGTTAATTTGTCTACCTGTATTTTTTGCCTGCCAAACATCACGAAACAAGGATGACAACACCCATAAAAGCGAAGCTCTAAAGTGGAAGGACAAACGAACAATAACATTTGTAGATTGTCAGAACTGAATTAGCAGACTATTAATGCATCAGTACAAACAATATTTTAAGAAAATTTGTTGCAAAACTGCATAAATAGATGATACTGTTTAAGGACATACTTACATTTTTGGGACTTGTTTATAGAGATGCTTCGCTTATAACATTGTACCTTGTTGTAATATGAATCAGTTTTCAAAAATCAGAAGGATCGGATGATTTTAACATACAAAAATTGTGAAAAATCGACATTTTGAAAAAAGACGTACGGACATTCTGGTATTGTTTATAGAGTCGCTACGCTTTCTAAATTGTACCTAACTACTGTAGGAATCATCATGTAAAGTTTGGAATCGATAGGACAATTTTAACCTGTTTAAATTCACGAAAAGAGCTAACTCTCTGTGACGGACGGACGGACGGACGTACGGACGGACCGACCCTAATTATAGAAAAGCTTTGCTTTTAAAAAAATAAGGGACAAATCATGAAATAGTTTTCAGATTCATTACACATTTGATTTCTTCTGGTGGTTTATGGAATTTGGCATTTTTTTGGTAACAAGCAACAATTTGATATATATTTTTTTTTAACTTTTATAAATTCGTATGAGAAAAAATGTCTCTATCTATACATAGATATTAGTTTTAAAACTAATAGAATTTGAAATTAATTTAATTTTGTTGGTAATATTTCTTTAAACACATGTAATTTCTTAGAAAATTATAACGGTGAAGATATTTTTTCGGGTTATAAACCTATATGGACATACCCTAATTATATTCTTGCTTCGCAATGGAATTTGTGCAAATAATGCTTTATTTTTATAAAACATAAATACATCAACAAAACAATTTAAATTGAACAAATGTCTGTCATCAAGTTTTTTTTAATATAATAGAACTATAATTCTTTCATCAATAAAATTATCTTTTCTAGCTAACAAGGATACCAATATTTATATAAGTACTGCATGAATTTTTACCAATTCTTATATAAATCAGCGAAAAGAACCTAGACATATAGAAAGTTGTATAACTTAACTGAATAATAAACTTAATTTGAAATTTTTGTCCGAAAAGTCCATATGTTAAAAGATTAATTTATCCATTTTTTTACCTTAATCAAGTTCAACTACTCGTATATCAAGTTCTAGATATATTTTATAAAGGTTTAAAAACTGAAAGAAATCATATTCTATGTTTGCATATAAAACATTTTTGCTGTAAGAAAACTACTGAACATAAAGCAATAAATTTTATCATGACACAAGATTAGATTTTATTGTAGGGTTGTGCAGATTACTGAATCTTGTTTTGCTGCACTTGAAAACAGTGATATATATTGATGTATTTAATATTACTTGGATCTTACATCAGATCTTCAAGTATTCTAATAACGTAAAATTTGTAGCTGACTAAAATAACGATTCCCCTCATTCATCCCCTTTACATCATTCAATCCCCTCCCCAAATTGACGACAATTTTTCCCCTGTCATAATATCCACGTATGGGTCATCTCAAAAAACGCCTATCTCAGAAAACGCCTATCTCAAAAAACGCCCATCTCAGAAAACGCCTATCTCAAAAAACGCCTTTTTCATAAAATGCCCACTACATTTTTAAAAATAAAGCCTAATTTATTAATAGTATTAAAAAGAATAATACAATACTTAAATGTAATCTATGTAATGTAGAAAGTAGTATAGAACACTCGTTATTCTTCTGCCTTTACCCAAAATTCTTTATACATGCACTTGCTTTATATTTAGACTATTATTTCAATAATGCTAAAAATGAAATATTGTTTCAACTATCACTGCTAATTCTAATTGCCAAAGATCGCTCATTAAAAATCAGTAAAGATGAATGTTCATCAAGATGGACCATTTTAAACTGTTTCTCTCAATCATTGTTTGTTGTAAAATCTGCTCTAAGATATAGGCGTTTTTTGAGTATAGCCCCACGTATATCATATGTTCATTTATATAATATGAAAATAAAAAAAACAATAAAATAAAAGAAGATTAATTTTTATAAGCAAGTAATCAAATATTAAATAACATATAAATAAAATAATAAAAAATGTCAATTTTTCAAGTTAAAGCTACATAATGTACCCTTTCCTAATCAAAAACATT